>NC_064424.1:37694375-38022812 GCF_023375975.1 Astyanax mexicanus
AAAATTTTTCGAAGATTTTTTGAGGTCAAATTTTTTCGGGTCCCAAAATTTTCCGAAGATTTTTTAAGGTCAAAAATTTTTTGGGTCACAAAAGTTTTTGAAGATTTTTTTGGGTCCCGAAATGTTTCCATGTTTTTTGGGTCAAAATTTTTTCGTGTCTCAAAATTTTTTGAAGTTTTTTTTGGGTCAAAACTTTTTAATTGCTGTTCTAAAGCTGAGAGAAGAGATCTTTGATATCATTGTTTGCATTCTTTATGCACTTTTCTCCCCGTTTAGATAGACTTTTCCACCTAAGAATGTCTTCACAATCTGGACAGGCACATGTGTAGTTCCATCTTATATATCTACAATAGACTTGTTTCTGTTTTGCAACCTGTTGTTGCATTCGAGTGGTAATATACAGGAAACATCTGTAATGCTCGCACTTTTTTACTGGACCATCATTAAAGGCTTTCAGTGGCTAGGTTGTGCAATAAAGGCACTCTGTTTAGAAGCTGTGCCAAAGACCCTTACCCACTCATATATTCAGATTTGGTAGTGATTCACAGTTTTTTTGGGTCCCAAATTTTTTCCAAGATTGTTTTGGGTCCCAAAGTTTTTCGAAGTGTTTTTGGGTCAAAATTTTGTTGGGTCCCAAATTTTTTCGAAGATTGTTTTGGGTCCCAAAATTTTTCTAAGTTTTTTTGGGTCAAAATTTTTTTGGGTCCCAAATTTTTTCGAAGATTGTTTTGGGTCAAAAATTTTTGGGTCCCAAAATTTTCAACTTTTTTTGGGTCCCAATATTTTTCAAAGATTTTTTCGGGTCTCAAAATTTTTCTACATTTTTTCGCGTCTCAAAATTTTTCAAAGATTTTTTTGAGTCCTAAAATTTTTCAAACTTTTTTTGGGTCAAAATTTGTTTGGGTCCCAAATTGTTTCGAAGATTGTTTTGGGTCAAAAATTTTTGGGTCCCAAAATTTTCAATTTTTTTTGGGTCCCAAAATTTTTCAAAGATTTTTTCGGGTCTCAAAATTTTTTTAGGTTCATGGGTCAAAATTTTTTAGGTCCCAAAATTTTCAATTTTTTTTGGGTCCCAAAATTTTTCAAAGATTTTTTCGGGTCTCAAAATTTTTCAGGTTCATGGGTCAAAATTTTTTAGGTCCCAAAATTTTTCAAAGATTTTTTGGGTCAAAATTTATTAGGGTCTCAAAATTTTTCTAATTTTTTTCGCGTCTCAAAATGTCTTTGGGCCCAAAATTTTTCAAAGATTTTTGGGGTCAAAATTTTTTAGGGTCTCAAATTTTTCTAAATTTTTTCGCTTCTCAAAATTTTTCAAAGATTTTTTGGGTCAAAATTTATTAGGGTCTCAAAAGTTTTCTAATTTTTTTCGCGTCTCAAAATGTCTTTGGTTCAAAATTTTTTTAGGTCCCAAATTTTTACGAAGATTGTTTTGTGTCCGAAAATTTTTCGAAGTTTTTTTGGGTCAAAATTATTTTGGGTTCCAAATTTTTTCGAAGATTGTTTTGGGTCAAAAATTTTTGGGTCCCAAAATTTTCAAGTTTTTTTGGGTCCCAAAATTTTTCAAAGATTTTTTCGGGTCTCAAAATTTTTCAGTTTCATGGGTCAAAATGTTTTGGTTCCCAAAATTTTAAGTTTTTTTTGGGTCCCAAAATTTTTCAAAGATTTTTGGGGTCAAAATTTTTTAGGGTCTCAAATTTTTCTAAATTTTTTCGCTTCTCAAAATTTTTTTGGGCCCAAAACTTTTCAAACTTTTTTTGGGTCCCAAACTTCAAGTCAAGTCAAGTCAAGTCATTATCAACCGCTTTATCCATTAAGGGTCGCGGGGGTGCTGGAGCCTATCCCAGCCGGCATCGGGCAGAAGGCAGGATACACTCTGGACAGGCCGCCAATCCATCGCAGGGCAGACAGACACAGACAGACAAACAGACACATGCACTCACACACTCACACCTAGGGGGCAATTTGTATCTGGTCCCAAACTTTTTCAAAGATTTTTTTGAGTCTCAAAATTTTTCAAAGTTTTTTTGGGTCAAAATTGTTTTGGGTCCCAAATTTTTTCGAAGATTGTTTTGGGTCAAAATTTATTGGGTCCCAAAATTTTCTAGATTTTTTCGGGTCCCAAAATTTTTCTAATTTTTTTCGCGTCTCAAAATTTTTCTACATTTTTTCGCGTCTCAAAATTTTTCAAAGATTTTTTTGAGTCCCAAAATTTTTCAAACTTTTTTTGGGTCCAAATTTTTTGGGTCCCAAATTTTTTCGAAGATTGTTTTGGGTCAAAAATTTTTGGGTCCCAAAATTTTCAATTTTTTTTGGGTCCCAAAATTTTTCAAAGATTTTTTCGGGTATCAAAATTTTTCAGGTTCATGGTTCAAAATTTTTTGGGTCCCAAAATTTTCAAGTTTTTTTGGGTCCCAAAATTTTTCAAAGATTTTTTGGGTCAAAATTTATTAGGGTCTCAAAAGTTTTCTAATTTTTTTCGCGTCTCAAAATGTCTTTGGGCCCAAAATTTTTCAAACTATTTTTGGGTCCCAAAATTTTTCAAAGATTTTTTTGAGTCCCAAAATTTGTTTTTTTGTGTAAAAATTTTTTAGGGTCTCAAAATTTTTCTACAATTCTTCAGCTCTCAAAACGTTTTTGGGCCCAAAATTTTTCAAAGATTTTTTTGGGTACCAAAATTTTTCGAAATATTTTTGAGTCAAAATTTTTTTGGGCCAAAATTTTTTCAAAGTTTTTTTTGGGTCCCAATATTTTTTGAAGTTTTTTTGGGTCAAAATTTTTTAGGGTTTTTTAAAATTTTAAATTTTTTTAATTGCTGTTCACAATCTGGACAGGCACATGTGTAGTTCCATCTTATATATCTACAATAGACTTGTTTCTGTTTTGCAACCTGTTGTTGCATCCGAGTGGTAATATGCAGGAAACAACTGTAATGCTCGCATCTTGTTACTGGACCATCATTAAAGGCTTTCAGTGGCTAGGTTGTGCGATACAGGCACTCTGTTTAGAAGCAGTGCCAAAGACGCTTACTCACTCAGATATTCAGATTTGGTACTTTTTTTGGGTCCCAATTGTTTTCGAAGATTGTTTTGGGTCCCAAAGTTTTTCGAAGTGTTTTTGGTTCAAAATTTTTTTAGGTCCCAAATTTTTACGAAGATTGTTTTGTGTCCAAAAATTTTTCGAAGTTTTTTTGGGTCAAAATTATTTTGGGTTCCAAATTTTTTCGAAGATTGTTTTGGGTCAAAATTTTTTGGGTCCCAAAATTTTCAAGCTTTTTTGGGTCCCAAAATTTTTCAAAGATTTTTTCGTGTCTCAAAATGTTTCAGTTTCATGGGTCAAAATGTTTTGGTTCCCAAAATTTTGAGTTTTTTTTGGGTCCCAAAATTTTTCAAAGATTTTTGGGGTCAAAATTTTTTAGGGTCTCAAATTTTTCTAAATTTTTTCGCTTCTCAAAATTTTTCAAAGATTTTTTGGGTCAAAATTTATTAGGGTCTCAAAAGTTTTATAATTTTTTTCGCGTCTCAAAATGTCTTTGGGCCCAAAATTTTTCAAACTATTTTTGGGTCCCAAAATTTTTCAAAGATTTTTTTGAGTCCCAAAATTTTTCAAACATTTTTTGGGTCCAAATTTTTTGGGTCCCAAATTTTTTCGAAGATTGTTTTGGGTCAAAAATTTTTGGGTCCCAAAATTTTCAATTTTTTTTGGGTCCCAAAATTTTTCAAAGATTTTTTCGGGTATCAAAATTTTTCAGGTTCATGGGTCAAAATTTTTTGGGTCCCAAAATTTTCAAGTTTTTTTGGGTCCCAAAATTTTTCAAAGATTTTTTGGGTCAAAATTTATTAGGGTCTCAAAAGTTTTCTAATTTTTTTCGCGTCTCAAAATGTCTTTGGGCCCAAAATTTTTCAAACTATTTTTGGGTCCCAAAATTTTTCAAAGATTTTTTTGAGTCCCAAAATTTGTTTTTTTGTGTAAAAATTTTTTAGGGTCTCAAAATTTTTCTACAATTCTTCAGCTCTCAAAACGTTTTTGGGCCCAAAATTTTTCAAAGATTTTTTTGGGTACCAAAATTTTTCGAAATATTTTTGAGTCAAAATTTTTTTGGGCCAAAATTTTTTCAAAGTTTTTTTTGGGTCCCAATATTTTTTGAAGTTTTTTTGGGTCAAAATTTTTTAGGGTTTTTTAAAATTTTACATTTTTTTAATTGCTGTTCACAATCTGGACAGGCACATGTGTAGTTCCATCTTATATATCTACAATAGACTTGTTTCTGTTTTGCAACCTGTTGTTGCATCCGAGTGGTAATATGCAGGAAACAACTGTAATGCTCGCATCTTGTTACTGGACCATCATTAAAGGCTTTCAGTGGCTAGGTTGTGCGATACAGGCACTCTGTTTAGAAGCAGTGCCAAAGACGCTTACTCACTCAGATATTCAGATTTGGTAGTTTTTTTGGGTCCCAATTGTTTTCGAAGATTCTTTTGGGTCCCAAAGTTTTTCGAAGTGTTTTTGGTTCAAAATTTTTTTAGGTCCCAAATTTTTACGAAGATTGTTTTGTGTCCAAAAATTTTTCGAAGTTTTTTTGGGTCAAAATTATTTTGGGTTCCAAATTTTTTCGAAGATTGTTTTGGGTCAAAATTTTTTGGGTCCCAAAATTTTCAAGCTTTTTTGGGTCCCAAAATTTTTCAAAGATTTTTTCGGGTCTCAAAATGTTTCAGTTTCATGGGTCAAAATGTTTTGGTTCCCAAAATTTTCAGGTTTTTTTGGGTCCCAAAATTTTTCAAAGATTTTTGGGGTCAAAATTTTTTAGGGTCTCAAATTTTTCTAAATTTTTTCGCTTCTCAAAATTTTTCAAAGATTTTTTGGGTCAAAATTTATTAGGGTCTCAAAAGTTTTCTAATTTTTTTCGCGTCTCAAAATGTCTTTGGGCCCAAAATTTTTCAAACTATTTTTGGGTCCCAAAATTTTTCAAAGATTTTTTTGAGTCCCAAAATTTGTTTTTTTGTGTAAAAATTTTTTAGGGTCTCAAAATTTTTCTACAATTCTTCAGCTCTCAAAACGTTTTTGGGCCCAAAATTTTTCAAAGATTTTTTTGGGTACCAAAATTTTTCGAAATATTTTTGAGTCAAAATTTTTTTGGGCCAAAATTTTTTCAAAGTTTTTTTTGGGTCCCAATATTTTTTGAAGTTTTTTTGGGTCAAAATTTTTTAGGGTTTTTTTAAATTTTAAATTTTTTTAATTGCTGTTCACAATCTGGACAGGCACATGTGTAGTTCCATCTTATATATCTACAATAGACTTGTTTCTGTTTTGCAACCTGTTGTTGCATCCGAGTGGTAATATGCAGGAAACAACTGTAATGCTCGCATCTTGTTACTGGACCATCATTAAAGGCTTTCAGTGGCTAGGTTGTGCGATACAGGCACTCTGTTTAGAAGCAGTGCCAAAGACGCTTACTCACTCAGATATTCAGATTTGGTAGTTTTTTTGGGTCCCAATTGTTTTCGAAGATTCTTTTGGGTCCCAAAGTTTTTCGAAGTGTTTTTGGTTCAAAATTTTTTTAGGTCCCAAATTTTTACGAAGATTGTTTTGTGTCCAAAAATTTTTCGAAGTTTTTTTGGGTCAAAATTATTTTGGGTTCCAAATTTTTTCGAAGATTGTTTTGGGTCAAAATTTTTTGGGTCCCAAAATTTTCAAGTTTTTTTGGGTCCCAAAATTTTTCAAAGATTTTTTCGGGTCTCAAAATGTTTCAGTTTCATGGGTCAAAATGTTTTGGTTCCCAAAATTTTCAGGTTTTTTTGGGTCCCAAAATTTTTCAAAGATTTTTGGGGTCAAATTTTTTTAGGGTCTCAAATTTTTCTAAATTTTTTCGCTTCTCAAACTTTTTTTGGGTCCCAAACTTCAAGTCAAGTCAAGTCAAGTCATTATCAACCGCTTTATCCATTAAGGGTCGCGGGGGTGCTGGAGCCTATCCCAGCCGGCATCGGGCAGAAGGCAGGATACACCCTGGACAGGCCGCCAATCCATCGCAGGGCAGACAGACACAGACAGACAAACAGACACATGCACTCACACCTAGGGGGCAATTTGTATCTGGTCCCAAACTTTTTCAAAGATTTTTTTGAGTCCCAAAATTTTTCAAAGTTTTTTTGGGTCAAAATTGTTTTGGGTCCCAAATTTTTTCGATGATTGTTTTGGGTCAAAATTTATTGGGTCCCAAAATTTTCTAGATTTTTTCGGGTCCCAAAATTTTTCAAAGATTTTTTCGGGTCTCAAAATTTTTTTGGGCCCAAAATTTTTCAAACTTTTTTTGTGTCCCAAAATTTTTCAAAGATTTTTTTGAGTCTCAAAATTTTTCAAAGTTTTTTTGGGTAAACATTTTTTAGGGTCTCAAAATTTTTCTACAATTTTTCAGGTCTCAAAAAGGTTTTGGGCCCAAAAATTTTCGAAATTATTTTGGGTCAAAATTTTTTTGAAGTTTTTTTGGGTCAAAATTATTTTGGGTCCCAAATTTTTTCCAAATTTTTTTGAGTAAAAATTTTTTTGGGCCAAAATTTTTCAAAGTTTTTTTTGGGTCCCAATATTTTTTTAAGTTTTTTTGGGTCAAAATTTTTTGGGGTCTCAAAATTTTTCTAAAATTTTTCGCATCTCAAAGTTTTTTGGGTCCCAAGATTTGTTTGTTTGGGTCAAAAAAAATTTTACGTTATTTTGGGTCAAAATTATTTCGGGTCTCAAAATTTTTAGAAGTTTTTTTGTGTCAAAATTTTTTAGGTCCCAAAATTTATCGAACATCAAAATTTTTTTAGGTAAATTTTTTTTGGGTCCCAAAATGTTTCTAAGATATTTTTGGGTCCCGAAATTTTTCAATGTTTTTTTGGGTCAAAATTTTTTTTAAGTTTTTTTGTGTCAAAATTTTTTAGGTCCCAAAATTTATCGAACATTTTTGGACATCAAAATTTTTTGGGTCCCAAAATGTTTCTAAGATATTTTGGGTCCCGAAATTTTTCAATGTTTTTTTGGGTCAAAATTTTTTTGGGTCTCAAAAATTTTCGAGTTTTTATTGTATCAAAATATTTTTGGGCCTAAAATTTTTCAACTTTTTTTGGGTCAAAATGTTTCAATTGCTGTTCTAAGGCTGAGAGAAGAGATCTTTGATATCATTGTTTGCATTGTTTATGCACTTTTCCCCCCTTTTAGACTTTTCCAACTAAGAATGTCTTTACAATCTGGACAGGCACATGACAAGAGTGTCGTGACTCAGAAGAAAAAAAAGCTTTTAGTTCAAAAGATGCTTTCAGATTCTAAGAACACTTGAAGCAGTTCATCGCTGTAAGAAGTAAAATGGGAGCTCAAAACTGTACGCAAACGGCTTCTCTCAGTTTAAACCGTCGGAAAACACATTTTACTACATTTACTGGACCAAAACAACTAAGTAAAAAAAAGATGTTCAGTTCATCGCTGTTAGGAGTGAGAGAGGAGCACAAAACCAAACGCAAACGGTTTTTCTCAGCTTAAACCATCTGAAAACACACTTTACTACATTTAACACACGGGGGAACCTAATCACTTCAGAATCGATGTTAGTGCATTTTGCACAGTTAAAACATGTTTTCCTTCCTAACATTTCTCATCGAAAAAGATGCTTTTACTTCAAAACAACACTTGAAGCAGTTTATCGCTGTTAAGAGTGAGAGAGGAGCTCAAAACTATAAGCAAACGGCTTTTCTCAGCTTTAACCGTCTGAAAACACACTTTACTGCATTCAACACTCAATTGAACCAAAAGAACTAAGAAAACTTTATTACACGATGTTAGTGCATTTTACACAGCTAAAATGAGTTTTTCTTCGTAAAAAATCATTTCTTATCGAAAAAGATGTTTTCAGTTCAAAACAACATTGAAGCAGTTTATCGCCGTTAGGAGTGAGAGAGAAGCTCAAAACTATACGCAAACGACTTTTCTCAGCTTTAACCGTCTGAAAACACACTTTACTACATTTAACACACGGGGGAACCTAACCACTTCAGAATCGATGTTAGTGCATTTTGCACAGTTAAAACATGTTTTCCTTCGTAAAATTTCTCTTTGAAAAAGATGCTTTTACTTCAAAACAACACTTGAAGCAGTTTATCGCCATTAGGAGTGAGAGAGGAGCTCAAAACTATACGCAAACGACTTTTCTCAGTTTTAACCGTCTGAAAACACACTTTACTACATTTAACACATGGGGGAACCAAAACAACTAAGTAAAGTTTATTACACGCTGTTAGTGCATTTTTCACAGCTAAAACGTGTTTTCCTTCGTAAAAACTCAATTCTATTCGAAAAAGATGTTTTCAGTTCAAAACAACACTTGAAGCAGTTTATCGCCGTTAGGAGTGAGAGAGGAGCTCAAAACTATACGCAAACGACTTTTCTAAGCTTTAACCGTCTGAAAACACACTTTACTACATTTAACACACGGTGGAACCTAACCCCTTCAGAATCGATGTTAGTGCATTTTGCACAGTTAAAACGTATTTTCCTTCGTAAAAACTCATTTCTGATCGAAAAAGATGTTTTTAGTTTAAAACAACACTTTGAAGCAGTTTATATCGCTGTTAGGAGTGAGAGAGGAGCTCAAACGGCTTTTCTCAGCTTACATCGTCTGAAAACACACTTTACTACATTTTACACACGGGTGAACCTAATTTTGGGACCCAAAAAAACTTCGAAAAATTCTGGAACCCAAAACAACACAAGTGCCAGTCAAAAGACATTCTTAGCTAGAAAAGTCTTTCTAAAAGGGGAGAAAAGTGCATAAAGAATGCAAACAATGATATCAGAGATCGCTTCTCTCAGCTTTAGAACAGTAATTCAAATATTTTGACCCAAACAACTTTTAAAAATTTTGGGATCCAAAAAAACTTCTAAAAATTTTGGGATCCAAAAAAACTTCTAAAAATTTGGAACCCAAAAAAACTTAAAAAAATTTAAATCACACATGTGAAGACCAGAACTTGTTCTCATGCAAAATCTGAGGCATCTGAGACAAAACAGTATGACCACCATACTCCAGAACAGCCAGTCATGGGTGTAAAAGGCCAATCTGTATTGATGAGATTAAAAACGTTTTAGATGATTGTTGTTGTTTTTTAGAGTACCAACATAGTGTTTGTCTTGATGTGACTCGACAGTCGGTGATTATATGGCTGGATTCACCAAATCACAGCAAAAAGTGGTATATAGACAGAAACACAAACATTGTTTTTGCTATGCACATGCTTCTTAAAGAAAATGTGAAACTATGCAATGTTAATGCAGCGGAAATGGCTTTTAGGTAATTTGTCATCCAGTTTGAGGTGCTGTATGACCCTGCAAAAGTCTCTTTTAATGTACACCTGCTGACACACATTGCAGTTAGCCTTAGGAAATGGGGTCCTTTGTGGGCAACTTCCACCTTTTCTTCTGAGTTATTAAATGACACTCTGGTGAAGTACTTCAATGGAACTACAGATTGTCCAGATTGTAAAGACATTCCTAGGTGGAAAAGTCTATCTAAATGGGGAGAAAAGTGCATACAGGATGCAAACAATGATATCAAAGATGGCTTTAGAACTGCAATTGATACATTTTGACCCAAAAAAACTTTGAAAAATTTTGGGACCCAAAAAATTTTTACAAAAAAAAAATTAGAAAAATTTTGAGACCCGAAAAAATTTTGAACCAAAAAAACTTTGAAAAATTTTGGTCCCAAAAAAAATTTGACAGCCGAAAAAATGTAGAAAAATTTTGGGCCAAAAAAAAATCTTCGAAAAAATTTGGTACCCCAAAAAAATTTGAATCACTACCAAATCTAAATATCTGAGTGGGTAAGGGTGTGTGGCACCACTTCTAAACAGAGTGCACAACCTAGCCACTGAAAGCCTTTAATGATGGGTCCAGTAACAAAGTGCGAGCATTACAGTTGTTTCCTGTATATTACCACTCGGATGCAACAACAGGTTGCAAAAGAGAAACAAGTCTATTGTAGATATATAAGATGGAACTACACATGTGCCTGTCCAGATTGTAAAGACATTAGGTGGAAAAGTCTATCTAAAAGGGCGGAAAAGCTTTACAACAGCAATTGAAATTTTGACGCAAAAAAATTTTTGAAAAATTTTGGGACCCAAAATAGTTTTACGCAAAAAAAATCTTCAAAAAAATTTGCAACCCAGAATATTTTGACACAAGAAAACTTCGAAAAATTTTGGCACCAAAAAAAAACTTAAAAAAATAATTTGGGACCAAAAAATTACGCAAAAATAATCTTCAAAAAACTTTGGGACCCAAAAAAATATGGGCTCAAAAAAATTTGGGACTAAAAAATTTTGACAAAAAAAAATTCAAGACCCAAAAAATTTTGACACAAAAAAATCTTCGAAAAATTTTGAGAACAAACAAATACTTCGAAAAATGTTGGGACCCAAAAAAATTTTGACGCAAAAAAAATCTTCAAAAAAATTTGTGACCCGAAAAATGTTGTGACCCAAAAAAATCTTCGAAAAATTTTAAGACCAAAAAAAAACTTCGGAAAATTTTGGGACCCAAAAAAATATTGACCCAAAAATATCTTCAAAAAAATTTGGGACCCAAAAAACTTTTGACACAAAAAAATCTTCGAAAAATGTTGAGAACGAACAAATACTTCGAAAAATTTTGAGACACAAAATAATTTAGACCCAAAAAAAATCTTCAAAAAACTTTGGGACTCAAAATAATTTGGAAAAATTTTGGGACCCAAAAAATTTTGACGCCAAAAAATCTTCAAAAAATTTTGGGACCCAAAAAAAACTTTGACCCCAAAACATTGCAAAAAATTTTGGACCCAGAAAAGTTTGACCCAAAAAAAACTTCGAAAAATTTTGACACAAAAAAAGTTCAAAAAACTTTGGGACCCAAAAAAATTTGGGCTAAAAATATGTTGGACCCAAAACATTTTGACTCAAAAAAAACTTTGAAAATTTTTGAGACAAAAAAATACGTTGAAAAATTTTGGTACCGAAAAAATTGTTACGCAAAAAAAATCTTGGGTCCAAAATTTTTGGAAGATTTTTTTGGGTCCCGAAATTTTTCGATGTTTTTTTGGGTCAAAATTTATTTGGGCCCAAAAATGTTCAGTTTTATTGGTCAAAATTTTTTTTAGGTCCCAAAATTTTTAAAAGGTTTGTTCGGTCAACAATTTTCAATTGCTGTTCTGAAGCTGAGCGAAGACATCTCTGATATCATTGTTTGCATTCTTTATGCACTTTTCTCCCCTTTTAGAAAGACTTTTCCAGACAAGAATGTCTTTTGACTGGCACTTCTGGAGTAGCTGGTGGTCATACTGTTTTGTCTCAGATGCCTCAGATTTTGCCTGAGAACAAGTTCTGGTCTTCTAAAAGGATAGGGTCCTTCACATGTAGCAAAAATCACATGCATGCAGCCCATTGAATTGTTCAGTGATGTGGAATTATTGGTATTCGTGCAAAAACCTCTGTTGTCTATTCTGAGTTTTTTCTGTGTCAAAATTTTTTGGGTCCAAAAATTTTCCAAGTTTTTTTGGGCCTAAAATTTTTCAAAGTTTTTTTGGGTCCCAATTTTTTTCGAAGATTTTTTTGGGTACCAACATTTTTTAAAGTTTTGTTGGGTCCTAAAATTTTTCGAACTTTTTTTGGGTCCCAAAATTTTTTAAAGTTTTTTTGGGTCAAAATTTTTTTGGGTCTCAAAATTTTTCGAAGTTTGTTTGTGTAAATATTGTTTGGGTCCCACAATTTTTCGAAGGTTTTTTTGGGTCCCGAAAATATTTTAATGTTTTTGGGTCAAATTTTATTCGGGTCTAAACATTTTTCGAAGTTTTTTTGGGTCAAATTTTTTTTGGGCCCAAAATTTTTGAAGTTTTTTTGTGGTCAAAGTATTCTTGGGTCCCAAAATATTTCGAAGATTTTTTTGGGTCCTAAAATTTTTCAAAGTTTTTTTGGGTCAAAATATTTGAATTGCTGTTCTAAAGCTGAGAGAAGAGATCTCTGATATCATTGTTTGCATTCTTTATGCACTTTTCTCCCCTTTTAGAAAGACTTTTCCAGCTAAGAATGTCTTTTGACTGGCACTTCTGGAGTAGCTGGTGGTCATACTGTTTTGTCTCAGATGCCTTAGATTTTGCCTGAGAATAAGTTCTGAGAATAAGGATAGGGTCCTTCACGTGTGATGGCAAAAATCACACCCATACAGCCCATTGAATTGTTCAGTGTTCTGGAATTATTGGTATTAGTGCAAAAACCTCTGTTGTCTATTCTGAGATTTTTTTTTGTCAAAATATTTTGGGTCCCAAAATGTTTCAAACTTTTTTTGGGTCCCAAAATTTTTTTAAGTTTTTTTGAGTCCCAAAATTTTTCAAAGTTTTTTTGGGTCAAAATTTTTTCGGGTCTCAAAATTTTTCTACAATTTTTCAGGTCTCAAAAAGTTTTTGGGCCAAAAAATTTTCAAAGATTTTTTTGGGTCCCAAATTTTTTTGAAATATTTTTGAGTCAAAAATTTTTTGGGCCAAAATTTTTTCAAAGTTTTTTTTGGGTCCCAATATTTTTTGAAGTTTTTTTGGGAAGTTTTTTTCCGGTCTCAAAATTTTTCTACAATTTTTCAGGTCTCAAAAAGTTTTTGGGCCAAAAAATTTTCAAAGATTTTTTTGGGTACCAAAATTTTTCGAAATTATTTTGGGTCAAAATTTCTTCGAAGTTTTTTTGGGTCAAAATAATTTTGGGTCCCAAATTTTTTTTAAATATTTTTGAGTCAAAATTTTTTTGGGACAAAATTTTTTCAAAGTTTTTTTTTGGGTCCCCATATTTTTTGAAGTTTTTTTGGGTCAAAATTTTTAGGGTCTCAAAATTGTTCTAAATTTTTTCGCATCTCAAATTTTTTTTGGGCTTAAATTTTTTTAATTGCTGTTCACAATCTGGACAGGCACATGTGTAGTTCCATCTTATATATCTACAATAGACTTGATTCTGTTTTGCAAACTGTTGTTGCATCCGAGTGGTAATATACAGGAAACAACTGTAATGCTCGCACTTTGTTACTGGACCATCATTAAAGGCTTTCAGTGGCTAGGTTGTGCGATAAAGGCACTCTGTTTAGAAGCAGTGCCAAAGACCCTTACTCACTCAGATATTCAGATTTGGTAGTGATTCACAGTTTTTTTGGGTCCCAATTTTTTTCAAAGATTGTTTTGAGTCCCAAAGTTTTTCGAAGTGTTTTTGGGTCAAAATTTTTTTGGGTCCCAAATTTTTTCGAAGATTGTTTTGGGTCCCAAAATTTTCAAATTTTTTGGGTCCCAAAATTTTTCAAAGATTTTTTCGGGACTCAAAATTTCTCAATTTCACGGGTCAAAATTTTTTGGGTCCCAAAGTTTTTCGAAGTGTTTTTGGGTCAAAATCTTTTGTGTCTCAAAATTTTTCGAAGATTTTTTGAAGTCAAATTTTTTCGGGTCCCAAAATTTTCCGAAGTTTTTTTAAGGTCAAAATTTTTTTGGGTCCCAAAATTTTTTGAAGATTTTTTTGCGTCCCGAAATTTTTCCATGTTTTTTGGGTCAAAATTTTTTCGTGTCTCAAAATTTTTAGAATTTTTTTTGTGTCAAAATTTTTTAATTGCTGTTCTAAAGCTGAGAGAAGAGATCTTTGATATCATTGTTTGCATTCCTTATGCACTTTTCTCCCCGTTTAGATAGACTTTTCCACCTATGAATGTCTTCACAATCTGGACAGGCACATGTGTAGTTCCATCTTATATATCTACAATTGACTTGTTTCTGTTTTGCAACCTGTTGTTGCATCCGAGTGGTAATATATAGGAAACATCTGTAATGCTCGCACTTTGTTACTGGACCATCATTAAAGGCTTTCAGTGGATAGGTTGTGCGATAAAGGCACTCTGTTTAGAAGCAGTGCCAAAGACCCTTACTCACTCAGATATTCAGATTTGGTAGTTATTCACAGTTTTTTTGGGTCCCAATTTTTTTCGAATATTGTTTTGGGTCCCAAAGTTTTTCAAAGTGTTTTTGGGTCAAATTTTTTTGGGTCCCAAATTTTTTCGAAGATTGTTTTGGGTCCCAAAATTTTCAAGTTTTTTTGGGTCCCAAAATTTTTTTGGGTCCCAAATTTTTTCGAAGATTGTTTTGGGTCCCAAAGTTTGTCGGAGTGTTTTTGGGTCAAATTTTTTTGGGTCCCAAATTTTTTCGAAGATTGTTTTGGGTCCCAAAAAGTTTTCTACGTTTTTTTGGGTTAAAAATTTTTTGGACCCAAAATTTTTAAAAGTCTTTTTTGTCTCACAATTTTTCTAAATTTTTACGAGCATCAAAAATTTTTTGGGCCCAAAATATTTCAAAGATTTTTTGAGTCAGAAAATTTTTCGAAGATTGTTTTGGGTCCCAAAATTTTTTGAAGTTTTTTTGGGTCAAACTTATTTTGGGTCCCAAAGTTTTTTCGAAGATTGTTTTGGGTCAAAATTTTTTGGGTCCCAAAATTGTCAAGTTTTTTTGGGTCTCAAAATTTTTCAGTTTCATGGGTCAAAATCTTTTGGGTCCCAAAATGTTCAAGTTTTTTTAGGTCCCAAAATTTTTCA
The DNA here is from genome assembly GCF_023375975.1 of Astyanax mexicanus. Classification (NCBI taxonomy): domain Eukaryota; kingdom Metazoa; phylum Chordata; class Actinopteri; order Characiformes; family Acestrorhamphidae; genus Astyanax; species Astyanax mexicanus. The sequence goes on from NC_064424.1 coordinate 37,708,983, forward strand.
AAGATTTTTTGGGTCAAAATTTTTCTAAATTTTTTCGCATTTCAAAATGTTTTTGGGCCCAAAACTTTTCAAAGATTTTTTTGAGTCCCAAAATTTTTCAAAGTTTTTTTGGGTCAAATTTTTTTTAAAAGTCTTTTTTGTCTCAAAATTTTTCTAAATTTTTACGAGCATCAAAAATTTTTTGGGCCCAAAATATTTCAAAGATTTTTTGAGTCAGAAAATTTTTCGAAGAATGTTTTGGGTCCCAAAATTTTTTGAAGTTTTTTTGGGTCAAACTTATTTTGGGTCCCAAAGTTTTTTCGAAGATTGTTTTGGGTCAAAATTTTTTGGGTCCCAAAATTGTCAAGTTTTTTTGGGTCCAAAAATTTTCAGTTTCATGTGTCAAAATTTTTTGGGTCCCAAAATTTTCAAGTTTTTTTAGGTCCCAAAATTTTTCAAACATTTTTTGGGTCAAATTTCTTCTAAATTTTTTCGCATTTCAAAATGTTTTTGGGCCCAAAATTTTTCAAAGATTTTTTTGAGTCCCAAAATTTTTCAAAGTTCTTTTGGGTCAAAATTTTTTGAGATTTGAAGATTTTTTGAGGTCAAATTTTTTCGGGTCCCAAAATTTTCCAAAGATTTTTTAAGGTCAAAATTTTTCTAAGTTTTTTAGGTCAAAATTTTTTTGGGCCCAAAATTTTTCAAAGTTTTTTTGTCTCAAAATTTTTCTAAATTTTTTCGAGTATCAAAATTTTTTTGGGCCCAAAATTTTTCAAAGTTTTTTTGGGTCCCAAAGTTTTTCTAGGTCCCAAAATTTTTCGAAGATTTTTTGATTTAAAATTTTTTGGGTCCCAAAATTTTTTAAAGATTTTTTTGGGTCCCGAAATTTTTTGATGTTTTTTTGGGTCCAATTTTTTTAATTGCTGTTCTAAAGCTGAGAGAAGAGATCTTTGATATCATTGTTTGCATTCTTTATGCACTTTTCTTCCCGTTTAGATAGACTTTTCCACCTAAGAATGTCTTTACAATCTGGACAGGCACATGACAAGAGTGCCATGACTCAGAAGAAAAAAAAGCTTTTATTTCAAAAGATGCTTTCAGATTCTAACAACACTTGAAGCAGTTTATCGCTGTAAGAAGTAAAATGGGAGCTCAAAACTGTACGCAAGCGGCTTCTCTCAGCGTAAACCGCCTGAACCGCCAAAATTTTTCAGTTTCATGGGTCAAAATTTTTTGGGTCCCAAAGTTTTTCAAAGTTTTTTTGGGTCCCAAAATTTTTCGAAGATTTTTTGAGGTCAAATTTTTTCGGGTCCCAAAATTTTCCGAAGATTTTTTAAGGTCAAAAATTTTTTGGGTCACAAAAGTTTTTGAAGATTTTTTTGGGTCCCGAAATTTTTCCATGTTTTTTGGGTCAAAATTTTTTCGTGTCTCAAAATTTTTTGAAGTTTTTTTTTGGGTCAAAACTTTTTAATTGCTGTTCTATAGCTGAGAGAAGAGATCTTTGATATCATTGTTTGCATTCTTTATGCACTTTTCTCCCCATTTAGATAGACTTTTCCACCTAAGAATGTCTTCACAATCTGGACAGGCACATGTGTAGTTCCATCTTATATATCTACAGTAGACTTGTTTCTGTTTTGCAACCTGTTGTTGCATTCGAGTGGTAATATACAGGAAACATCTGTAATGCTCGCACTTTTTTACTGGACCATCATTAAAGGCTTTCAGTGGCTAGGTTGTGCGATAAAGGCACTCTGTTTAGAAGCAGTGCCAAAGACCCTTAATCACTCATATATTCAGATTTGGTAGTGATTCACAGTTTTTTTGGGTCCCAAATATTTTTGAATATTGTTTTGGGTCTTTGTTACTGGACCATCATTAAAGGATTTCAGTGGCTAGGTTGTGCGATAAAGGCACTCTGTTTAGAAGCAGTGCCAAAGACCCTTACCCACTCATATATTCAGATTTGGTAGTGATTCACAGTTTTTTTGGGTCCCAAATTTTTTCCAAGATTGTTTTGGGTCCCAAAGTTTTTCGAAGTGTTTTTGGGTCAAAATTTTGTTGGGTCCCAAATTTTTTCGAAGATTGTTTTGGGTCCCAAAATTTTTCTAAGTTTTTTTGGGTCAAAATTTTTTTGGGCCCAAAATTTGTAAAAGTTTTTTTTGTCTCAAAATTTTTCTAAATTTTTTCGAGTATCTACATTTTTTTGGGCCCAAATTTTTTCAAAGTTTTTTTGAGTCCCAAAATTTTTCAAAGTTTTTTTGGGTCAAAAATATTTTGGGTCCCAAATTTTTTCGAAGATTGTTTTTGGTCCCAAAATTTTTCGAAGTGTTTTTGGGTCAATTTTTTTGGGTCTCAAAATTTTTCGAAGATTTTTTGAGGTCAAATTTTTTCAGGTCCCAAAATTTTTCTTAAATTTTTTCGCGTCTCAAAATGTTTTTGGGCCCAAAATTTTTCAAAGTTTTTTTGGGTCCCAACATTTTTCAAAGTTTTTTTGAGTCAAAATTATTTTGGGTCCAAAATTTTTTCGAAGATTTTTTTGGGTCTTTGTTACTGGACCATCATTAAAGGCTTTCAGTGGCTAGGTTGTGTGATACAGGCACTCTGTTTAGAAGCAGTGCCAAAGACCCTTACTCACTCATATATTCAGATTTGGTAGTGATTCACATTTTTTTTGGGTCCCAAATTTTTTTGAAGATTGTTTTGGGTCCCAAAGTTTTTCGAAGTGTTTTTGGGTCAAAATTTTGTTGGGTCCCGAGTTTTTTCGAAGATTGTTTTGGGTCCCAAAATTTTTCTAAGTTTTTTTGGGTCAAAATTTTTTTGGGCCCAAAATTTTTAAAAGTTTTTTTTGTCTCAAAATTTTTCTAAATTTTTTCGAGTATCTAAATTTTTTTGGGCCCAAATTTTTTCAAAGTTTTTTTGAGTCCCAAAATTTTTCGAAGTTTTTTTGGGTCAAAAATATTTTGGGTCCCAAAATTTTTCGAAGATTTTTTGAGGTCAAATTTTTTCAGGTCCCAAAATTTTTCTAAATTTTTTCGCGTCTCAAAATGTTTTTGGGCCCAACATTTTTCAAAGTTTTTTTGGGTCCCAACATTTTTCAAAGTTTTTTTTGGTCAAAATTATTTTGGGTCCCAAATTTTTTCGAAGATTGTTTTGGGTCTTTGTTACTGGACCATCATTAAAGGCTTTCAGTGGCTAGGTTGTGCGATACAGGCACTCTGTTTAGAAGCAGTGCCAAAGACCCTTACTCACTCATATATTCAGATTTGGTAGTGATTCACATTTTTTTTGGGTCCCAAAATTTTTCGAAGTGTTTTTGGGTCAAAATTTTTTGGGTCTCAAAATTTTTCGAAAAATTTTTCGAGTATCTAAATTTTTTTGGGCCCAAATTTTTTCAAAGTTTTTTTGGGTCAAAAATATTTTGGGTCCCAAATTTTTTCGAAGATTGTTTTGGGTCCCAAAATTTTTCGAAGTGTTTTTGGGTCAAAATTTTTTGGGTCTCAAAATTTTTCGAAGATTTTTTGAGGTCAAATTTTTTCAGGTCCCAAAATTTTTCTAAATTTTTTCACATCTCAAAATGTTTTTGGGCCCAAAATTTTTCAAAGTTTTTTTGGGTCCCAACATTTTTCAAAGTTTTTTTGGGTCAAAATTATTTTGGGTCCCAAATTTTTCGAAGATTGTTTTGGGTCCGAAAGTTTTTCGAAGTTTTTTTGGGTCAAAATTTTTTTGGGCCCAAAATTTTTAAAAGTTTTTTTTGTCTCAAAATTTTTCTACATTTTTTTGAGTATCTAAATTTTTTTGGGCCCAAATTTTTTCAAAGTTTTTTTGAGTCCCAAAATTTTTCAAAGTTTTTTTGGGTCAAAATTTTTTGGGTCTCAAAATTTATCGAAGATTTTTGGAGGTAAAATTTTTTCAGGTCCCAAAATTTTTCTACATTTTTTCGCGTCTCAAAATGTTTTTGGGCCCAAAATTTTTCAAAGTTTTTTTGGGTCCCAACATTTTTCAAAGTTTTTTGGGGTCAAAATCATTTTGGGTCCCAAATTTTTTCGAAGATTGTTTTGGGTCTTTGTTACTGGACCATCATTAAAGGCTTTCAGTGGCTAGGTTGTGCGATACAGGCACTCTGTTTAGAAGCAGTGCCAAAGACCCTTACTCACTCTTATATTCAGATTTGGTAGTGATTCACAGTTTTTTTGGGTCCCAAATTTTTTCGAAGATTGTTTTGGGTCTTTGTTACTGGACCATCATTAAAGGCTTTCAGTGGCTAGGTTGTGCGATAAAGGCACTCTGTTTAGAAGCAGTGCCAAAGACCCTTACCCACTCATATATTCAGATTTGGTAGTGATTCACAGTTTTTTTGGGTCCCAAATTTTTTCCAAGATTGTTTTGGGTCCCAAAGTTTTTCGAAGTGTTTTTGGGTCAAAATTTTGTTGGGTCCCAAATTTTTTCGAATATTGTTTTGGGTCCCAAAATTTTTCTAAGTTTTTTTGGGTCAAAATTTTTTTGGGCCCAAAATTTGTAAAAGTTTTTTTTGTCTCAAAATTTTTCTAAATTTTTTCGAGTATCTAAATTTTTTTGGGCCCAAATTTTTTCAAAGTTTTTTTGAGTCCCAAAATTTTTCAAAGTTTTTTTGGGTCAAAAATATTTTGGGTCCCAAATTTTTTCGAAGATTGTTTTTGGTCCCAAAATTTTTTGAAGTGTTTTTAGGTCAAAATTTTTTGGGTCTCAAAATTTTTCGAAGATTTTTTTGAGGTCAAATTTTTTCAGGTCCCAAAATTTTTCTTAAATTTTTTCGCGTCTCAAAATGTTTTTGGCCCCAAAATTTTTCAAAGTTTTTTTGGGTCCCAACATTTTTCAAAGTTTTTTTGGGTCAAAATTATTTTGGGTCCCAAATTTTTTCGAAGATTTTTTTGGGTCTTTGTTACTGGACCATCATTAAAGGCTTTCAGTGGCTAGGTTGTGCGATACAGGCACTCTGTTTAGAAGCAGTGCCAAAGACCCTTACTCACTCATATATTCAGATTTGGTAGTGATTCACAGTTTTTTTGGGTCCCAAATTTTTTTGAAGATTGTTTTGGGTCCCAAAGTTTTTCGAAGTGTTTTTGGGTCAAAATTTTGTTGGGTCCCAAGTTTTTTCGAAGATTGTTTTGGGTCCCAAAATTTTTCTAAGTTTTTTTGGGTCAAAATTTTTTTGGGCCCAAAATTTGTAAAAGTTTTTTTTGTCTCAAAATTTTTCTAAATTTTTTCGAGTATCTAAATTTTTTTGGGCCCAAATTTTTTCAAAGTTTTTTTGAGTCCCAAACTTTTTCAAAGTTTTTTTGGGTCAAAAATATTTTGGATCCCAAATTTTTTCGAAGATTGTTTTTGGTCCCAAAATTTTTCGAAGTGTTTTTAGGTCAAAATTTTTTGGGTCTCAAAATTTTTCGAAGATTTTTTTGAGGTCAAATTTTTTCAGGTCCCAAAATTTTTCTTAAATTTTTTCGCGTCTCAAAATGTTTTTGGGCCCAAAATTTTTCAAAGTTTTTTTGGGTCCCAACATTTTTCAAAGTTTTTTTGGGTCAAAATTATTTTGGGTCCCAAATTTTTTCGAAGATTTTTTTGGGTCTTTGTTACTGGACCATCATTAAAGGCTTTCAGTGGCTAGGTTGTGCGATACAGGCACTCTGTTTAGAAGCAGTGCCAAAGACCCTTACTCACTCATATATTCAGATTTGGTAGTGATTCACAGTTTTTTTGGGTCCCAAATTTTTTTGAAGATTGTTAGATTCTTTTGGGTCCCAAAGTTTTTCGAAGTGTTTTTGGGTCAAAATTTTGTTGGGTCCCAAGTTTTTTCGAAGATTGTTTTGGGTCCCAAAATTTTTCTACGTTTTTTTGGGTCAAAATTTTTTTGGGCCCAAAATTTTTAAAAGTTTTTTTTGTCTCAAAATTTTTCTAAATTGTTTCGAGTATCTAAATTTTTTGGGCCCAAATTTTTTCAAAGTTTTTTTGAGTCCCAAAATTTTTCGAAGTTTTTTTGGGTCAAAAATATTTTGGGTCCCAAAATTTTTCGAAGATTTTTTGAGGTCAAATTTTTTCAGGTCCCAAAATTTTTCTAAATTTTTTCGAGTATCTAAATTTTTTTGGGCCCAAATTTTTTCAAAGTTTTTTTGAGTCCCAAAATTTTTCAAAGTTTTTTTGGGTCAAAAATATTTTGGGTCCCAAATTTTTTCGAAGATTGTTTTGGGTCCCAAAAGTTTTCGAAGTGTTTTTGGGTCAAAATTTTTTGGGTCTCAAAATTTTTCGAAGATTTTTTCTAGTATCTAAATTTTTTTGGGCCCAATTTTTTTCAAAGTTTTTTTGAGTCTCAAAATGTTTCTGGGCCCAAACTTTTTCAAAGATTTTTTTGAGTCCCAAAATTTTTCAAAGTTTTTTTGAGTCAAAATTTTTTAGGTCTCAAAATTTTTCGAAGATTTTTTGAGGTCAAATTTTTTTGGGTCCCAAAATTTTCCGAAGGTCAAAATTTTTTTAGGTCCCAAAATTTTTTCGAAGATTGTTTTGGGTCCCAAAATTTTTCTAAGTTTTTTTGGGTCAAAATTTTTTTGGGCCCAAAATTTTTCAAAGTTTTTTTTGTCTCAAAATTTTTCTAAATTTTTTCGAGTATCTAAATTTTTTTGGGCCCAAATTTTTTCAAAGTTTTTTTGAGTCCCAAAATTTTTCAAAGTTTTTTTGGGTCAAAAATATTTTGGGTCCCAAATTTTTTCGAAGATTGTTTTTGGTCCCAAAATTTTTCGAAGTGTTTTTAGGTCAAAATTTTTTGGGTCTCAAAATTTTTCGAAGATTTTTTTGAGGTCAAATTTTTTCAGGTCCCAAAATTTTTCTTAAATTTTTTCGCGTCTCAAAATGTTTTTGGCCCCAAAATTTTTCAAAGTTTTTTTGGGTCCCAACATTTTTCAAAGTTTTTTTGGGTCAAAATTATTTTGGGTCCCAAATTTTTTCGAAGATTTTTTTGGGTCTTTGTTACTGGACCATCATTAAAGGCTTTCAGTGGCTAGGTTGTGCGATACAGGCACTCTGTTTAGAAGCAGTGCCAAAGACCCTTACTCACTCATATATTCAGATTTGGTAGTGATTCACAGTTTTTTTGGGTCCCAAATTTTTTTGAAGATTGTTTTGGGTCCCAAAGTTTTTCGAAGTGTTTTTGGGTCAAAATTTTGTTGGGTCCCAAGTTTTTTCGAAGATTGTTTTGGGTCCCAAAATTTTTCTAAGTTTTTTTGGGTCAAAATTTTTTTGGGCCCAAAATTTGTAAAAGTTTTTTTTGTCTCAAAATTTTTCTAAATTTTTTCGAGTATCTAAATTTTTTTGGGCCCAAATTTTTTCAAAGTTTTTTTGAGTCCCAAACTTTTTCAAAGTTTTTTTGGGTCAAAAATATTTTGGATCCCAAATTTTTTCGAAGATTGTTTTTGGTCCCAAAATTTTTCGAAGTGTTTTTAGGTCAAAATTTTTTGGGTCTCAAAATTTTTCGAAGATTTTTTTGAGGTCAAATTTTTTCAGGTCCCAAAATTTTTCTTAAATTTTTTCGCGTCTCAAAATGTTTTTGGGCCCAAAATTTTTCAAAGTTTTTTTGGGTCCCAACATTTTTCAAAGTTTTTTTGGGTCAAAATTATTTTGGGTCCCAAATTTTTTCGAAGATTTTTTTGGGTCTTTGTTACTGGACCATCATTAAAGGCTTTCAGTGGCTAGGTTGTGCGATACAGGCACTCTGTTTAGAAGCAGTGCCAAAGACCCTTACTCACTCATATATTCAGATTTGGTAGTGATTCACAGTTTTTTTGGGTCCCAAATTTTTTTGAAGATTGTTAGATTGTTTTGGGTCCCAAAGTTTTTCGAAGTGTTTTTGGGTCAAAATTTTGTTGGGTCCCAAGTTTTTTCGAAGATTGTTTTGGGTCCCAAAATTTTTCTACGTTTTTTTGGGTCAAAATTTTTTTGGGCCCAAAATTTTTAAAAGTTTTTTTTGTCTCAAAATTTTTCTAAATTGTTTCGAGTATCTAAATTTTTTGGGCCCAAATTTTTTCAAAGTTTTTTTGAGTCCCAAAATTTTTCGAAGTTTTTTTGGGTCAAAAATATTTTGGGTCCCAAAATTTTTCGAAGATTTTTTGAGGTCAAATTTTTTCAGGTCCCAAAATTTTTCTAAATTTTTTCGAGTATCTAAATTTTTTTGGGCCCAAATTTTTTCAAAGTTTTTTTGAGTCCCAAAATTTTTCAAAGTTTTTTTGGGTCAAAATTATTTTGGGTCCCAAATTTTTTCGAAGATTGTTTTGGGTCCCAAAAGTTTTCGAAGTGTTTTTGGGTCAAAATTTTTTGGGTCTCAAAATTTTTCGAAGATTTTTTCTAGTATCTAAATTTTTTTGGGCCCAATTTTTTTCAAAGTTTTTTTGAGTCTCAAAATGTTTCTGGGCCCAAACTTTTTCAAAGATTTTTTTGAGTCCCAAAATTTTTCAAAGTTTTTTTGAGTCAAAATTTTTTAGGTCTCAAAATTTTTCGAAGATTTTTTGAGGTCAAATTTTTTCGGGTCCCAAAATTTTCCGAAGGTCAAAATTTTTTTAGGTCCCAAAATTTTTTCGAAGATTGTTTTGGGTCCCAAAATTTTTCTAAGTTTTTTTGGGTCAAAATTTTTTTGGGCCCAAAATTTTTCAAAGTTTTTTTTGTCTCAAAATTTTTCTAAATTTTTTCGAGTATCAAAATTTTTTTGGGCCCAAAATTTTTAAATTGCTGTTCTAAAGCTGAGAGAAGAGATCTTTGATATCATTGTTTGCATCCTTTATGCACTTTTCTTCCCGTTTAGATAGACTTTTCCATCTAAGAATGTCTTTACAATCTGGACAGGCACATGACAAGAGTGCCAGGACTCAGAAGAAAAAAAAGCTTTTATTTCAAAAGATGCTTTAAGATTCTAACAACACTTGAAGCAGTTCATCGCTGTAAGAAGTAAAATGGGAGCTCAAAACTGTACGCAAACGGCTTCTCTCAGCGTAAACCGCCTGAACCGCCAAAATTTTTCAGTTTTCATGGGTCAAAATTTTTTGGGTCCCAAAGTTTTTTTCGGTCTCAAAATTTTTCGAAGATTTTTTGAGGTCAAATTTTTTCGGGTCCCAAAATTTTCCGAAGATTTTTTAAGGTCAAAATTTTTTTAGGTCCCAAAAATTTTTCGAAGATTGTTTTGGGTCCAAAAATTTTTCTAAATTTTTTTGGGTCAAAATTTTTTTGGGCCCAAAATTTTTCAAAGTTTTTTTTGTCTCAAAATGTTTCTAAATTTTTTCGAGTATCAAAATTTTTTTGGCCCAAAATTTTTTAATTGCTGTTCTAAAGCTGAGAGAAGAGATCTTTGATATCATTGTTTGCATCCTTTATGCACTTTTCTTCCCGTTTAGATAGACTTTTCCATCTAAGAATGTCTTTACAATCTGGACAGGCACATGACAAGAGGGCCATGACTCAGAAGAAAAAAATGCTTTTATTTCAAAAGATGCTTTCAGATTCTAACAACACTTGAAGCAGTTTATCGCTGTAAGAAGTAAAATGGGAGCTCAAAACTGTACGCAAACGGCTTCTCTCAGCGTAAACCGCCTGAACCGCCAAAATTTTTCAGTTTCATGGGCCAAAATTTTTTGGGTCCCAAAGTTATTTTGGGTCCCAAAATTTTTCGAAGATTTTTTGAGGTCAAATTTTTTCGGGTCCCAAAATTTTCCGAAGATTTTTTAAGGTCAAAAATTTTTTGGGTCGCAAAAGTTTTTGAAGATTTTTTTGGGTCCCGAAATTTTTCCATGTTTTTTGGGTCAAAATTTTTTCGTGTCTCAAAATTTTTTGAAGTTTTTTTTGGGTCAAAACTTTTTAATTGCTGTTCTAAAGCTGAGAGAAGAGATCTTTGATATCATTGTTTGCATTCTTTATGCACTTTTCTCCCCGTTTAGATAGACTTTTCCACCTAAGAATGTCTTCACAATCTGTACAGGCACATGTGTAGTTCCATCTTATATATCTACAATAGACTTGATTCTGTTTTGCAAACTGTTGTTGCATCCGAGTGGTAATATACAGGAAACATCTGTAATGCTCGCACTTTGTTACTGGACCATCATTAAAGGCTTTCAGTGGCTAGGTTGTGCGATAAAGGCACTCTGTTTAGAAGCAGTGCCAAAGACCCTTACTCACTCAGATATTCAGATTTGGTAGTGATTCACTGTTTTTTTGGGTCCCAATTTTTTTCGAAGATTGTTTTGGGTACCAAAGTTTTTCAAAGTGTTTTTGGGTCAACATTTTTTGGGTCCCAATTTTTTTCGAAGATTGTTTTGGCTCCCAAAATTTTTCAAAGTTTTATTGGGTCAAAAATTTTTTGGGCCCAAAATTTTTCAAAGTTTTTTTATCTCAAAATTTTTCGAAATTTTTTCAAGTATCAAAATTTTTTTGGGCCCAAAATTTTTCAAAGTTGTTTTGGGTCCCAACATTTTTCAAAGTTTTTTTGGGTCAAAATTATTTTGGGTCCCAAATTTTTTCGAAGTGTTTTTGAGGTCAAATTTTTTCAGGTCCCAAAATTTTTCTAAATTTTTTCGCGTCTCAAAATGTTTTTGGGCCCAAAATTTTTCAAAGACTTTTTTTGAGTCCCAAAATTTTTCAAAGTTCTTTTGGGTCAAAATTTTTTGGATCTGAAAATTTTTCGAAGACTTTTTGAGGTCAAATTTTTTTGGGTCCCAAAATTTTTCGAAGATTTTTTAAGGTCAAATTTTTTTTGGGTCCCAAATTTTTTCGAAGATTGTTTTGGGTCAAAATATTTTGGGTCCCAAAATTTTCAAGTTTTTTTGGGTCCCAAAATTTTTCAAAGATTTTTTCGGATCTCAAAATTTTTCAGTTTCATGGGTCAAAATTTTTTGTGTCCCAAAGTTTTTTGAAGGGTTTTAGGCCCAAAATTTTTTTAAGTTTTTTTTTGTCTCAAAATTTTTCTGAATTTTTTCGAGTATCAAAATTTTTCAAAGATTTTTTGAGTCCCAAAATTTTTCGAACTTTTTTTGGGTCCCAAAATTTTTTGAAGTTTTTTTGGGTCAAAAATATTTTGGGTCCCAAATTTTTTCGAAGATTGTTTTGGGTCCCAAAATTTTTCAAAGTTTTTTTGGGTCAAAATTATTTTGGGTCCCAAATTTTTTCGAAGATTGTTTTGGGTCAAAATTTTTTGGGTCCCAAAATTTTTCAAAGATTTTTTCGGGTCTCAAAATTTTTCAGTTTCATGGGTCAAAATTTTTTGGGTCCCAAAATTTTCAAGTTTTTTTGGGTTCCAAAATTTTTCAAAGATCTTTGGGTCAAAATTTTTTAGGGTCTCAAAATTTTTCTAAATTTTTTCGTGTCTCAAAATTTTTTTGAGCCCAAAATTTTTCTAAAATTTTTTTGAGTCCCAAAATTTTTCAAAGTTTTTTTGGGTCAAAATTTTTTGGATCTCAAAATTTTTCGAAGATTTTTTGAGTTCAAATTTTTTCGGGTCCCAAAATGTTCCGAAGATTTTTTAAGGTCAAAATTTTTTTGGGTCCCAAAATTTTTCAAAGATTGTTTTGGGTCCCAAAATTTTTCAAAGATTGTTTTGGGTCCCAAAATTTTTCGAAGATTGTTTTGGGTCCCAAAATGTTTCAAAGTTTTTTTGGAACAAAATTTTTTCGGGTCCCAAAATTTTTCAAAGTTTTTTTGAGGTCAAATTTTTTCGGGTCCCAAAATTTTCCGAAGATTTTTTAAGGTCAAATTTTTTTTGGGTCCCAAAATTTTTCGAAGATTGTTTTGGGTCCTAAAATGTTTCAAACTTTTTTTGGAACGAAATTATTTTGGGTCCCAAATTTTTTCGAAGATTGTTTTGGGTCAAAATTTTTTGGGTCCCAAAATTTTCAAGTTTTTTGGGGTCCCAAAATTTTTCAAAAACTTTTTTGGGTCAAAATTTTTTAGGGTCTCAAAATTTTTCTAAATTTTTTCGCATCTCAAAATTTTTTTGGGTCCTAAAATTTTTGAAAGTTTTTTTGGGTCAAAATTTATTTGGGTCTCAAAATTGTTCTAAATTTTTTGAGGTCAAATTTTTTCGGGTCCCAAAATTTTCCGAAGATTTTTTAAGGTCAAAATTTTTTTGGGTCCCAAATTTTTTTGAAGATTTCTTTGGGTACCGAAATTTTTCCTTGTTTTTTGGGTCAAAATTTTTTCGTGTCTCAAAATTTTTGGAAGTTTTTTTTGGGTCAAAATTTTTTAATTGCTGTTCTAAAGCTGAGAGAAGAGATCTTTGATATCATTGTTTGCATTCTTTGTGCACTTTTCTCCCCATTTAGATAGACTTCTCCACCTAAGAATGTCTTCACAATCTGGACAGTCACATGTGTAGTCCCATCTTATATATCTACAATAGACTTGTTTCTGTTTTGCAACCTGTTGTTGCATCCGAGTGGTAATATACCGGAAACATCTGTAATGCTCGCACTTTGTTACTTGACCATCATTAAAGGCTTTCAGTGGCTAGGTTGTGCGATACAGGCACTCTGTTTAGAAGCAGTGCCAAAGACCCTTACTCACTCAGATATTCAGATTTGGTAGTGATTCACAGTTTTTTTGGGTCCCAATTTTTTCGAAGATTGTTTTGGGTCCCAAACTTTTTCAAAGTGTTTCTAGGTCAAAATTTTTTTGGGTCCCAATTTTTTTCGAAGATTGTTTTGGGTCCCAAAGTTTTTCTAAGTTTTTTTGGGCCCAAAATTTTTCAAATTTTTTTTGTCTCAAAATTCTTCTACATTTTTTCGAGTACCAAAATTTTTTTGGGCCCAAATTTTATTTTAAGATTTTTTCATTTCTCAAAATTTTTCACTTTCATGGGTGAAAATTTTTTGGGTCCCAAAAATTTTCAAAGATTATTTGGGTCAAATTTTTTAGGGTCTCAAAATTTTTCAAAATTTTTTCGCGTCTCAAAATTTTTTTGGGCCCAAAATTTTTCAAACTTTTTTTGGGTCCCAAAATTTTTCAAAGATCTTTTTGAGTCCCAAAATTTTTTGAAGTTTTTTTGGGTCCAAAAATTTTTTGAAGTTTTTTTGGGTCAAAATTATTTTGGGTTCCAAATTTTTTCGAAGTTTTTTTTGGGTCAAAATTTTTTTGCGCCCAAAGTTTTTCAAAGTTTTTTTGGGTCAAAATTTTTCCGTTTCTCAAAAATTTTCAAAGTTTTTTTAGGTCCCAAAATTTTTCAAAGTTTTATTGGGTCCCAAAATTTTTCAAAGATTTTTTTGAGTCCCAAGATTTTTTGAAGTTTTTTTGGGTCAAAATTATTTTGGGTTCCAAATTTTTTCGAAATTTTTTGGGGTCAAAAATTGTTTGGGCCCAAAGTTTTTCAAAGTTTTTTTGGGTCAAAATTTTTTCGTTTCTCAAAAATTTTCAAAGTTTTTTGGGTCCCAAAATTTTTCGAAGTTTTTTTGGGTCCCATAATATTTCTATGTTTTTTTGGATCAAAAGTTTTTGGGTACAAAATTTTTTCAAGTTTTTTTGCGTCAAAATTTTTTAATGCTGAGAGAAGCTGAGAGAAGCGATCTTTGATATCATTTTTTGCATTCTTTATGCACTTTTCTCCCCTTTTATATAGACTTTTGAAGTACTTCACAAGAGTGCCATTTAATAACTCAGAAGAAAAGGTAGAAGTTGCCCACAGAGGATCCCATTTCCTAAGGCCAGCTGCAAGGTGTGTCAGCAGGTGTACATTAAAAGAGACTTTTGCAGTGTCATACAGCACCTCAAACTGGATGACAAATTTCCTAAAAGCCATTTCCGCTGCATTAACATTGCATAGTTTCACATTTTCTTTAAGAAGCCTGTGCATAGCAAAAACATGTCTGTCTATATACCACTTTTTGCTGTGATTTGGTGAATCCAGCCATATAATCACCGACTGTTGAGTCACATCAAGACAAACACTATGTTGGTACTCTGGAAAAAAGCCATCAATCATCTAAAACGTTTTTAATTTTATCAACACAGATTGGCCTTTTACACCCATGACTGGCTGTTCTGGAGTAGCTGGTGGTCATACTGTTTTGTCTCAGATGCCTCAGATTTTGCCGGAGTACAAGTTCTGGTCTTCTGAAAGGATAGGGTTCTTCACCTGTGTGATAGCAAAAATCACACCCATTCAGCCCATTGAATTGTTCAGTGTTCGGGTATTAATGTTATTAGTGCAAAAACTTCTGTTGTCTATTCTGAGTTTTTTTCTGTCAAAGTTTTTTTGTGTCCAAAATTTTTTCTAAATTTTTTTGACCCAAGATTTTTCAAAGTTTTTTTTGGTCCCAAGATTTTTCTAAATGTTTTCGTGTCTCAACATTTTTTTGGTCTTAAATTTTTCAAAGTTTTTTTTGGGTCCTTTTGGGACCCAAAAAAAGTTTCAATCAAAAAAATCCAATTTCCCATTTCATGAGGCTAACTGCAATGTGTGTCAGCAGGTGTACATTAAAAGACACTTTTGCAGTGTCATACAGCACCTCAAACTGGATGACAAATTACCTAAAAGCCATTTCCGCTGCATTAACATTACATAGTTTCACATTTTCTTTAAGAAGTCGAAATGAATAGAAAAGAAGAAATAAAATCTCTTTTCGAAGATATTTTGAGGTCAAAATTATTTTAGGTCAAAAAAAATTTCCGATCTTAAAATTTTTCGAAGTTTTTTTGTGTCAAAATGTTATCGGGCCCAAAATTTTTCTATGTTTTTTTGGGTCCCATAATATTTCGATGTTTTTTTAGATCAGAATTTTTTGGGTACAAAATTTTTTCAAGTTTTTTTGGGTCAAAATATTTTAAAGCTGAGAGAAGCTGAGAGAAGCGATCTTTGATATAATTTTTTGCATTCTTTATGCACTTTTCTCCCCTTTTATATAGACTTTTCCACCTAAGAATGTCTTTACAATCTGGACAGGCACATGTGTAGTTCCAATGAAGTACTTCACAATAGTGCCATTTAATAACTCAGAAGAAAAGGTAGAAGTTGCCCACAAAAGACCCCATTTCCTAAGGCTAACTGCAATGTGTGTCAGCAGGTGTACATTAAAAGAGACTTTTGCAGTGTCATACAGCACCTCAAACTGGATGACAAATTTCCTAAAAGCCATTTCCACTGCATTAACATTGCATAGTTTCACATTTTCTTTAAGAAGCATGTGCATAGCAAACACAATGTTTGTTTTTCTGTCTATATACCACTTTTTGCTGTGATTTGGTGAATCCAGGCATATAATCACCGACTGTCGAGTCACATCAAGACAAACACTATGTTGGTACTCTGGAAAAAAGCCATCAATCATCTAAAACGTTTTTAATTTCATCTACACAGATTGTTTTTTTGGGTCAAAATTTTTAGAAATCTTTTTCGATGAGAAATTATTTTTTACGAAGGAAAACACGTTTTAACTGTGCAAAATGCACTAACATCGTGTAATAAACTTTTCTTAGTTGTTTTGGTTCACCTGTGTGTTGAATGTAGTAAAGTGCGTTTTCAGACGGTGTAAGCTGAGAAAAGCCGTTTGAGCTCCTCTCTCACTCCTAACAGCGATAAACTGCTTCAAGTGTTGTTTTGAACTGAAAACATCTTCTTCGATTAGAAATGAGTTTTTACTAAGGAAAACAGGTTTTAGCTGTGTAAAATGCTCTAACAGCGTGTAATAAACTTTTCTTAGTTCTTTTGGTTCACTTGTGTGTTGAATGTAGTAAAGTGTGTTTTCAGACGGTTTAAGCTGAGAAAAGTCGTTTGCGTATAGTTTTGAGCTCATCTGTTACTCTTAAAGGCGATAAACTACTTCAAGTGTTGTTTTTAACTGAAAACATCTTTTTCGATCAGAAACAAGTTTTTACGAAGGAAAACACGTTTTAACTGTGCAAAATGCACTAACATCGATTCTGAAGTGGTTAGGTTACCCCGTGTATTAAATGTAGTAAAGTGTATTTTCACACGGTTAAAGCTGAGACAAGCAGTTTGCGTAAAGTTTTGAGCTCCTCTCTCACTCCTAACAACGATATGCTGCTGCAAGTGTTGTTTTGAACTGAAAACATCTTTTTCGATCAGAAATGAGTTTTTACGAAGGAAAACACGTTTTTGCTGTGTAAAATGCACTAACATCGTTTCTGAAGTGGTTAGGTTCAACTGTGTGTTAAATGAAATAAAGTGTGTTTTCAGACGGTTTAAGCTGAGAAAAGCCGTTTGCGTATAGTTTTGAGCTCCTCTCTCTCTTAACAGCGATAAGCTGCTTCAAGTGTTGTTTTGAACTGAAAACATCTTTTTCGATCAGAAATGAGTTTTTACGAAGGAAAACAGGTTTTAGCTGTGTAAAATGCACTAACATCGTTTCTGAAGTGGTTAGGTTCACCTGTGTGTTAAATGAAATAAAGTGTGTTTTCAGACGGTTTAAGCTGAGAAAAGCCGTTTGCGTATGGTTTTGAGCTCCTCTTTCACTCCTAACCTCGATGAACTACTTAAAGTGTTGTTTTGAACTAAAAGCATCTTTTTCGATGAGAAACGATTTTTTACTCAGGTGTTTTGGTCCAGTAAATGTAGTAAAGTGTGTTTTCAGAAGGTTTAAGCTGAGAGAAGCCGTATGCGTACAGTTTTGAGCTTCCTTTTTCTCTTCTTCAGCAATAAACTGCTTCAAGTGTTGTTAGGATCTGAAAACATCTCTTTTGATTAGAAATGAGTATCTACGGCGGAAAACACGTTTTATCTGTGTAATATGCACAAACGTCGTGTAATAAACTACTTTTAAGTGTTTGGGTTCAACTGTGTGTTGAATGTATGTCCAGATTGTAAAGACATTCTTAGGTGGAAAAGTCAATCTAAAAGGGGGGAAAGGTGCATAAACAATACAAACAATGATATCAAAGATCTCTTCTCTCAGCTTTAGAACAGTAATTGAAACATTTTGACCCAAAAAAACGTTGAAAAATTTTAGGCCCAAAAATATTTTTGACCCAAAAAAAAAACTTGGAAAATGTTGGACCCAAAAAAGTTTGACACAAAAGAAATATTTTGGGACCCAAAAAAAATAAAAAAATTGGGACCCAAAAAAGTCTTTGAAAAATTCTGGGACCCAAAAAAAACTTGGAAAACTTTTGGACCCAAAAAATTTTGACACAAAAAACTCAGAATAGACAACAGAGGTTTTGCACTAATACCAATAATTCCAGAACACTGAACAATTCAATGGCTATCACACATGTGAAGACCAGAACTTGTTCTCATTCAAAATCTGAGGCATCTGAGACAAAACAGTATGACCACCATACTCCAGAACAGCCAATCATGGGTGTAAAAGGCCAATCTGTTTTGATGAGATTAAAAACGTTTTAGATGACTGTTGGTTTTTTTAGAGTACCAACATAGTGTTTGTCTTGATGTGACTCGACAGTCGGTAATTATATGGCTGGATTCGCCAAATCACAGCAAAAAGTGGTATATAGACAGACATGTTTTTGCTATGCACAGGCTTCTTAAAGAAAATGTGAAACTATGCAATGTTAATGCAGCGGAAATGGCTTTTAGGAAATTTGTCATCCAGTTTGAGGTGCTGTATGACACTGCAAAAGTCTCTTTTAATGTACACCTTGCAGCTGGCCTTAGGAAATGGGATCCTCTGTGGGCAACTTCTACCTTTTCTTCTGAGTTATTAAATGGCACTCTTGTGAAGTACTTAAATGGAACTACACATGTGCCTGTCCAGATTGTAAAGACATTCTTAGGTAGAAAAGTCTATATAAAAGGGGAGAAAAGTGCATAAAGAATGCAAAAAATGACATCAAAGATCGCTTCTCTCAGCTTCTCTCAGCATTAAAATAGTTTTGACCCAAAAAAACTTGAAAAAATTTTGTACCCAAAAACTTTTGACCCAAAAAAACATCGAAATATTATAGGACCCAAAAAACTTTGAAAATTTTTGAGAAACGAAAAAATTTTGGACCAAAAAAACTTCGAAAAATCTTGGGACCCAAAAAAACGTACCTATCCACTAAGCCTAAGCCTTTAATGATGGTCCAGTAACAAAGTGCGAGCATTACAGTTGTTTCCTGTATATTACCACTCGGATGCAACAACAGTTTGCAAAACAGAAACAAGTCAATTGTAGATATATAAGATGGAACTACACATGTGCCTGTCCAGATTGTGAAGACATTCTTAGGTGGAAAAGTCTATCTAAACGGGAAGAAAAGTGCATAAAGAATGCAAACAATGATATCAAAGATCTCTTCTTTCAGCTTTAGAACAGCAATTAAAAAAATTGGACCCAAAAAACATCAAAAAATTTCGGGACCCAAAAAAATCTTCAAAAAATTTGGGACCCAAAAAATGTTTGACCTTAAAAAATCTTCGGAAAATTTTGGGACCCGAAAAAATTTTACCTCAAACATTCTTCGAAAAATTTTGTGACCCAAAACAATCTTCGAAAAAATTTTGGGACCTAAAAAAATTTTGACCTTAAAAAATCTTCGAAAAATTTTGAGACCCAAAAAATTTTGACCCAAAATAACTTTGAAAAATTTTAGGACTCAAAAAAATCTTTGAAAAATTTTAGGACCAAAAACATTTTGAGACGCGAAAAAAATTAGAAAAATTTTGACCCAAAAAAACTTAGAAAAATTTTGGGACCCAAAACAATCTTCGAAAAAATTTTGGGACCCGAAAAAATTTGACCTCAAAAAATCTTCGAAAAATTTTGAGACCCAAAAAATTTTGACCCAAAAGAACTTTGGGACCCAAAAAAACTTTGGGACCCAAAAAAACTATGAAAAATTTTGGGCCCAAAAAAATTTTGATACTCGAAAAAATTTAGAAACATTTTGAGACAAAAAAAACTTTGAAAAATTTTGGGCCCAAAAAAATTTTGACCCAAAAAAAGTTAGAAAAATTTTGGGACCCAAAACAATCTTCGAAAAAAATTGGGACCCAACAAAATTATGACCCAAAAACACTTCGAAAAACTTTGGGACCCAAAACAATCTTGGAAAAAATTTGGGACCCAAAAAAACTGTGAATCACTACCAAATCTGAATATATGAGTGAGTAAGGGTCTTTGGCACTGCTTCTAAACAGAGTGCCTGTATCGCACAACCTAGCCACTGAAAGCCTTTAATGATGGTCCAGTAACAAAGACCCAAAACAATCTTCGAAAAAATTTGGGACCCAAAATAATTTTGACCCACAAAAACTTAGAAAAATTTTGGGACCCAAAACAATCTTCGAAAAAAATTTGGGACCTAAAAAAATTTTGACCTTAAAAAATCTTCGGAAAATTTTGGGATCCGAAAAAATTTGACCTCAAAAAATCTTCGAAAAATTTTGAGACCCAAAACATTTTGACCCAAAAGAACTTTGAAAAATTTTGGGACTCAAAAAAATCTTTGAAAAATTTTGGGCCCAAAAACATTTTGAGACGCGAAAAAATTTTGAAAAATTTTGGGACCTGAAAAAATTTGACCTCAAAAAATCTTCGAAAAATTTTGAGACCCAAAAAATTTTGACCCAAAAACACTTCGAAAAATTTTGGGACCCAAAACAATCTTCGAAAAAATTTGGGACCTAAAAAAATTTTGACCTTAAAAAATCTTCGGAAAATTTTGGGACCCGAAAAAAGTTGACCTCAAAAAATCTTCGAAAAATTTTGGGACCCAAAAAAACTTTGGGACCCAAAAAAACTTTGAAAAACTTTGGGACCCAAAAAATTTTGACCCATGAAACTGAAAAATTTTGGCGGTTCAGGCGGTTTACGCTGAGAGAAGCCGTTTGCGTACAGTTTTGAGCTCCCATTTTACTTCTTACAGCGATAAACTGCTTCAAGTTTTGTTAGAATCTGAAAGCATCTTTTGAAATAAAAGCTTTTTTTTCTTCTGAGTCATGGCACTCTTGGCATGTGTCTGTCCAGATTGTAAAGACATTCTTAGGTGGAAAAGTCTATCTAAACGGGAAGAAAAGTGCATAAAGAATGCAAACAATGATATCAAAGATCTCTTCTCTCAGCTTTAGAACAATAATTAAAAAATTTTGGGCCCAAAAAAATTTTGATACTCAAAAAAATTTAGAAAAATTTTGAGACAAAAAAAACTTTGAAAAATTTTGGGCCCAAAAAAATTTTGACCCAAAAAACTTAGAAAAATTTTGGGACCCAAAACAATCTTCGAAAAAATTTTGGGACCTAAAAAAATTTTGACCTTAAAAAATCTTCGAAAAATTTTGAGACCCAAAAAATTTTGACCCAAAATAACTTTGAAAAATTTTAGGACTCAAAAAAATCTTTGAAAAATTTTAGGACCAAAAACATTTTGAGACGCGAAAAAAATTAGAAAAATTTTGACCCAAAAAAACTTAGAAAAATTTTGGGACCCAAAACAATCTTCGAAAAATTTTGGGACCCAAAACAATCTTCGAAAAAATTTTGGGACCCGAAAAAATTTGACCTCAAAAAATCTTCGAAAAATTTTGAGACCCAAAACATTTTGACCCAAAAGAACTTTGGGACCCAAAAAAACTTTGGGACCCAAAAAAACTATGAAAAATTTTGGGCCCAAAAAAATTTTGATACTCGAAAAAATTTAGAAACATTTTGAGACAAAAAAAACTTTGAAAAATTTTGGGCCCAAAAAAATTTTGACCCAAAAAAACCTAGAAAAATTTTGGGACCCAAAACAATCTTCGAAAAAATTTTGGGACCCAAAATATTTTTGACCCAAAAAACTTCGAAAAATTTTGGGACTCAAAAAAACTTTGAAAAAATTTGGGCCCTAAAAAATTTAGATACTCGAAAAAATTTAGAAAAATTTTGAGAAAAAAAAAACTTTTTAAAATTTTGGGCCCAAAAAGATTTTGACCCAAAAAAACGTAGAAAAATTTTGGGACCCAAAACAATCTTCGAAAAAAATTGGGACCCAACAAAATTTTGACCCAAAAACACTTCGAAAAACTTTGGGACCCAAAACAATCTTCGAAATAATTTGGGACCCAAAAAAACTGTGAATCACTACCAAATCTGAATATATGAGTGAGTAAGGGTCTTTGGCACTGCTTCTTAACAGAGTGCCTGTATCGCACAACCTAGCCACTGAAAGCCTTTAATGATGGTCCAGTAACAAAGACCCAAAACAATCTTCGAAAAAATTTGGGACCCAAAATAATTTTGACCCACAAAAACTTAGAAAAATTTTGGGACCCAAAACAATCTTCGAAAAAAATTTGGGACCTAAAAAAATTTTGACCTTAAAAAATCTTCGGAAAATTTTGGGATCCGAAAAAATTTGACCTCAAAAAATCTTCGAAAAATTTTGAGACCCAAAACATTTTGACCCAAAAGAACTTTGAAAAATTTTGGGACTAAAAAAAATCTTTGAAAAATTTTGGGCCCAAAAACATTTTGAGACGCGAAAAAATTTAGAAAAATTTTGGGACCTGAAAAAATTTGACCTCAAAAAATCTTCGAAAAATTTTGAGACCCAAAAAATTTTGACCCAAAAACACTTCGAAAAATTTTGGGACCCAAAACAATCTTCGAAAAAATTTGGGACCTAAAAAAATTTTGACCTTAAAAAATCTTCGAAAAATTTTGGGACCCAAAAAAACTTTGGGACCCAAAAAAACTTTGAAAAACTTTGGGACCCAAAAAATTTTGACCCATGAAACTGAAAAATTTTGGCGGTTCAGGCGGTTTACGCTGAGAGAAGCCGTTTGCGTACAGTTTTGAGCTCCCATTTTACTTCTTACAGCGATAAACTGCTTCAAGTTTTGTTAGAATCTGAAAGCATCTTTTGAAATAAAAGCTTTTTTTTCTTCTGAGTCATGGCACTCTTGGCATGTGTCTGTCCAGATTGTAAAGACATTCTTAGGTGGAAAAGTCTATCTAAACGGGAAGAAAAGTGCATAAAGAATGCAAACAATGATATCAAAGATCTCTTCTCTCAGCTTTAGAACAATAATTAAAAAATTTTGGGCCCAAAAAAATTTTGATACTCGAAAAAATTTAGAAAAATTTTGAGGCAAAAAAAACTTTGAAAAATTTTGGGCCCAAAAAAATTTTGACCCAAAAAACTTAGAAAAATGTTGGGACCCAAAACAATCTTCGAAAAAATTTTGGGACCTAAAATTTTGACCTTAAAAAATCTTCGGAAAATTTTGGGACCCGAAAAAATCTGACCTCAAAAAATCTTTGAAAAATTTTGAGACCCAAAAAATTTTGACCCAAAAGAACTTTGAAAAATTTTGGGACTCAAAAAAATCTTTGAAAAATTTTGGACCCAAAAAAATCTTCGAAAAATTTTGAGAGCAAAAAAAACTTGGGCTCAAAAAAATTCAAGACCCAAAAAATTTTGACACAAAAAAATCTTCGAAAAATGTTGAGACCAAACAAATACCGGTACTTCGAAAAATTTTGGGACCCAAAAAAATTTTGACACAAAAAAATCTTCGAAAAATTTTGTGACCCGAAAAAAAACTTCGAAAAATTTTGGGACCCAAAAAAACTTTTGACACTAAAAATCTTCGAAAAATGTTGAGATTGAACAAATACTTCGAAAAATTTTGAGACACAAAATAATTTTGACCCAAAAAATCTTCAAAAAACTTTGGGACCCAAAAAAAATTTGACACCAAAACATTGCAAAAAATTTTGGACCCAGAAAAGTTTGACCCAAAAAAAACGTCGAAAAATTTTGGACCCAAAAAAAAATCTTCGAAAAAAGTTGGTACCCAAAAAAATGTTGAATCACTACCAAATCTAAATATCTGAGTGGGTAAGGGTGTTTGGCACCACTTCTAAACAGAGTGCCTGTATCGCACAACCTAGCCACTGAAAGCCTTTAATGATGGTCCAGTAACAAAGTGCAAGCATTACAGTTGCTTCCTGTATATTACCACTCGGATGCAACAACAGTTTGCAAAAGAGAAACAAGTCTATTTTAGATATATAAGATGGAACTACACATGTGCCTGTCCAGATTGTAAAGACATTAGGTGGAACAGTCTATCTAAAAGGGTGGAAAAGTGCATTAAGAATGCAAACAATGAAGTCAAAGATCTCTTCTCTCAGCTTTACAACAGAAATTGAAATTTTGACCCAAAAAAAACGTTGAAAAATTTTGGGACCCAAAAAAGTTTTACGCAAAAAAAATCTTCAAAAAATTTTGTGACCCGAAAAATGTTGTGACCCAAAAAAATCTTTGAAAAATTTCAATACCAAAAAAAATACTTCGAAAAATTTTGGGACCCAAAAAACTTTTGACACAAAAAAATCCTCGAAAAATGTTGAGAACAAACAAATACTTCGAAAAATTTTGAGACACAAAATAATTTTGACCGAAAAAATCTTCAAAAAACTTTGGGACTCAAAATAATTTGGAAAAATTTTGGGACCCAAAAAATTTTGACGCCAAAAAATCTTCAAAAAATTTTGGGACCCAAAAAAAATTTGACCCCAAAACATTGCAAAAAATTTTGGACCCAGAAAAGTTTGACCCAAAAAAAACTTCGAAAAATTTTGACACGAAAAAAAATTCAAAAAACTTTGGGGCCCCAAAAAAATTTGGGCTAAAAATATGTTGGACCCAAAAAATTTTGACTAAAAAAAAACTTTGAAAAAAATGTTGGAACCCAAAAAATTTTGACTCCATAAAAATCTTTAAAAAAAATTGGGACCTGAAAAAAACATCGAAAAATTTTGAGACACAAAAAAACTTCGAAAAGCTTTGGTACAAAAAAAAATTGACCAAAAAAAATCTACAAAAACTTTGGGACCCAAAAAAATTAGGGCTCAAAAAAATTTTGGACCCAAAAAAATTTTACCCAAAAAAAACTTCGAAACATTTTGGGTCCCAAAACCAATTTTGACACAAAAAATTCTTTAAAAATTTTTAAGACAAAAAAAAACGTTGAAAAAATTTGGTACCCAAAAAATTGTTACGCAAAAAAAATCTTGGGACCAAAATTTTTGGAAGATTTTTTTGGGTCCCGAAATTTGTCGATGTTTTTTTGGGTCAAAATTTATTTGGCCCCAAAAATTTTCAGTTTTATTGGTCAAAATTTTTTTTAGGTCCCAAAATTTTTCAAAGTTTTGTTGGGTCAACAATTTTCAATTGCTGTTCTAAAGCTGAGAGAAGACATCTCTGATATCATTGTTTGCATTCTTTATGCATTTTTCTCCCCTTTTAGAAAGACTTTTGTTGACAAGAATGTCTTTTGACTGGCTGTTCTGGAGTAGCTGGTGGTCATACTGTTTTGTCTCAGATGCCTCAGATTTTGCCTGAGAACAAGTTCTGGTCTTCTAAAAGGATAGGGTCCTTCACATGTGTGATAGCAAAAATCACATGAATACAGCCCATTGAATTGTTCAGTGTTCTGGAATTATTGGTATTAGTGCAAAAACCTCTGTTGTCTATTCTGAATTTTTTCTGTGTCAAAATTTTTTGGGTCCAAAAATGTTCCTAGTTTTTTTGGGTCCCAATTTTTTTTCCGAAGATTTTTTTGGGTCCCAACATTTTTTGAAGTTTTTTTGGGTCCCAAAATTTTTCGAAGTTTTTTTGGGTCAAAACTATTTTGGGTCCCAAATTTTTTCGAAGATTGTTTTGGGTCCCAAAATTTTTCGAAGTTTTTTTGGGTCAAAATTATTTTGGGTCTCAAAATTTTTCTACATTTTTTCCCATCTCAAATTTTTTTTGGGCCCAAAATTTTTAAAACTTTTTTTGGGTCCCAAAATTTTTCAAAGATTTTTTTGAGTTCAACAATTTTTTCAAAGATTTTTTTGAGTCCCGTAATTTTTTTAATGTTTTTGGGTCAAATTTTATTCGGGTCTCAACATTTTTCAAAGTTTTTTCGTGTCAAATTTTTTTTGGGCCCAAAATTTTTGTAGTTTTTTTTGTGTAAAAAATTTTTGGGTCCAATAATTTTTGATGATTTTTTGAGGTCAAAGTGTTCTTGGGTCCCAAAATTTTTCGAAGATTTTTTTGGGTCCTAAAATTTTTCAAAGTTTTTTTAGGTCCAAATTTTTTTCGAAGAATTTTTTGGGTCCCAAAATTTTTCGAACTTATTTTGGCTCCCAAAATTTTTTTGATTTTTTTTTTGGTCCCAAAATTTTTTTAAGTTTTTTTGGGTCAAAATATTTTCGGGTCTCAAAATTTTTCGAAGTTTGTTTGTGTAAATATTTTTTGAGTCCCAAAATTTTTCGAAGGTTATTTTAGGTCCCGAAAATGTTTTAATGTTTTTGGGTCTCAAAATTTTTCGAAGTTTGTTTGTGTAAATATTTTTTGGGTCCAAAAATTTTCCAAGTTTTTTTGGACCCAAAATTTTTCGAAGATAGTTTTGGGTCCCAAAGTTTTTCGAAGATTGTTTTTGGGTCAAAATTTTTTTGGGTCCCAAATTTTTTCAAAGATTGTTTTGGGTCCCAAATTTTTACGAAGATTGTTTTGGGTCCCAAAATTTTTTGAAGCTTTTTTGGGTCAAAATTATTTTTGGTCCCAAATTTTTTCGAAGATTGTTTTGGTACAAAATTTTTTGGGTCCCAAAATTTTCAAGTTTTTTTGGGTCCCAACATTTTTCAAAGATTTTTTGGGTCAAAATTTTTTAGGGTCTCAAAATTTTTCTACATTTTTTCGCATCTCAACATTTTTTGGGGCCCAAAATTTTTCAAACTTTTTTTGGGTCCCAAAATTTTTCAAAGATTTTTTTGAGTCCCAAAATTTTTCAAAGTTTTTTTGGGTAAAAATTTTTTAGGGTCTCAAATTTTTTCTACAATTTTTCAGCTCTCAAAAACTTGTTGGGCCCAAAAATTCTCAAAGATTTTTTTAGGTACCAAAATTTTTCGAAATTATTTTGGGACAAAATTTTTTCGAAGTTTTTTTGGGTCAAAATTATTTTGGGTCCCAAATTTTTTTGAAATATTTTTGAGTAAGAATTTTTTTGGGCCAAAATTTTTTCAAAGTTTTTTTTTTGGGTCCCAACATTTTTTGAAGTTTGTTTGGGTCAAAATTATTTTGGGTTCTCAAAATTTTTCTAAATTTTTTCGCATCTCAAAATTTTTTTGGGCTCAAAATTTTTCAAAGTTTTTTTTGGGTCAAAATTTTTTAATTGCTGTTCACAATCTGGACAGGCACATGTGTAGTTCCATCTCATATATCTACAATAGATTTGTTTCTGTTTTGCAAACTGTTGTTGCATCCAAGTGCTAATATACAGGAAACAACTGTAATGCTCGCACTTTGTTACTGGACCATCATTAAAGGCTTTCAGTGGCTAGGTTGTGCGATACAGGCACTCTGTTTAGAAGCAGTGCCAAAGACCCTTACCCACTCAGATTTTCAGATTTGGTAGTGATTCACAGTTTTTTTGGGTCCCAAATTTATTCGAAGATTGTTTTGAGTCCAAAAGTTTTTCGAAGTGTTTTTGAGGTCAAATTTTTTCAGCTCCTAAAATTTTCCCAAGATTTTTTAAGGTCAAAATGTTCTTGGGTCCCAAAATTTTTTGAAGATTTCTTTGGGTCCTGAAATTTTTTGATGTTTTTTGGGTCAAAATTTTTTCATGTCCCAATTCTTTTCGAAGATTGTTTTGGGTCCCAAAATTTTTCTAAGTTTTTTTGGGTCAAAATGTTTTTGGGCCCAAAATTTTTTTGGGCTCAAAATTTTTCAAAGTTTTTTTGGGTCCCAAAATTTTTCGAAGTTTGTTTGTGTAAATATTTTTTGGGTCCCAAAATTTTTCGAAGGTTTTTTTAGGTCCCGAAAATGTTTTAATGTTTTTGGGTCTCAAAATTTTTCGAAGTTTGTTTGTGTAAATATTTTTTGGGTCCAAAAATTTTCCAAGTTTTTTTGGACCCAAAAGTTTTCGAAGATAGTTTTGGGTCCCAAAGTTTTTCGAAGATTGTTTTTGGGTAAAAATTTTTTTGGGTCCCAAATTTTTTCAAAGATTGTTTTGGGTCCCAAATTTTTACGAAGATTGTTTTGGGTCCCAATTTTTTTTTAAGTTTTTTTGGGTCAAAATTTTTTTGGGCGCAAAATTTTTCAAAGTTTTTTTTTTGTCTCAAAATTTTTCTAATTTTTTTCAAGTATCAAAATTTTTTTGGGCACAAAGTTTTTTGAAGTTTTTTTGGGTCCCAAAATTTTTTGAAGTTTTTTTGGGTCAAAAATATTTTGGGTCCCAAATTTTTTTGAAGATTGTTATGGGTCCCAAAATTTTTTGAAGCTTTTTTGGGTCAAAATTATTTTGGGTCCCAAATTTTTTCGAAGATTGTTTTGGGACAAAATTTTTTGGGTCCCAAAATTTTCAAGTTTTTTTGGGTCCCAACATTTTTCAAAGATTTTTTGGGTCAAAATTTTTTAGGGTCTCAAATTTTTTCTACATTTTTTCGCATCTCAACATTTTTTGGGGCCCAAAATTTTTCAAACTTTTTTTGGGTCCCAAAATTTTTCAAAGATTTTTTTGAGTCCCAAAATTTTTCAAAGTTTTTTTGGGTAAAAATTTTTTAGGGTCTCAAAATTTTTCTACAATTTTTCAGCTCTCAAAAACTTGTTGGGCCCAAAAATTTGCAAAGATTTTTTTAGGTACCAAAATTTTTCGAAATTATTTTGGGACAAAATTTTTTCGAAGTTTTTTTGGGTCAAAATTATTTTGGGTCCCAAATTTTTTTGAAATATTTTTGAGTAAGAATTTTTTTGGGCCAAAATTTTTTCAAAGTTTTTTTTTTTGGGTCCCAACATTTTTTGAAGTTTGTTTGGGTCAAAATTATTTTGGGTCTCAAAATTTTTCTAAATTTTTTCGCATCTCAAAATTTTTTTGGGCTCAAAATTTTTCAAAGTTTTTTTTTGGGTCAAAATTTTTTAATTGCTGTTCACAATCTGGACAGGCACATGTGTAGTTCCATCTCATATATCTACAATAGACTTGTTTCTGTTTTGCAAACTGTTGTTGCATCCAAGTGCTAATATACAGGAAACAACTGTAATGCTCGCACTTTGTTACTGGACCATCATTAAAGGCTTTCAGTGGCTAGGTTGTGCGATACAGGCACTCTGTTTAGAAGCAGTGCCAAAGACCCTTACCCACTCAGATTTTCAGATTTGGTAGTGATTCACAGTTTTTTTGGGTCCCAAATTTATTCGAAGATTGTTTTGAGTCCAAAAGTTTTTCGAAGTGTTTTAGAGGTCAAATTTTTTCAGCTCCCAAAATTTTCCCAAGATTTTTTAAGGTCAAAATGTTCTTGGGTCCCAAAATTTTTTGAAGATTTCTTTGGGTCCTGAAATTTTTTGATGTTTTTTGGGTCAAAATTTTTTCATGTCCCAATTCTTTTCGAAGATTGTTTTGGGTCCCAAAATTTTTCTAAGTTTTTTTGGGTCAAAATGTTTTTGGGCACAAAATTTTTTTGGGCACAAAATTTTTCAAAGTTTTTTTGGGTCCCAAAATTTTTCGAAGTTTGTTTGTGTAAATATTTTTTGGGTCCCAAAATTTTTCGAAGGTTTTTTTAGGTCCCGAAAATGTTTTAATGTTTTTGGGTCTCAAAATTTTTCGAAGTTTGTTTGTGTAAATATTTTTTGGGTCCAAAAATTTTCCAAGTTTTTTTGGACCCAAAAGTTTTCGAAGATAGTTTTGGGTCCCAAAGTTTTTCGAAGATTGTTTTTGGGTAAAAATTTTTTTGAGTCCCAAAATTTTTCAAAGTTTTTTTGGGTCAAAATTTTTTTGGGTCCCAAATTTTTTCAAAGATTGTTTTGGGTCAAAAATTTTTGGGTCCCAAAATTTTCAACTTTTTTTTGGGTCCCAAAATTTTTCAAAGATTTTTTCGGGTCTCAAAATTTTTGTAATTTTTTTCGCGTCTCAAAATTTTTCTACATTTTTTCGCGTCTCAAAATTTTTCAAAGATTTTTTTGAGTCTCAAAATTTTTCAAACTTTTTTTGGGTCAAAATTTTTTTAGGTCCCAAATTTTTTCGAAGATTGTTTTGGGTCAAAAATTTTTAGGTCCCAAAATTTACAATTTTTTTTGGGTCCCAAAATGTTTCAAAAATTTTTTGGGTCCCAAAATTTTCAAGTTTTTTTGGGTCCCAAAATTTTTCAAAGATTTTTTGGGTCAAAATTTATTAGGGTCTCAAAATTTTTCTAATTTTTTTCGCGTCTCAAAATGTCTTTGGGCCCAAAATTTTTCAAACTATTTTTGGGTCCCAAAATTTTTCAAATATTTTTTTGAGTCCCAAAATTTGTTTTTTTGGGTAAAAATTTTTTAGGGTCTCAAAATTTTTCTACAATTCTTCAGCTCTCAAAACGTTTTTGGGCCCAAAATTTTCAAAGATTTTTTTGGGTACCAAAATTTTTCGAAATATTTTTGAGTCAAAATGTTTTTGGGCCAAAATTTTTTCAAAGTTTTTTTTGGGTCCCGATATTTTTAGAAGTTTTTTTGGGTCAAAATTTTTTAGGGTTTTTTTAAATTTTAAAATTTTTTAATCGCTGTTCACAATCTGGACAGGCACATGTGTAGTTCCATCTTATATATCTACAATAGACTTGTTTCTGTTTTGCAACCTGTTGTTGCATCCGAGTGGTAATATGCAGGAAACAACTGTAATGCTCGCATCTTGTTACTGGACCATCATTAAAGGCTTTCAGTGGCTAGGTTGTGCGATACAGGCACTCTGTTTAGAAGCAGTGCCAAAGACGCTTACTCACTCAGATATTCAGATTTGGTAGTTTTTTTGGGTCCCAATTGTTTTCGAAGATTGTTTTGGGTCCCAAAGTTTTTCGAAGTTTTTTTGGGTCAAAATTATTTTGGGTTCCAAATTTTTTCGAAGATTGTTTTGGGTCAAAACTTTTTGGGTCCCAAAATTTTCAAGTTTTTTTGGGTCCCAAAATTTTTCAAAGATTTTTTCGGGTCTCAAAATTTTTCAGTTTCATGGGTCAAAATGTTTTGGTTCCCAAAATTTTCAGTTTTTTTTGGGTCCCAAAATTTTTCAAAGATTTTTGGGGTCAAAATTTTTTAGGGTCTCAAATTTTTCTAAATTTTTTCGCTTCTCAAAATTTTTTTGGGCCCAAAACTTTTCAAACTTTTTTTGGGTCCCAAACTTCAAGTCAAGTCATTATCAACCGCTTTATCCATTAAGGGTCGCGGGGGTGCTGGAGCCTATCCCAGCCGGCATCGGGCAGAAGGCAAGATACACCCTGGACAGGCCGCCAATCCATCGCAGGGCAGACAGACACAGACAGACAAACAGACACATGCACTCACACACTCACACCTAGGGGGCAATTTGTATCTGGTCCCAAACTTTTTCAAAGATTTTTTTGAGTCCCAAAATTTTTCAAAGTTTTTTTGGGTCAAAATTGTTTTGGGTCCCAAATTTTTTCGATGATTGTTTTGGGTCAAAATTTATTGGGTCCCAAAATTTTCTAGATTTTTTCGGGTCCCAAAATTTTTCAAAGATTTTTTCGGGTCTCAAAATTTTTTTGGGTCCCAAGATTTTTCAAAGTTTTTTTGGGTCCCAAAATTTTTTGAAGTTTGTTTGGGTCAAAATTTTTTTTACGTTATTTTGGGTCAAAATTATTTCGGGTCTCAAAATTTTTCGAAGTTTTTTTGTGTCAAAATTTTTTAGGTCCCAAAATTTATCGAACATCAAAATTTTTTTAGGTAAATTTTTTTTGGGTCCCAAAATGTTTCTAAGATATTTTTGGGTCCCGAAGTTTTTCAATGTTTTTTTGGGTCCCGAAATTTTTCAATGTTTTTTTGGGTCAAAATTTTTTTGGGTCTCAAAAATTTTCGAGATTTTATTGTATCAAAATATTTTTGGGCCTAAAATTTTTCAACTTTTTTTGGGTCAAAATGTTTCAATTGCTGTTCTAAGGCTGAGAGAAGAGATCTTTCTCTTTGCATTGTTTATGCACTTTTCCCCCCTTTTAGACTTTTCCAACTAAGAATGTCTTTACAATCTGGACAGGCACATGACAAGAGTGTCGTGACTCAGAAGAAAAAAAAGCTTTTAGTTCAAAAGATGCTTTCAGATTCTAAGAACACTTGAAGCAGTTCATCGCTGTAAGAAGTAAAATGGGAGCTCAAAACTGTACGCAAACGGCTTCTCTCAGTTTAAACCGTCGGAAAACACATTTTACTACATTTACTGGACCAAAACAACTAAGTAAAAAAAAGATGCTTTTAGTTCAAAACAACACTTTAAGCAGTTCATCGCTGTTAGGAGTGAGAGAGGAGCACAAAACCAAACGCAAACGGTTTTTCTCAGCTTAAACCATCTGAAAACACATTTTATTTCATTTAACACATGGGTGAACCTAACCACTTCAGAATCGATGTTAGTGCATTTTGCACAGTTAAAACATGTTTTCCTTCCTAACATTTCTCATCGAAAAAGATGCTTTTACTTCAAAACAACACTTGAAGCAGTTTATCGCTGTTAAGAGTGAGAGAGGAGCTCAAAACTATAAGCAAACGGCTTTTCTCAGCTTTAACCGTCTGAAAACACACTTTACTGCATTCAACACTCAATTGAACCAAAAGAACTAAGAAAACTTTATTACACCGATGTTAGTGCATTTTACACAGCTAAAATGAGTTTTTCTTCGTAAAAAATCATTTCTTATCGAAAAAGATGTTTTCAGTTCAAAACAACATTGAAGCAGTTTATCGCCGTTAGGAGTGAGAGAGAAGCTCAAAACTATACGCAAACGACTTTTCTCAGCTTTAACCGTCTGAAAACACACTTTACTACATTCAACACACGGGGGAACCTAACAACTTCAGAATCGATGTTAGTGCATTTTGCACAGTTAAAACATGTTTTCCTTCGTAAAAAATCATTTCTCGTCGAAAAAGATGCTTTCAGTTCAAAACAACACTTGAAGCAGTTTATCGCCGTTAAGAGTGAGAGAGGAGCTCAAAACTATACGCAAACGACTTTTCTCAGCTTAAACCGTCTGAAAACACACTTTACTACATTTAACACACGGTGGAACCTAACCCCTTCAGAATCGATGTTAGTGCATTTTGCACAGTTAAAACATGTTTTCCTTCGTAAAATTTCTCTTTGAAAAAGATGCTTTTACTTCAAAACAACACTTGAAGCAGTTTATCGCTGTTAAGAGTGAGAGAGTAGCTCAAAACGGCTTTTCTCAGCTTAAACCGTCTGAAAACACACTTTACTGCATTCAACACACAAGTGAACCAAAAGAACTAAGAAAAGTTTATTACACGATGTTAGTGCATTTTATACAGCTAAAATGAGTTTTTCTTCGTAAAAAATAATTTCTTATCGAAAAAGATGTTTTCAGTTCAAAACAACACTTGAAGCAGTTTATCGCCATTAGGAGTGAGAGAGGAGCTCAAAACTATACGCAAACGACTTTTCTCAGCTTTAACCGTCTGAAAACACACTTTACTACATTTAACACACGGGGGAACCTAACCACTTCAGAATCGATATTAGTGCATTTTGCACAGTTAAAACATGTTTTCCTTCGTAAAATTTCTCTTTGAAAAAGATGCTTTTACTTCAAAACAACACTTGAAGCAGTTTATCGCCGTTAGGAGTGAGAGAGGATACGCAACTATACTATACGCAAACGACTTTTCTAAGCTTTAACCGTCTGAAAACACACTTTACTACATTTAACACACGGTGGAACCTAACCATTTCAGAATCGATGTTAGTGCATTTTGCACAGTTAAAACATGTTTTTCTTCGTAAAAAATCATTTCTCATCGAAAAAGATGCTTTTACTTCAAAACAACCCTTGAAGCAGTTTATCGCTGTTAAGAGTGAGAGAGGAGCTTAAAACTATACGCAAACGACTTTTCTCAGTTTTAACCGTCTGAAAACATACTTTACTACATTTAACACACGGGGGAACCTAACCATTTCAGAATCGATGTTAGTGCATTTTGCACAGTTAAAACGTGTTTTCCTTCGTAAAAACTCATTTCTGATCGAAAAAGATGTTTTTAGTTTAAAACAACACGTTGAAGCAGTTTATATCGCTGTTAGGAGTGAGAAAGGAGCTCAAACGGCTTTTCTCAGCTTACATCGTCTGAAAACACACTTTACTACATTTTACACACGGGTGAACCTAATTTTGGGACCCAAAAAAACTTCGAAAAATTCTGGAACCCAAAACAACAGAAGTGCCAGTCAAAAGACATTCTTAGCTAGAAAAGTCTTTCTAAAAGGGGAGAAAAGTGCATAAAGAATGCAAACAATGATATCAGAGATCGCTTCTCTCAGCTTTAGAACAGTAATTCAAATATTTTGACCCAAACAACTTTTAAAAATTTTGGGATCCAAAAAAACTTCTAAAAATTTTGGGATCCAAAAAAAACTTCTAAAAATTTGGAACCCAAAAAAACTTAAAAAAACTTAAATCACACATGTGAAGACCAGATCATGCAAAATCTGAGGCATCTGAGACAAAACAGTATGACCACCATACTCCAGAACAGCCAGTCATGGGTGTAAAAGGCCAATCTGTATTGATGAGCTTAAAAACGTTTTAGATGATTGTTGTTTTTTTTTAGAGTACCAACATAGTGTTTGTCTTGATGTGACTCGACAGTCGGTGATTATATGGCTGGATTCACCAAATCACAGCAAAAAGTGGTATATAGACAGACATGTTTTTGCTGTGCACAGGCTTCTTAAAGAAAATGTGAAACTATGCAATGTTAATGCAGCGGAAATGGCTTTTAGGAAATTTGTCATCCAGTTTGAGGTGCTGTATGACACTGCAAAAGTCTCTTTTAATGTACACCTGCTGACACACCTTGCAGCTGGCCTTAGGAAATGGGATCCTCTGTGGGCAACTTCTACCTTTTCTTCTGAGTTATTAAATGGCACTCTTGTGAAGTACTTCAATGGAACTACACATGTGCCTGTCCAGATTGTAAAGACATTCTTAGGTAGAAAAGTCTATATAAAAGGGGAGAAAAGTGCATAAATAATGCAAAAAATGATATCAAAGATCGCTTCTCTCAGCTTCTCTCAGCATTAAAATAGTTTTGACCCAAAAAAACTTGAAAAAATTTTGTACCCAAAAACTTTTGACATCGAAATATTATAGGACCCAAAAAACTTTGAAAATTTTTGAGAAACGAAAAAATTTTGGACCAAAAAAACTTACCTATCCACTAAGCCTAAGCCTTTAATGATGGTCCAGTAACAAAGTACGAGCATTACAGTTGTTTCCTGTATATTACCACTCGGATGCAACAACAGTTTGCAAAACAGAAACAAGTCAATTGTAGATATATAAGATGGAACTACACATGTGCCTGTCCAGATTGTGAAGACATTCTTAGGTGGAAAAGTCTATCTAAACGGGAAGAAAAGTGCATAAAGAATGCAAACAATGATATCAAAGATCTCTTCTTTCAGCAAGATGCTTTTACTTCAAAACAACACTTGAAGCAGTTTATCGCTGTTAAGAGTGAGAGAGGAGCTCAAAACTATAAGCAAACGGCTTTTCTCAGCTTAAACCGTCTGAAAACACACTTTACTGCATTCAACACTCAAGTGAACCAAAAGAACTAAGAAAAGTTTATTACACGATGTTAGTGCATTTTACATAGCTAAAATGAGTTTTTCTTCGTAAAAAATCATTTCTTATCGAAAAAGATGTTTTCAGTTCAAAACAACACTTGAAACAGTTTATCGCCGTTAGGAGTGAGAGAGGAGCTCAAAACTATACGCAAACGACTTTTCTCAGTTTTAACCGTCTGAAAACACACTTTACTACATTTAACACACGGGGGAACCAAAACATCTAAGTAAAGTTTATTTCACGCTGTTAGTGCATTTTTCACAGCTAAAACGTGTTTTCCTTCGTAAAAACTCAATTCTATTCGAAAAAGATGTTGTTAGTTCAAAACAACACTTGAAGCAATTTATCGCCGTTAAGAGTGAGAGAGGAGCTCAAAACCATACGCAAACGACTTTTCTCAGCTTTAACCGTCTGAAAACACACTTTACTACATTTAACACACGGGGGAACCTAACCATTTCAGAATCGATGTTAGTGCATTTTGCACAGTTAAAACGTGTTTTCCTTCGTAAAAACTCATTTCTGATCGAAAAAGATGTTTTCAGTTCAAAACAACACTTGAAGCAGTTTATCGCCGTTAAGAGTGAGAGAGGAGCTCAAAACTATACGCAAACGACTTTTCTCAGTTTTAACCGTCTGAAAACACACTTTACTACATTCAGCACACAAGTGAACCAAAATAACTAAGAAAAGTTTATTACACCATGTTAGTGCATTTTACACAGCTAAAATTAGTTTTTCTTCGTAAAAAATAATTTCTTATCGAAAAAGATGTTTTCAGTTCAAAACAACACTTGAAGCAGTTTATCGCCATTAGGAGTGAGAGAGGAGCTCAAAACTATAAGCAAACGACTTTTCTCAGCTTAAACCGTCTGAAAACACACTTTACTACATTCAACACACGGGGGAACCTAACCACTTCAGAATCGATGTTAGTGCATTTTGCACAGTTAAAACATGTTTTCCTTCGTAAAATTTCTCATCGAAAAAGATGCTTTTACTTCAAAACAACACTTGAAGCAGTTTATCGCTGTTAAGAGTGAGAGAGGAGCTCAAAACTATAAGCAAACGGCTTTTCTCAGCTTAAACCGTCTGAAAACACACTTTACTGCATTCAACACTCAAGTGAACCAAAAGAACTAAGAAAAGTTTATTACACGATGTTAGTGCATTTTACATAGCTAAAATGAGTTTTTCTTCGTAAAAAATCATTTCTTATCGAAAAAGATGTTTTCAGTTCAAAACAACACTTGAAACAGTTTATCGCCGTTAGGAGTGAGAGAGGAGCTCAAAACTATACGCAAACGACTTTTCTCAGTTTTAACCGTCTGAAAACACACTTTACTACATTTAACACACGGGGGAACCAAAACATCTAAGTAAAGTTTATTTCACGCTGTTAGTGCATTTTTCACAGCTAAAACGTGTTTTCCTTCGTAAAAACTCAATTCTATTCGAAAAAGATGTTGTTAGTTCAAAACAACACTTGAAGCAATTTATCGCCGTTAAGAGTGAGAGAGGAGCTCAAAACCATACGCAAATGACTTTTCTCAGCTTTAACCGTCTGAAAACACACTTTACTACATTTAACACACGGGGGAACCTAACCATTTCAGAATCGATGTTAGTGCATTTTGCACGGTTAAAACGTGTTTTCCTTCGTAAAAACTCATTTCTGATCGAAAAAGATGTTTTTAGTTTAAAACAACACTTTGAAGCAGTTTATATCGCTGTTAGGAGTGAGAGAGGAGCTCAAACGGCTTTTCTCAGCTTACACCGTCTGAAAACACACTTTACTACATTTTACACACGGGTGAACCTAATTTTGGGACCCAAAAAAAACTTCGAAAAATTCTGGAACCCAAAACAATTTTCGAAAAAATTTGGGACCCAAAAAAACTGTGAATCACTACCAAATCTGAAAATCTGAGTGGGTAAGGGTCTTTGGCACTGCTTCTATACAGAGTGCCTGTATCTCACAACCTAGCCACTGAAAGCCTTTAATGATGGTCCGAAAAGTGCGAGCAGTACAGTTGTTTCCTGTATATTACCACTCGGATGCAACAACAGGTTGCAAAGGAGAAACAAGTCTATTGTAGATATATAAGATATATATAAGATACACTCGTGCCTGTCCAGATTGTTAAGACATTCTTAGGTGTAAAATCTATCTATCTAAACAGGGAGAAATGTGCATAATAAAGAATGCAAACAATGATATCAAATATCGCTTCTCTCAGCTTTAGAACAGCAATTAAAACATTTTGACACGAAAAAACTTCAAAAAATTTTGAGACCCCAAAAAATTTTGACCTAAAAAAACTTCAAAAAATTTTGTGACCCAAAAAAACTTGGAAAATTTTGGGACCCAAATTTTTTTTACACATAAAAACTCAGAATAGACAACAGATGTTTTTGCACTAATACCAATAATTCCAGAACAATGAACAATTCAATGGGCTGTATGGGTGTGATTTTTGCTATCACACGTGAAGGACCCTATCCTTTTAGAAGACCAGAACTTATTCTCAGGCAAAATCTGAGGCATCTGAGACAAAGACATTCTTAGCTGGAAAAGTCTTTCTAAAAGGGGAGAAAAGTGCATAAAGAATGCAAACAATGATAACAGAGATCTTGAAATATTGACCCAAAAATATCTTCAAAAAACTTTGGGACCCAAAAAACTTTTGACACAAAAAAATCTTCGAAAAATGTTGAGAACGAACAAATACTTCGAAAAATTTTGAGACACAAAATAATTTAGACCCAAAAAAAATCTTCGAAAAAATTTGGTACCCCAAAAAAATTTGAATCACTACCAAATCTAAATATCTGAGTGGGTAAGGGTGTTTGGCACCACTTCTAAACAGAGTGCACAACCTAGCCACTGAAAGCCTTCAATGATGGTCCAGTAACAAAGTGCGAGCATTACAGTTGTGTATATATCCTGTATATTACCACTCGGATGCAACAACAGGTTGCAAAAGAGAAACAAGTCTTTTGTAGATATATAAGATGGAACTACACATGTGCCTGTCCAGATTGTAAAGACATTAGGTGGAAAAGTCTATCTAAAAGGGCGGAAAAGTGCATTAAGAATGCAAACAATGAAGTCAAAGATCTCTTCTCTCAACTTTACAATAGCAATTGAAATTTTGACCCAAAAAAAATGTTGAAAGATTTTGGGACCCAAAACAGTTTTACGCAAAAAAAAATCTTCAAAAAAATTTGCAACCCAGAATATTTTGACACAAGAAAACTTCGAAAAATTTTGGCACCAAAAAAAAAACTTAAAAAAATAATTTGGGACCAAAAAATTACGCAAAAAGAATCTTCAAAAAACTTTGGGACCCAAAATAATTTGGGCTCAAAAAAATTTGGGATTAGAAATTTTGACCAAAAAAAATTCAAGACCCAAAAAATTTTGGGACCCAAAAAAATCTTCGGAAAATTTTGAGAACAAACAAATACTTCGAAAAATGTTGGGACCCAAAAAAATTTTGACGCAAAAAAAATCTTCAAAAAAGTTTGTGACCCGAAAAATGTTGTGACCCAAAAAAATCTTCGAAAAATTTTAAGACCAAAAAAAAACTTCGGAAAATTTTGGGACCCAAAAAAATATTGACCCAAAAATATCTTCAAAAAACTTTGGGACCCAAAAAACTTTTGACACAAAAAAATCTTCGAAAAATGTTGAGAACGAACAAATACTTCGAAAAATTTTGAGACACAAAATAATATATATAATATATATAATAAAGAATGCAAACAATGATATCAAATATCGCTTCTCTCAGCTTTAGAACAGCAATTAAAACATTTTGACACGAAAAAACTTCAAAAAATTTTGAGACCCCAAAAAATTTTGACCTAAAAAAACTTCAAAAAATTTTGTGACCCAAAAAAACTTGGAAAATTTTGGGACCCAAATTTTTTTTACACATAAAAACTCAGAATAGACAACAGATGTTTTTGCACTAATACCAATAATTCCAGAACAATGAACAATTCAATGGGCTGTATGGGTGTGATTTTTGCTATCACACGTGAAGGACCCTATCCTTTTAGAAGACCAGAACTTATTCTCAGGCAAAATCTGAGGCATCTGAGACAAAGACATTCTTAGCTGGAAAAGTCTTTCTAAAAGGGGAGAAAAGTGCATAAAGAATGCAAACAATGATATCAGAGATCTCTTCTCTCAGCGTTAGAACAGTAATTCAAATATTTTGACCCAAAAAAACTTTTAAAAGTTTTGGGATCCAAAAAAACTTCTAAAAATTTGGAACCCAAAAAAAATTAAAAAAATTTAAATCACACATGTGAAGACCAGAACTTGTTCTCATGCAAAATCTGAGGCATCTGAGACAAAACAGTATGACCACCATACTCCAGAACAGCCAGTCATGGGTGTAAAAGGCCAATCTGTATTGATGAGATTAAGAACGTTTTAGATGATTGTTGTTTTTTTTTAGAGTACCAACATAGTGTTTGTCTTGATGTGACTCGAAAGTCGGTGATTATATGGCTGGATTCACCAAATCACAGCAAAAAGTGGTATATAGTCAGAAACACAAACATTGTTTTTGCTATGCACATGCTTCTTAAAGAAAATGTGAAACTATGCAATGTTAATGCAGCGGAAATGGCTTTTAGGAAATTTGTCATCCAGTTTGAGGTGCTGTATGACCCTGCAAAAGTATCTTTTAATGTACACCTGCTGACACACATTGCAGCTAGCCTTAGGAAATGGGGTCCTTTGTGGGCAACTTCTACCTTTTCTTCTGAGTTATTAAATGGCACTCTTGTGAAGTACTTCAATGGAACTACAGATGTGTCTGTCCAGATTGTAAAAACATTCTTAGTTGGAAAAGTCTATATGAAAGGGGAGAAAGATCGCTTCTCTCAGCTTCTCTCAGCCTTAAAATATTTTGACCCAAAAAAAATTGAAAAAATTTTGAACCCAAAAAATTTTGATCCAAAAAAACATCGAAATATTATGGGACCCAAAAAAACTTCAAAAAAAAATTGGGCCCGATAAAATTTTGACACCAGAAACTTCAAAAAATTTTGAGACCCGAAAAAAATTTGACCTAAAATAAATTTGACCTCAAAATATCTTCAAAAAATTTTGTGACCCAAAAAAAGTTTGAATAAAAAAAAAATTACAAAAATTTTGGGACCCAAAAAAAACTTTGAAAAATTTTAAGACCAAAAAATTGTTGAGAACCGAAAAAAATTAGAAAAATCTTGGGACCCAAAAAAACTTTGAAAAATTTTGGGCCAAAAAAAATTTAGAAAAATTTTGGACACAAAAAAATTTTGACAGAAAAAAACTCAGAATAGGCAACAGAGGTTTTTGCACTAATAACTCTAATACCCGAACACTGAACAATTCAATGGGCTGAATGGGTGTGATTTTTGCTATCACACAGGTGAAGAAGACCAGAAGACCAGAACTTGTTCTCAGGCAAAATCTGAGGCATCTGAGACAAAACAGTATGACCACCAGCTACTCCAGAACAGGCAGTCATGGGTGTAAAAGGCCAATCTGTGTTGATGAAATTAAAAATGTTTTAGATGATTGATGGCTTTTTTCCAGAGTACCAACATAGTGTTTGTCTTGATGTGACTCAACAGTCGGTGATTATATGGCTGGATTCACCAAATCACAGCAAAAAGTGGTATATAGACAGAAAAACAAACATTGTTGGGCAAAAATTGCTCACAGTCCAGCCTCCTGTAGAGTTCACCAGAACACCACAATCATTACATGATCGTAAATTTAGAGTGGAGGTCATTTCTTCTTTTCTATTCATTGCGACTTCTTAAAGAAAATGTGAAACTATGTAATGTTAATGCAGCGGAAATGGCTTTTAGGTAATTTGTCATCCAGTTTGAGGTGCTGTATGACACTGCAAAAGTGTCTTTTAATGTACACCTGCTGACACACATTGCAGTTAGCCTTATGAAATGGGATCCTTTGTGGGCAACTTCCACCTTTTCTTCTGAGTTATTAAATGACACTCTGGTGAAGTACTTCAATGGGACTACAGATTGTCCAGATTGTAAAGACATTCCTAGGTGGAAAAGTCTATCTAAACGGGGAGAAAAGTGCATACAGGATGCAAACAATGATATCAAAGATGTCTTCTCTCAGCTTTAGAACTGCAATTGATAAAATTTTGACCCAAAAAAACTTTGAAAAATTTTGGGACCCAAAACATTTTTACAAAAAAAAACTTTAAAAAATTTTGAGACCCGAAAAAATTTTGAACCAAAAAAACTTTTAAAAATTTTGGTCCCAAAAAAAATTTGACAGCCGAAAAAATTAAAAAAATTTTGGGCCAAAAAAAAATCTTCGCAAAAATTTGGTACCCCCAAAAAATTTGAATCACTACCAAATCTAAATATCTGAGTGGGTAAGGGTGTTTGGCACCACTTCTAAACAGAGTGCACAACCTAGCCACTGAAAGCCTTCAATGATGGTCCAGTAACAAAGTGCGAGCATTACAGTTGTGTATATATCCTGTATATTACCACTCGGATGCAACAACAGGTTGCAAAAGAGAAACAAGTCTTTTGTAGATATATAAGATGGAACTACACATGTGCCTGTCCAGATTGTAAAGACATTAGGTGGAAAAGTCTATCTAAAAGGGCGGAAAAGTGCATTAAGAATGCAAACAATGAAGTCAAAGATCTCTTCTCTCAGCTTTACAATAGCAATTGAAATTTTGACCCCAAAAAAATGTTGAAAGATTTTGGGACCCAAAACAGTTTTACGCAAAAAAAAATCTTCAAAAAAATTTGCAACCAGAATATTTTGACACAAGAAAACTTCGAAAAATTTTGGCACCAAAAAAAAAACTTAAAAAAATAATTTGGGACCAAAAAATTACGCAAAAAGAATCTTCAAAAAACTTTGGGACCCAAAATAATTTGGGCTCAAAAAAATTTGGGATTAAAAAATTTTGACCAAAAAAAATTCAAGACCCAAAAAATTTTGGGACCCAAAAAAATCTTCGGAAAATTTTGAGAACAAACAAATACTTCGAAAAATGTTGGGACCCAAAAAAATCTTCGAAAAATTTTAAGACCAAAAAAAAACTTCGGAAAATTTTGGGACCCAAAAAAATATTGACCCAAAAATATCTTCAAAAAACTTTGGGACCCAAAAAACTTTTGACACAAAAAAATCTTCGAAAAATGTTGAGAACGAACAAATACTTCGAAAAATTTTGAGACACAAAATAATTTAGACCCAAAAAAAATCTTCAAAAAACTTTGGGACTCAAAATAATTTGGAAAAATTTTGGGACCCAAAAAATTTTGACAAAAAAAATCTTCGAAAAATTTTGAGAACAAACAAATACTTCGAAAAATGTTGGGACCCAAAAAAATTTTGACGCAAAAAAAATCTTCTAAAAAATTTGTGACCCGAAAAATGTTGTGACCCAAAAAAATCTTCGAAAAATTTTAAGACCAAAAAAAAACTTCGGAAAATTTTGGGACCCAAAAAAATATTGACACAAAAATATCTTCAAAAAACTTTGGGACCCAAAAAACTTTTGACACAAAAAAATCTTCGAAAAATGTTGAGAACGAACAAATACTTCGAAAAATTTTGAGACACAAAATAATTTAGACCCAAAAAAAATCTTCAAAAAACTTTGGGACTCAAAAAAAATTTGACCCCAAAACATTGCAAAAAATTTTGGACCCAGAAAAGTTTGACCCAAAAAAAAACTTCGGAAAATTTTGACACAAAAAAGTTCAAAAAACTTTGGGACCCAAAAAAAACGTGGAAAAATTTTGGAACCCAAAAATTTTTGACGGCATAAAAATCTTCAAAAAAATTTGGGACCTGAAAAAAACGTCGAAAAATTTTGACACAAAAAACTTCAAAAAATTTTGAGACAAAAAAAAAACTTTGAAAAGCTTTGGTACCCAAAAAAATTTTGAACAAAAAAATATCTACAAAAAACTGTGGGACCCAAAAAAATTTACCCAAAAAAACTTCGAAAAATTTCGGGTCCCAAAAACAATTTTGACACAAAAAATTCTTCGAAAATTTTTGAGACAAAAAAATACGTTGAAAAATTTTGGTACCCAAAAAATTGTTACGCAAAAAAAATCTTGGGTACAAAATTTTTGGAAGATTTTTTTGGGTCCCGAAATTTTTCGATGTTTTTTTGGGTCAAAATTTATTTGGGACCAAAAATTTTCAGTTTTATTGGTCAAAATTTTTTTTAGGTCCCAAAATTTTTAAAAGGTTTGTTGGGTCAACAATTTTCAATTGCTGTTCTAAAGCTGAGCGAAGACATCTCTGATATCATTGTTTGCATTCTTTATGCACTTTTCTCCCCTTTTAGAAAGACTTTTCCAGACAAGAAAGTCTTTTGACTGGCACTTCTGGAGTAGCTAGTGG
The DNA here is from genome assembly GCF_023375975.1 of Astyanax mexicanus. Taxonomy (NCBI): domain Eukaryota; kingdom Metazoa; phylum Chordata; class Actinopteri; order Characiformes; family Acestrorhamphidae; genus Astyanax; species Astyanax mexicanus. Next base: position 37,751,940 of record NC_064424.1, read on the forward strand.
TCATACTGTTTTGTCTCAGATGCCTCAGATTTTGCCTGAGAACAAGTTCTGGTCTTCTAAAAGGATAGGGTCCTTCACATGTAGGAAAAATCACATGCATGCAGCCCATTGAATTGTTCAGTGATCTGGAATTATTGGTATTAGTGCAAAAACCTCTGTTGTCTATTCTGAGTTTTTTCTGTGTCAAAATTTTTTCGGGTCTCAAAATTTTTCGAAGTTTGTTTGTGTAAATATTGTTTGGGTCCCAAAATTTTTCGAAGGTTTTTTTGGGTCCGGAAAATATTTTAATGTTTTTGGGTCAAATTTTATTCGGGCCCAAAATTTTTGAAGTTTTTTTTGTGTAAAAAATTTTTGGGTCCAAAAATTTTTGAAGATTTTTTGAGGTCAAAGTATTCTTTTGTCCCAAAATATTTCGAAGATTTTTTTGGGTCCTAAAATTTTTCAAAGTTTTTTTGGGTCAAAATATTTGAATTGCTGTTCTAAAGCTGAGAGAAGAGATCTTTCATATCATTGTTTGCATTCTTTATGCACTTTTCTCCCCTTTTAGAAAGACTTTTCCAGCTAAGAATGTCTTTTGACTGGCACTTTTGGAGTAGCTGGTGGTCATACTGTTTTGTCTCAGATGCCTCAGATTTTGCCTGAGAATAAGTTCTGGTCTTCTAAAAGGATAGGGTCCTTCACGTGTGATAGCAAAAATCACACCCATACAGCCCATTGAATTGTTCAGTGTTCTGGAATTATTGGTATTAGTGCAAAAACCTCCGTTGTCTACTCTGAGTTTTTTTTGTGTCAAAATATTTTGGGTCCAAAAATTTTCCAAGTTTTTTTGGGCCCAAAATTTTTCAAAGTTTCTTTGGGGTCCCAATTTTTTTCAAAGATTTTTTTGGGTCCCAACATTTTTTGAAGTTTTTTTGGGTTCCAAAATTTTTCAAACTTTTTTTGGGTCCCAAAATTTTTTTAAGTTTTTTTGAGTCCCAAAATTTTTCAAAGTTTTTTTTGGGTCAAAATTTTTTCGGGTCTCAAAATTTTTCTACAATTTTTCAGGTCTCAAAAAGTTTTTGGGCCAAAAAATTTTCAAAGATTGTTTTGGGTCCCAAATTTTTTTGAAATATTTTTGAGTCAAAAATTTTTTGGGCCAAAAATTTTTCAAAGTTTTTTTTGGGTCCCAATATTTTTTGAAGTTTTTTTGGGAAGTTTTTTTCGGGTCTCAAAATTTTTCTACAATTTTTCAGGTCTCAAAAAGTTTTTGGGCCAAAAAATTTTCAAAGATTTTTTTGGGTACCAAAATTTTTCGAAATTATTTTGGGTCAAAATTTCTTCGAAGTTTTTTTGGGTCAAAATTATTTTGGGTCCCAAATTTTTTTGAAATATTTTTGAGTCAAAAATTTTTTGGGACAAAATTTTTTCACAGTTTTTTTTGGGTCCCAATATTTTTTAAAGTTTTTTTGTGTCAAAATTTTTTAGGGTCTCAAAATTGTTCTAAATTTTTTCGCATCTCAAAATTTTTTTGGGCTCAATTTTTTAAATTTCTGTTCACAATCTGGACACGCACATGTGTAGTTCCATCTTATATATCTACAATTGACTTGTTTCTGTTTTGCAACCTGTTGTTGCATCCGAGTGGTAATATACAGGAAACATCTGTAATGCTCGCACTTTGTTACTGGACCATCATTAAAGGCTTTCAGTGGATAGGTTGTGCGATAAAGGCACTCTGTTTAGAAGCAGTGCCAAAGACCCTTACTCACTCAGATATTCAGATTTGGTAGTTATTCACAGTTTTTTTGGGTCCCAATTTTTTTCGAATATTGTTTTGGGTCCCAAAGTTTTTCAAAGTTTTATTGGGTCAAAATGTTTTTGGGCCCAAAATTTTTCTAAGTTTTTTTTATCTCAAAATTTTTCGAAAATTTTTCGAGTTTCAAAATTTTTTTGGGCCCAAAATTTTTCAAAGTTTTTTTGGGTCCCAACATTTTTCGAAGTTTTTTTGGGTCAAAATTATTTTGGGTCCCAAGTTTTTTTCGAAGATTGTTTTGGGTCTTTGTTACTGGACCATCATTAAAGGCTTTCAGTGGCTAGGCTGTGCGATACAGGCACTCTGTTTAGAAGCAGTGCCAAAGACCCTTACTCACTCATATATTCAGATTTGGTAGTGATTCACAGTTTTTTTGCGTCCCAAATTTTTTCGAAGATTGTTTTGGGTCCCAAAGTTTTTCGAAGTGTTTTTGGGTCAAAATTTTTTGGGTCCCAAATTTTTTCGAAGATTGTTTTGGGTCCCAAAGTTTGTCGAAGTGTTTTTGGGTCAAAATTTTTTTGGATCCCAAATTTTTTCGAAGATTGTTTTGGGTCCCAAATTTTTTCTACATTTTTTTGGGTCAAAAATTTTTTGGACCCAAAATTTTTAAAAGTTTTTTTTGTCTCAAAATTTTTCTAAATTTTTACGAGCATCAAGATTTTTTGAGTCAGAAAATTTTTCGAAGACTGTTTTGGGTCCCAAAATTTTTTGAAGTTTTTTGGGTCAAAATTATTTTGGGTCCCAAAGTTTTTTCGAAGATTGTTTTGGGTCAAAATTTTTTGGGGCCCAAAATTGTCAAGTTTTTTTGGGTCCAAAAATTTTTCAAAGATTTTTTCGGGTCTCAAAATTTTTCAGTTTCATGGGTCAAAATTTTTTGGGTCCCAAAATTTTTCAAAGATTTTTTGGGTCAAAATTTTTCTAAATTTTTTCGCATCTCAAAATGTTTTTGGGCCCAAAATTTTTTAAAGATTTTTTTGAGTCCCAAAATTTTTCAAAGTTCTTTTGGGTCAAAATTTTTGGAGATTTGAAGATTTTTTGAGGTCAAAATTTATCGGGTCCCAAAATTTTCCGAAGAGTTTTTAAGGTCAAAATTTTTTTGGGTCCCAAAATTTTTTCGAAGATTGTTTTGGGTCCCAAAATTTTTCTACGTTTTTTTGTCTCAAAATTTTTCGAAATTTTTTCGAGTATCAACATTTTTTTGGGCCCAAACTTTTTCAAAGTTTTTTTGGGTCCCAAAGTTTTTCTGTGTCCCAAAATTTTTCGAAGGTTTTTTGATTTAAAATTTTTTTGGGTCCCAAAATTTTTCCGAAGATTTTTTAAGGTCAAAAATTTTCTGGGTCCCAAAATTTTTTAAAGATTTTTTTGGGTCCCGAAATTTTTTGATGTTTTTTGGGTCCAATTTTTTTAATTGCTGTTCTAAAGTTGAGAGACGAGATCTTTGATATCACTGTTTGCATTCTTTATGCACTTTTCTTCCCGTTTAGATAGACTTTTCCACCTAAGAATGTCTTCACAATCTGGACAGGCACAAGTGTAGTTCCATCTTATGTATCTACAATAGACTTGTTTCTGTTTTGCAAACTGTTGTTGCATCCGAGTGTTAATATACAGGAAACAACTGTAATGCTCGCACTTTGTTACTGGACCATCATTAAAGGCTTAGGCTTAGTGGATAGGTAAGTTTTTTTGGGTCCCAAGATTTTTTGAAGTTTTTTTGGGTCAAAATTTTTTCGTTTCTCAAAAATTTTCAAAGTTTTTTTGGGTCCCAAAATTTTCAAAGTTTTTTTGGGTCCCAAATTTTTTCGAAGTTTTTTTGGGTCAAAATTTTTTCGGGCCCAAAATTTTTCGACGTTTTTTTGGGTTCCATAATATTTCGATGTTTTTTTGGATCAAAAGTTTTTGTGTACAAAATTTTTTCAAGTTTTTTTGGGTCAAAATTTTTTTAATGCTGAGAGAAGCTGAGAGAAGCGATCTTTGATATCATTTTTTGCATTCTTTATGCACTTTTCTCCCCTTTTATATAGACTTTTCCACCTTTTTCTTTACAATCTGGACAGGCAAATGTGTAGTTCCATTGAAGTACTTCACAAGAGTGCCACTCAGAAGAAAAGGTAGAGGTTGCCCACAGAGGACCCCATTTCCTAAGGTCAACTGCAATGTGTGTCAGCAGGTGTACATTAAAAGAGACTTTTGCAGTGTCATACAGCACCTCAAACTGGATGACAAATTTCCTAAAAGCCATTTCCACTGCATTAACATTGCATAGTTTCACATTTTCTTTAAGAAGCCTGTGCATAGCAAAAACAACGTTTGTGTTTCTGTCTATATACCACTTTTTGCTGTGATTTGGCGAATCCAGCCATATAATCACCGACTGTCGAGTCACATCAAGACAAACACTATGTTGGTACTCTAAAAAAACCAACAGTCATCTAAAACGTTTTTAATCTCATCAAAACAGATTGGCCTTTTACACCCATGACTGGCTGTTCTGGAGTATGGTGGTCATACTGTTTTGTCTCAGATGCCTCAGATTTTGCATGAGAACAAGTTCTGGTCTTCACATGTGTGATAGCCATTCAGCCCATTGAATTGTTCAGTGTTCTGGAATTATTGGTATTACTGCAAAAACCTCTGTTGTCTATTCTGAGTTTTTTGTGTCAAAATTTTTTGGGTCCAAAAGTTTTCCAAGTTTTTTTGGGTTCCAATTTTTTTCAAAGTTTTTTTTGGGTCCCAAAATTTTTCAAAGACTTTTTTGGGTCCCAAACTTTTTTTAAATTTTTTTTGGGTCCCAAAATATTTCGAAGTTTTTTTGTGTCAAACTTTTTTAGGTCCAAAAGTTTTCCAAGTTTTTTTTGGGGTTAAAATATTTTTGGGCCTAAAATTTTTCAACGTTTTTTTGGGTCAAAATGTTTCAATTACTGTTCTAAAGCTGAGAGAAGAGATCTTTGATATCATTGTTTGCATTGTTTATGCACTTTTCCCCAGTTTTAGATTGACTTTTCCACCTAAGAATGTCTTTACAATCTGGACAGGCACATGACAAGAGTGCCATGACTCAGAAGAAAAAAAAGCTTTTATTTCAAAAGATGCTTTCAGATTCTAACAACACTTGAAGCAGTTTATCGCTGTAAGAAGTAAAATGGGAGCTCAAAACTGTACGCAAACGGCTTCTCTCAGCGTAAACCGCCTGAACCGCGAAAATTTTTCAGTTTCATGGGTCAAATTTTTTTGGGTCCCAAAGTTTTTCAAAGTTTTTTTGGGTCCCAAAGTTTTTTTGGGTTCCAAAATTTTTCAAAGATTTTTTCGGGTCCCAAAATTTTCCGAAGATTTTTTAAAGTGAAAAATTTTTTGGGTCACAAAAGTTTTTGAAGATTTTTTTGGGTCCCGAAATTTTTCCATGTGTTTTGGGTCAAAATTTTTTTGTGTCTCAAAATTTTTTGAAGTTTTTTTTGGGTCAAAACTTTTTAATTGCTGTTCTAAAGCTGAGAGAAGAGATCTTTGATATCATTGTTTGCATTCTTTATGCACTTTTCTCCCCGTTTAGATAGACTTTTCCACCTAAGAATGTCTTCACAATCTGGACAGGCACATGTGTAGTTCCATCTTATATATCTACAATAGACTTGTTTCTGTTTTGCAACCTGTTGTTGCATTCGAGTGGTAATATACAGGAAACATCTATAATGCTCGCACTTTGTTACTGGACCATCATTAAAGGCTTTCAGTGGCTAGGTTGTGCGATAAAGGCATTCTGTTTAGAAGCAGTGCCAAAGACCCTTACTCACTCAGATATTCAGATTTAGTAGTGATTCACTGTTTTTTTGGGTCCCAATTTTTTTCGAAGATTGTTTTGGGTCCCAAAGTTTTTCAAAGTGTTTTTGGGTCAAATTTTTTTTGGGTCCCAATTTTTTTCGAATATTGTTTTGGGTCCCAAAATTTTTCAAAGTTTTTTTGGGTCCCATCATTTTTCAAAGTTTTTTTGGGTCAAAATTATTTTGGGTCCCAAATTTTTTCAAAGATTGTTTTGGGTCTTTGTTACTGGACCATCATTAAAGGCTTTCAGTGGCTAGGTTGTGCGATACAGGCACTCTGTTTAGAAGCAGTGCCAAAGACCCTTACCCACTCAGATATTCAGATTTGGTAGTGATTCACAGTTTTTTTGGGTCCCAAATTTTTTCGAAGATTGTTTTGGGTCCCAAAATTTTTCGAAGTGTTTTTGGGTCAAAATTTTTTGGGTCTCAAAATTTTTCGAAGATTTTTTGAGGTCAAATTTTTTCAAGTCCCAAAATTTTTCTACATTTTTTCGCGTCTCAAAATGTTTTTGGGCCCAAAATTTTTCAAAGATTTTTTTGAGTCCCAAAATTTTTCAAAGTTCTTTTGGGTCAAAATTTTTTTGGACCCAAAATTTTTCAAAGTTTTTTTTGTCTCAAAATTTTTCTAAATTTTTTCGAGTATCAAAATTTTTTGGGCCCAAAATTTTTAAATTGCTGTTCTAAAGCTGAGAGAAGAGATCTTTGATATCATTGTTTGCATTGTTTATGCACTTTTCTTCCCGTTTAGATAGACTTTTCCACCTAAGAATGTCTTTACAATCTGGACAGGCACATGACAAGAGTGCCATGACTCAGAAGAAAAAAAAGCTTTTATTTCAAAAGATGCTTTCAGATTCTAACAACACTTGAAGCAGTTTATCGCTGTAAGAAGTAAAATGGGAGCTCAAAACTGTAAGCAAATGGCTTCTTTCAGCGTAAACCGCCTGAACCGCCAAAATTTTTCAGTTTCATGGGTCAAAATTTTTTGGGTCCCATTTTGTCAAAGTTTTTTTGGGTCCCAAAGTTTTTTTGGGTCCCAAAATTTTTCGAAGATTTTTTGAGGTCAAATTTTTTCTGGTCCCAAAATTTTCCGAAGATTTTTTAAGGTCAAAAATTTTTTGGGTCACAAAAGTTTTTGAAGATTTTTTTGGGTCCCGAAATTTTTCCATGTTTTTTGGGTCAAAATTTTTTCGTGTCTCAAAATTTTTTGAAGTTTTTTTTGGGTCAAAACTTTTTAATTGCTGTTCTAAAGCTGAGAGAAGAGATCTTTGATATCATTGTTTGCATTCTTTATGCACTTTTCTCCCCGTTTAGATAAACTTTTCCACCTAAGAATGTCTTCACAATCTGGACAGGCACATGTGTAGTTCCATCTTATATATCTACAATAGACTTGTTTCTGTTTTGCAACCTGTTGTTGCATTCGAGTGATAATATACAGGAAACATCTGTAATGCTCGCACTTTGTTACTGGACCATCATTAAAGGCTTTCAGTGGCTAGGTTGTGCGATAAAGGCACTCTGTTTAGAAGCAGTGCCAAAGACCCTTACTCACTCAGATATTCAGATTTGGTAGTGATTCACTGTTTTTTTGGGTCCCAAATTTTTTTTGGGTCCCAATTTTTTTCGAAGATTGTTTTGGGTCCCAAATTTTTCGAAGTGTTTTTGGGTCAAAATTTTTTTGGGCGCAAAATTTTTTAAAGTTTTTTTTGTCTCAAAATTTTTCTGAATTTTTTCGAGTATCAAAATTTTTCAAAGATTTTTTGAGTCCCAAAATTTTTCGAACTTTTTTTGGGTCCCAAAATTTTTTGAAGTTTTTTTGGGTCAAAAATATTTTGGGTCCCAAATTTTTTCGAAGATTGTTTTGGGTCCCAAAGTTTTTCGAAGTGTTTTTGGGTCAAAAATATTTTGGGTCCCAAATTTTTTCGAAGATTGTTTTTGGTCCCAAAATTTTTCGAAGTGTTTTTGGGTCAAAATTTTTTGGGTCTCAAAATTTTTCGAAGATTTTTTGAGGTTAAATTTTTTCAGGTCCCAAATTTTTTCTAAATTTTTTCGCGTCTCAAAATGTTTTTGGGCCCAAAGTTTTTCAAAGTTTTTTTGGGTCCCAACATTTTTCAAAGTTTTTTTGGGTCAAAATTATTTTGGGTCCCAAATTTTTTCGAAGATTGTTTTGGGTTTTTGTTACTGGACCATCATTAAAGGCTTTCAGTGGCTAGGTTGTGCGATACAGGCACTCTGTTTAGAAGCAGTGCCAAAGACCCTTACTCACTCATATATTCAGATTTGGTAGTGATTCACAGTTTTTTTGGGTCCCAAATTTTTTCGAAGATTGTTTTGGGTCCCAAAGTTTTTCGAAGTGTTTTTGGGTCAAAATTTTGTTGGGTCCCAAATTTTTTCGAAGATTGTTTTGGGTCCCAAAATTTTTCTACGTTTTTTTGAGTCCCAAAATTTTTTGAAGTTTTTTTGGGTCAAAAATATTTTGGGTCCCAAATTTTTTCGAAGATTTTGACCGTTATGGGGGAAAAAAAACATTCAATACAATGGGAGGAGAATGTCAATCTTTTTTTTTTTTTTTTTTGTCGTCCCAAAATTTTTCGAAGTGTTTTTGGGTCAAAATTTTTTAGGTCTCAAAATTTTTCAAAGATTTTTTGAGGTCAAATTTTTTCAGGTCCCAAAATTTTTCTAATTTTTTTCGCGTCTCAAAATGTTTTTTGGGTCCAAAAATTTTCAAAGTTTTTTTGGGTCCCAACATTTTTCAAAGTTTTTTTGGGTCAAAATTATTTTGGGTCTCAAAATTTTTCGAAGATTTTTTGAGGTTAAATTTTTTCAGGTCCCAAATTTTTTCTAAATTTTTTCGCGTCTCAAAATGTTTTTGGGTCCAAAAATTTTCAAAGTTTTTTTGGGTCCCAACATTTTTCAAAGTTTTTTTGGGTCAAAATTATTTTGGGTCTCAAAATTTTTCGAAGATTTTTTGAGGTTAAATTTTTTCAGGTCCCAAATTTTTTCTAAATTTTTTCGCGTCTCAAAATGTTTTTGGGCCCAAAATTTTTCAAAGTTTTTTTGGGTCCCAACATTTTTCAAAGTTTTTTTTGGGTCAAAATTATTTTGGGTCCCAAATTTTTTCGAAGATTGTTTTGGGTTTTTGTTACTGGACCATCATTAAAGGCTTTCAGTGGCTAGGTTGTGCGATACAGGCACTCTGTTTAGAAGCAGTGCCAAAGACCCTTACTCACTCATATATTCAGATTTGGTAGTGATTCACAGTTTTTTTGGGTCCCAAATTTTTTCGAAGATTGTTTTGGGTCCCAAAGTTTTTCGAAGTGTTTTTAGGTCAAAATTATTTTGTGTCCCAAATTTTTTTGAAGATTGTTTTGGGTCCCAAAATTTTTCGAAGTGTTTTTTGGTCAAAATTTTGTTGGGTCCCAAATTTTTTCGAAGATTGTTTTGTGGGTCCCAAAATTTTTCTAAGTTTTTTTGGGTCAAAATTTTTTTGGGCCTAAAATTTTTCAACGTTTTTTTGGGTCAAAATGTTTCAATTACTGTTCTAAAGCTGAGAGAAGAGATCTTTGATATCATTGTTTGCATTGTTTATGCACTTTTCCCCCCTTTTAGATTCATTTTTCCACCTAAGAATGTCTTTACAATCTGGACAGGCAAATGACTTCAAAAGATGCTTTCAGATTCTAACAACACTTGAAGCAGTTTATCGCTGTAAGAAGTAAAATGGGAGCTCAAAACTGTACGCAAACGGCTTCTCTCAGCGTAAACCGCCTGAAAACACACTTTACTACATTCAACACACAGGTGAAGCCAAGCACTTACGAGAAGTTTATTACACGAATTTAGTGCACTTTACACAACGAAAACACAGCTTTCCTACATTCAACACACAGTTGAACCCAAACACTTAAAAGTAGTTTATTACACGACGTTTGTGCATATTACACAGATAAAACGTGTTTTCCGCCGTAGATACTCATTTCTGATCAAAAAGAAGTTTTCAGATCCTAACAACACTTGAAGCAGTTTATTGCTGAAGAAGAGAAAAAGGAAGCTCAAAACTGTACGCATACGGCTTCTCTCAGCTTAAACCGTCTGAAAACACACTTTACTAAATTTACTGGACCAAAACACCTGAGTAAAAAATCGTTTCTCATCGAAAAAGATGCTTTTAGTTCAAAACAACACTTTAAGCAGTTCATCGAGGTTAGGAGTGAAAGAGGAGCTCAAAACCATACGCAAACGGCTTTTCTCAGCTTAAACCGTCTGAAAACACACTTTATTTCATTTAACACACAGGTGAACCTAACCACTTCAGAAACGATGTTAGTGCATTTAACACAGCTAAAACCTGTTTTCCTTAGTAAAAACTCATTTCTAATCGAAGAAGATGTTTTCAGTTCAAAACAACACTTGAAGCAGCATATCGTTGTTAGGAGTGAGAGAGGAGCTCAAAACTTTACGCAAACTGCTTGTCTCAGCTTCAACCGTCTGAAAATACACTTTACTACATTTAACACACGGGGTAACCTAACCACTTCAGAATCGATGTTAGTGCATTTTGCACAGTTAAAACCTGTTTTCCTTCGTAAAAACTCGTTTCTAATCGAAAAAGATGTTTTCAGTTCAAAACAACACTTGAAGTAGTTTATCGCCTTTAAGAGTGACAGATGAGCTCAAAACTATACGCAAACGACTTTTCTCAGCTTAAACCGTTTGAAAACACACTTTACTACATTCAACACACAAGTGAACCAAAATAACTAAGAAAAGTTTATTACACGCTGTTAGAGCATTTTACACAGCTAAAACGTGTTTTCCTTAGTAAAAACTCATTTCTAATCGAAGAAGATGTTTTCAGTTCAAAACAACACTTGAAACAGTTTATCGCTGTTAAGAGTGAGAGAGGAGCTCAAAACTATACGCAAACGGCTTTTCTCAGCTTAAACCGTCTGAAAACACACTTTACTTCATTAAACACACGGGTGAACCTAACCACTGCAGAATCGATGTTAGTGCATTTTGCACAGTTAAAACGTGTTTTCCTTCGTAAAAACTCATTTCTGATCGATGTTTTTAGTTTAAAACAACACTTTGAAACAGTTTATCGCTGTTAGGCGTGAGAGAGGAGCTCAAACGGCTTTTCTCAGCTTACACCCTCTGAAAATACACTTTACTACATTCAACACACAGGTGAACCAAAACAACTAAGAAAAGTTTATTACACGATGTTAGTGCATTTTGCACAGTTAAAACGTGTTTTCCTTCGTAAAAAATCATTTCTCATCGAAAAAGATTTCTAAAAATTTGGGACCCAAAAAAACTATAAAAAATTTTGACCCAAAAAAAAATCTGTTTTGATGAAATTAAAAACGTTTTAGATGATTGATGGCTTTTTTCCAGAGTACCAACATAGTGTTTGTCTTGATGTGACTCGACAGTCGGTGATTATATGCCTGGATTCACCAAATCACAGCAAAAAGTGGTATATAGACAGAAAAACAAACATTGTGTTTGCTATGCACATGCTTCTTAAAGAAAATGTGAAACTATGCAATGTCAATGCAGCGGAAATGGCTTTTAGGAAATTTTTCATCCAGTTTGACGTGCTGTATGACACTGCAAAAGTCTCTTTCAATGTACACCTGCTGACACACATTGCAGTTAGCCTTAGGAAATGGGGTCAACTTTGTGGGCAACTTCTACCTTTTCTTCTCAGTTATTAAATGGCTCTCTTGTGAAGTACTTCATTGGAACTACACATGTGCCTGTCCAGATTCTAAAGACATTCTTAGGTGGAAAAGTCTATATAAAAGGGGAGAAAAGTGCATAAAGAATGCAAAAAATTATATCAAAGATCGCTTCTCTCAGCTTCTCTCAGCTTTAAAATATTTTGACCCAAAAAAACTTGAAAAAATTTTGTACCCAAAAAATTTTGATCTAAAAAAACATCGATATATTATGGGACCCAAAAAAACATAGAAAAATTTTGGGCCCGATAACATTTTGACACAAAAAAACTTCGAAAATTTTTAAGATCGGAAAAAAATTTAACCTAAAATAATTTTGACCTCAAAATATCTTCGAAAAGAGATGGTATTTCTTCTTTTCTATTCATTTCGACTTCTTAAAGAAAATGTGAAACTATGTAATGTTAATGCAGCGGAAATGGCTTTTAGGTAATTTGTCATCCAGTTTGAGGTGCTGTATGACACTGCAAAAGTGTCTTTTAATGTACACCTGCTGACACACATTGCAGTTAGCCTCATGAAATGGGAAATGGGATTTTTTTTGATTAAAACTTTTTTTGAGTCCCAAAAGGACCCAAAAAAAACTTTGAAAAATTTAAGACCAAAAAAATGTTGAGACACGAAAAAATTTAGAAAAAAACTTTGAAAAATCTTGGGTCAAAAAAATTTAGAAAAATTTTTGGACACAAAAAAACTTTGACAGAAAAAAACTCAGAATAGACAACAGAGGTTTTTGCACCATTAATACCCGAACACTGAATAATTCAATGGGCTGAATGGGTGTGATTTTTGCTATCACACAGGTGAAGAACCCTATCCTTTCAGAAGACAAGAACTTGTACTCAGGCAAAATCTGAGGCATCTGAGACAAAACAGTATGACAAAACAGCTGCTCCAGAACAGCCAGTCACGGGTGTAAAAGGCCAATCTGTGTTGATAAAATTAAAAACGTTTTAGATGATTGATGGCTTTTTTCCAGAGTACCAACATAGTGTTTGTCTTGATGTGACTCAACAGTCGGTGATTATATGGCTGGATTCACCAAATCACAGCAAAAAGTGGTATATAGACAGAAAAACAAACATTGTTGGGCAAAAATTGCTCGCAGTCCAGCCTCCTGTAGAGTTCACCAGAACACCACAATCATTACATGATCGTAAATTTAGAGTGGTGGTCATTTCTTCTTTTCTATTCATTTCGACTTCTTAAAGAAAATGTGAAACCATGTAATGTTAATGCAGTCGAAATGGATTTTAGGTAATTTGTCATCCAGTTTGAGGTGCTGTATGACACTGCAAAAGTGTCTTTTTTTTGAGACCCGAAAAATGTTGTGACACAAAAAATCTTCGAAAAATTTTGGGACCCAAAAAAATATTGACCCAAAAATATCTTCAAAAAACTTTGGGACTCAAAAAACCTTTGACACAAAAAAATCTTTGAAAAATGTTGAGAACGAACAAATACTTCGAAAAATTTTGAGACACAAAATAATTTTGACCCAAAAAAATCTTCAAAAAACTTTTGGACTCAAAATAATTTGGAAAAATTTTGGGACCCAAAAAATTTTGACACCAAAAAATCTTCAAAAAATTTTGGGACCCAAAAAAAAATTGACCCCAAAATATTGCAAAAAATTGTGGACCCAGAAAAGTTTGACCCAAAAAAAAACTTCGAAAAATTTTGGACCCAAAAAAATTTCGAAACATTTTAACACAAAAAAAATTAAAAAAAACTTTGGGACCCAAAAAAAATTGGGCTAAAAATATGTTGGACCCAAAAAATTTTGACTAAAAAAAAACTTTGAAAAAAATTTTGAGACACAAAAAAAACGTGGAAACATTTTGGAACCCAAAAAATTTTGGAACCCAAAAAATTTTGACGCCATAAAAATCTTCAAAAAAATTTCGGACCTGAAAAAAACATCGAATAATTTTGACACAAAAAAATTCAAAAAATTTTGAGACAAAAAAAACTTCGAAAAGCTTTGGTACCCAAAAAATTTTGACCAAAAAAAATTTACAAAAAAAAAACCCTTTTTTTGGGTCCCAACATTTTTTAAAGTTTTTTTTTGGTCCCAAAATTTTTCGAAATTTTTTTGGGTCAAAATTTTTTCGGGTCTCAAAATTTTTCGAAGTTTCTTTGTGTAAATATTGTTTGGGTCCCAAAATTTTTCGAAGGTTTTTTGGGTCCTGAAAATATTTTAATGTTTTTGGGTAAAATTTTATTCGGGTCTCAACATTTTTCGAAGTTTTTTTGTGTCAAATGTTTTTTGGGCCCAAAATATTTGAAGTTTTTTTTTGTGAAGAAACATTTTTGTGTCCACAAATTTTTGAAGATTTTTTGAGGTCAAAATATTCTTGGGTCCCAAAATTTTTTTAAGATTTTTTTGGGTCCTAAAATTTTTCAAAGTTTTTTTGGGACAAAATTTTTGAATTGCTGTTCTAAAGCTGAGAGAAGAGATCTCTGATATCATTGTTTCCATTCTTTATGCACTTTTCTCCCCTTTTAGAAAGACTAAGCTAAGAATGTCTTTTGACTGGCAGTTCTGGAGTAGCTGGTGGTCCTACTGTTTTGTCTCAGATGCCTCAGATTTTGCCTGAGAACAAAAAAAGTTTTTGGGTCCAAAATTTTTGGAAGATTTTTTGAGGTCAAATATTTTTGGGTCCCAGAATTTTTCGAACTTTTTTTTGGGCCAAAATTTTTTCAAAGTTTTTTTTGGGTCCCAAAATTAGGTTCACCCGTGTGTAAAATGTAGTAAAGTGTGTTTTAGCTGTGTAAAATGCACCAACATCGTTTCTGAAGTGGTTAGGTTTACCTGTGTGTTAAACTAAATAAAGTGTGTTTTCAGACGGTTTAAGCTGAGAAAAGCTGTTTGCGTATGGTTTTGAGCTCCTCTTTCACTCCTAACAGCGATGAACTGCTTAAATGTTGTTTTGAACTAAAAGCATCTTTTTCGATGAGAAATGATTTTTTGCTTAGTTGTTTTGGTCCAGTAAATGTAGTAAAGTGTGTTTTCAGGCGGTTTAAGCTGAGAGAAGCCGTTTGCGTACAGTTTTGAGCTTCCTTTTTCTCTTCTTCAGCAATAAAGTGTGTTGTTATGATCTGAAAACATCTCTTTTGATCAGAAATGAGTATCTACGGCGGAAAACACGTTTTATCTGTGTAATATGCACAAACGTCATGTAATAAACTACTTTTAAGTGTTTGGGTTCAACTGTGTTTTGAATGTAGGAAAGCTGTGTTTTAGTTGTGTAAAGTGCACTAAATTCGTGTAATAAACTTCTCTTAAGTGCTTGGCTTCACCTGTTTGTTGAATGTAGTAAAGTGTGTTTTCAGGCGGTTTACGCTGAGAGAAGCCGTTTGCGTATAGTTTTGAGCTCCCATTTTACTTCTTACAGCCATAAACTGCTTCAAGTGTTGTTAGAATCTGAAAGCATCTTTTGAACTGCAAGCTTTTTTTTCTTCTGGGACATGGCACTCTTGTCATGTGCCTGTCCAGATTGAAAACACATTCTTTGGTGGAAAAGTCAATCTAAAAGGGGGGAAAAGTGCATAATTAATGCAAACAATGATATCAAAGATCTCTTCTCTCAGCTTTAGAACAGCAATTGAAACATTTTGACCCAAAAAACGTTGAAAATTTTTAGGCCCAAAAATATTTTGACCGAAAAAAACTTGGAAAATTTTGGACCCAAAAAAGTTTGACACAAAAAACTTCGAAATATTTTGCGATCCAAAAAAATTTCAAAAAATTTTGGGACCTTTGGAAAATTTTGGGAACCAAAAAAAAACTTTGAAAAAATTTGGAACCCAAAAAAACTTGACACAAAAAAACTCAGAATAGACAACAGAGGTTTTTGCACTAATACCAATAAATCCAGAACACTGAACAATTCAATGGGCTGTATCACACATGTGAAGACCAGAACTTGTTCTCATGCAAAATCTGAGGCATCTGAGACAAAACAGTTTGACCACCATACTCCAGAACAGCCAGTCAAGGGTGTAAAAGGCCAATCTGTATTGATGAGATTAAAAACGTTTTAGATGACTGTTGGTTTTTTTAGAGTACCAACATAGTGTTTGTCTTGATGTGACTCGACAGTCGGTGATTATATGGCTGGATTCACCAAATCACATCAAAAAGTGGTATATAGACAGAAACACAAACATTGTTTTTCTATGCACATGCTTCTTAAAGAAAATGTGAAACTATGCAATGTTAATGCAGCGGAAATGGCTTTTAGGAAATTTGTCATCCAGTTTGAGGTGCTGTATGACACTGCAAAAGTGTCTTTTAATGTACACCTGCTGACACACATTGCAGTTGGCCTTAGGATATGGGGTCCTTTGTGGGCAAATTCTACCTTTTCTTCTGAGTTATTAAATGGCACTCTTGTGAAGTACTTCAATGGAACTACACATGTGCCTGTCCAGATTGTAAAGACATTCTTAGGTGGAAAAGTCTATATAAAAGGGGAGAAAAGTGCATAAAGAATGCAAAAAATTATATCAAAGATCGCTTCTCTCAGCTTCTCTCAGCATTAAAAAATTTTGACCCAAAAAAACTTCGAAAAATTTTGGGACCCAAAAAACTTTGAAAATTTTTGAGAAACGAAAAAATTTTGACCCAAAAAAACTTTGAAAAACTTTGGCCCAAAAAAATTTTGACTCAAAAAAACTTTGAAAAAATTTGGAACCCAAAATAATTTTGACCCAAAAAAACTTCAAAAAATTTTGGGACTCAAAAAAATTTTGAAAAATTTTGAGACAAAAAAAAAAATTGAAAAATTTTGGGAACAAAAAAACTTAGAAAAATTTTGGGACCCAAAACAATCTTCGAAAAAATTTGGGACCCAAAAAAAATTTGACCCAGAAACACTTTGAAAAACTTTGGGACCCAAAACAATCTTCGAAAAAATTGGGACCCAAAAAAACAGTGAATCACTACCAAATCTGAATATCTGAGTGAGTAAGGGTCTTTGGCACTGCTTCTAAACAGAGTGCCTGTATCGCACAACCTAGCCACTGAAAGCCTTTAATGATGGTCACGTAACAAAGTGCGAGCATTACAGATGTTTCCGGTATATTAGTGTTGTTAAGTATTAACAGAGTTTTGGTATATGGAGCACGCCTCAATTACAAGCTCCTCCCCTTGGCCATATATATACCTCGCTTCTCTCAGCTTCTCTCAGCATTAAAAAATTTTGACCCAAAAAAACTTCGAAAAATTTTGGGACCCAAAAAACTTTGAAAATTTTTGAGAAACGAAAAAATTTTGACCCAAAAAAACTTTGAAAAACTTTGGCCCAAAAAAATTTTGACTCAAAAAAACTTTGAAAAAATTTGGAACCCAAAATAATTTTGACCCAAAAAAACTTCAAAAAATTTTGGGACTCAAAAAAATTTTGAAAAATTTTGAGACAAAAAAAAAAATTGAAAAATTTTGGGAACAAAAAAACTTAGAAAAATTTTGGGACCCAAAACAATCTTCGAAAAAATTTGGGACCCAAAAAAAATTTGACCCAGAAACACTTTGAAAAACTTTGGGACCCAAAACAATCTTCGAAAAAATTGGGACCCAAAAAAACAGTGAATCACTACCAAATCTGAATATCTGAGTGAGTAAGGGTCTTTGGCACTGCTTCTAAACAGAGTGCCTGTATCGCACAACCTAGCCACTGAAAGCCTTTAATGATGGTCACGTAACAAAGTGCGAGCATTACAGATGTTTCCGGTATATTAGTGTTGTTAAGTATTAACAGAGTTTTGGTATATGGAGCACGCCTCAATTACAAGCTCCTCCCCTTGGCCATATATATACCTCGCTTCTCTCAGCTTCTCTCAGCATTAAAAAATTTTGACCCAAAAAAACTTCGAAAAATTTTGGGACCCAAAAAACTTTGAAAATTTTTGAGAAACGAAAAAATTTTGACCCAAAAAAACTTTGAAAAACTTTGGCCCAAAAAAATTTTGACTCAAAAAAACTTTGAAAAAATTTGGAACCCAAAATAATTTTGACCCAAAAAAACTTCAAAAAATTTTGGGACTCAAAAAAATCTTTGAAAAATTTTGGGACCCAAAAAAACTTTGAAAAATTTTGGGACCTAAAAAAACTTTGAAAATTTTTGAGAAACGAAAAAATTTTGACCCAAAAAAACTTTGAAAAACTTTGGGCCCAAAAAACATTTTGACCCAAAAAAACTTCGAAAAAATTTGGAACCCAAAATAATTTTGACTCAAAAAAACTTCAAAAAGTTTTGGGACCCAAAAAAACTTCAAAAAATTTTGGGACTCAAAAAAATCTTTGAAAAATTTTGGGACCCAAAAAAAGTTTGAAAAATTTTGGGCCCAAAAAAATTTTGAGACGCGAAAAAATTTAGAAAACATTTGAGACCCTAAAAAATTTGACCCAAATAATCTTTGAAAATTTTTGGGACCCAAAAAATTTTCACCCATGAAACTTAAAAATTTTGAGACCTGAAAAAATCTTTTAAAAAAATTTGGGCCCAAAAAAATTTTGGTACTCGAAAAAATTTTGAAAAATTTTGAGACCCAAATAAATTTTAGGACCCAAAAAAATTTTGAGATGCGAAAAAATGTAGAAAAAATTTGAGACCCTAAAAAATTTTGACCCAAAACAATCTTCGAAAAAATTTGAGACCCAAAATAATTTTGTTCCAAAAAAACTTTGAAACATTTTGGGACCCAAAACAATCTTCGAAAAATTTTGGGACCCAAAACAATCTTCGAAAAATTTTGGGACCCAAAAAATTTTGAACTTAAAAAATCTTCAGAAAATTTTGGGACCCGAAAAAATTTGACCTCAAAAAATCTTCGAAAAATTTTGAGACCCAAAAAATTTTGACCCAAAAAAACTTTGAAAAATTTTGGGACTCAAAAAAATCTTTGAAAAAATTTGGGCCCAAAAAAATTTTGGTACTCGAAAAAATGTTGAAAAATTTTGAGACAAAAAAAAAATTGAAAAATTTTGGGAACAAAAAAACTTAGAAAAATTTTGGGACCCAAAACAATCTTCGAAAAAATTTGGGACCCAAAAAAAATTTGACCCAGAAACACTTTGAAAAACTTTGGGACCCAAAACAATCTTCGAAAAAATTGGGACCCAAAAAAACAGTGAATCACTACCAAATCTGAATATCTGAGTGAGTAAGGGTCTTTGGCACTGCTTCTAAACAGAGTGCCTGTATCGCACAACCTAGCCACTGAAAGCCTTTAATGATGGTCACGTAACAAAGTGCGAGCATTACAGATGTTTCCGGTATGTTAGTGTTGTTAAGTATTAACAGAGTTTTGGTATATGGAGCGCACCTCAATTACAAGCTCCTCCCCTTGGCCATATATATACCTCCCTGTTTCCCCTCACCTTTGTGACGTTCAACCTCGCGCCCGCCACCACCCCTTCACCTCCCTTATCTGCATTCTCAGCTTGCTGCGGGGGGGGGGGGTGGGGGGGTTACGCTTGAGACCCACTCAAGCAATACAGAACTGTGCCCAAGCATACGTCATACAGTTCACGCCCACCCGCATCGTCTGGCGCGATCCATTATGGCAAACCACACGGATGCAACAACAGGTTGCAAAACAGAAACAAGTCTATTGTAGATATATAAGATGGGACTACACATGTGACTGTCCAGATTGTGAAGACATTCTTAGGTGGAAAAGTCTATCTAACTGGGGAGAAAAGTGCACAAAGAATGCAAACAATGATATCAAAGATCTCTTCTCTCAGCTTTAGAACAGCAATTAAAAAATTTTGACCCAAAAAAAACTTCCAAAAATTTTGAGACACGAAAAAATTTTGACCCAAAAAACATGGAAAAATTTCGGTACCCAAAGAAATCTTCAAAAAATTTTGGGACCCAAAAAAATTTTGACCTTAAAAAATCTTCGGAAAATTTTGGGACCCGAAAAAATTTGACCTCAAAAAATTTAGAACAATTTTGAGACCCAAATAAATTTTGACCAAAAAAAACGTTGAAAAATTTTAGGACCCAAAAAAATTTTGAGATGCGAAAAAATTTAGAAAAATTTTGAGACCCTAAAAATTTTGACCCAAAAATTTTTTGAAAAATTTTGGGACCCCAAAAAACTTGAAAATTTTGGGACCCAAAAAATTTTGACCCAAAACAGTCTTCGAAAAAATTTGAGACCCAAAATAATTTTGTTCCAAAAAAACTTTGAAACATTTTTGGACCCAAAACAACCTTCGAAAAATTTTGGGACCCAAAAAAATTTTGACCTTAAAAAATCTTCGGAAAATTTTGGGACCCGAAAAAATTTGATCTCAAAAAATCTTCGAAAAATTTTGAGACCCAAAAAATTTTGACCCAAAAAAACGTTGAAAAATTTTGGGCCGAAAAAAATTTTGAGACGCGAAAAAATTTAGAAAAATTTTGAGACCCTAAAAAATTTTGACCCAAAAATCTTTGAAAAACTTTGGGACCCAAAAAAACTTGAAAAGTTTGGGACCCTAAAAAATTTTGACCCAAAACATTTTTGAAAAATTTTGGGACCCAAAAAAACTTGAAAATTTTGGGAACCAAAAATTTTTGACCCAAAACAATCTTCGAAAAAATTTGGGACCCAAAATAATTTTGTTCCAAAAAAACTTTGAAACATTTTTGGACCCAAAACAATCTTCGAAAAATTTTGGGACCCAAAAAAATTTTGACCTTAAATAATCTTCGGAAAATTTTGGGACCCGAAAAAATTTGACCTCAAAAAATCTTCGAAAAATTTTGAGACCCAAAAAATTTTGACCCAAAAAAACTTTGAAAAATTTTGGGACTCAAAAAAATCTTTGAAAGATTTTGGGCCCAAAAAAATTTTGAGACGCGAAAAAATTTAGAAAAATTTTGAGACCCAAAAAAATTTTGACCCAAAAATCTTTGAAAATTTTTGGGACCCAAAAAAACTTGAAAATTTTGGGACAAAAAAAATTTTGACCCATGAAACTGAAAAATTTTGAGACCCGAAAAAATCTTTTAAAAATTTTGGGACCCAAAAACACTTGAAAATTTTGCGACCCAAAAAATTTTGACCCAAAACAATCTTCAAAAAAATTTGGGACCCAAAATAATTTTGACCCAAAAAAACTTTGAAAAATTTTGGGACCCAAAACAATCTTCGAAAAAATTTGGGACCCAAAATATTTTTGACCCAAAAAAACATCAAAAAATTTTGGGACCCAAAAAAAGTTCGAAAAATTTTGGGACTCAAAAAATCTTTGAAAAATTTTGATACTCGAAAAAATTCAGAAAAATTTTGAGACAAAAAAAACTTTAAAAAATTTTGCGCCCAAAAAAATTTTGACCCAAAAAAACGTAGAAAAATTTGGGACCCAAAAAAATTTTGACCCAAAAACACTTCGAAAAATTTGGGACCCAAAACAATCTTCGAAAAAAATTGGGACCCAAAAAAAATTTGACCCAAAAACACTTCGAAAAACTTTGGGACCCAAAACAATCTTCGAAAAAAATTGGGACATAAAAAAACTGTGAATCACTACCAAATCTGAATAAATGAGTGAATAAGGGTCTTTGGCACTGCTTCTAACAGAGTGCCTGTAACCTAGCCACTGAAAGCCTTTAATGATGGTCCAGTAACAAAGACCCAAAACAATCTTCGAAAAAAATTGGGACCCAAAATAATTTTGACCCAAAAAAACTTCGAAAAATATTGGGACCCAAAAAAACTTTGAAAAATTTTGGGACCCAAAAAATTTTGACCCAAAACAGTCTTCGAAAAAATCTGAGACCCAAAATAATTTTGTTCCAAAAAAACTTTGAAACATTTTTGGACCCAAAACAATCTTCGAAAAATTTTGGGACCCAAAAAAATTTTGACCTTAAAAAATCTTCGGAAAATTTTGGGACCCGAAAAAATTTGATCTCAAAAAATCTTCGAAAAATTTTGAGACCCAAAAAATTTTGACCCAAAAAAACTTTGAAAAATTTTGGGCCGAAAAAAATTTTGAGACGCGAAAAAATGTAGAAAAATTTTGAGACCCTAAAAAATTTTGACCCAAAAATCTTTGAAAAACTTTGGGACCCAAAAAAACTTGAAAAGTTTGGGACCCTAAAAAATTTTGACCCAAAAAAATTTTGAAAAATTTTGGGACCCGAAAAAACTTGAAAATTTTGGGAACCAAAAATTTTTTACCCAAAACAATCTTCGAAAAATTTTGGGACCCAAAACAATCTTCGAAAAATTTTGGGACCCAAAAAAATTTTGACCTTAAAAAATCTTCGGAAAATTTTGGGACCCGAAAAAATTTTACCTCAAAAAATCTTCGAAAAATTTTGAGACCCAAAAAATTTTGACCCAAAAAAACTTTGAAAAATTTTGGGACTCAAAAAAATCTTTGAAAAATTTTGGGCCCAAAAAAATTTTGAGACGCGAAAAAATTTAGAAAAATTTTGAGACCCTAAAAAATTTTGACCCAAAAATCTTTGAAAATTTTTGGGACCCAAAAAAACTTGAAAATTTTGGGACCCAAAAAATTTTGACCCATGAAACTGAAAAATTTTGAGACCCGAAAAAATCTTTGAAAAATTTTGGGACCCAAAAAAACTTGAAAATTTTGGGACCCAAAAAATTTTGACCCAAAACAATCTTCAAAAAAATTTGGGACCCAAAATAATTTTGACCCAAAAAAACTTTGAAAAATTTTGGGACCCAAAACAATCTTCGAAAAAATTTGGGACCCAAAATATTTTTGACCCAAAAAAACTTCAAAAAATTTTGGGACCCAAAAAAAGTTCGAAAAATTTTGGGACTCAAAAAATCTTTGAAAAATTTTGATACTCGAAAAAATTCAGAAAAATTTTGAGACAAAAAAAACTTTAAAAAATTTTGCGCCCAAAAAAATTTTGACCCAAAAACACTTCGAAAAATTTGGGACCCAAAACAATCTTCGAAAAAAATTGGGACCCAAAAAAAATTTGGGACCCAAAAAAACAGTGAATCACTACCAAATCTGAATATCTGAGTGAGTAAGGGTCTTTGGCACTGCTTCTAAACAGAGTGCCTTTATCGCACAACCTAGCCACTGAAAGCCTTTAATGATGGTCCAGTAACAAAGTGCGAGCATTACAGATGTTTCCTGTATATTACCACTTGGATGCAACAACAGGTTGCAAAACAGAAACAAGTCTATTGTAGATATATAAGATGGAACTACACATGTGCCTGTCCAGATTGTGAAGAGATTCTTAGGTGGAAAAGTCTATCTAAACGGGGAGAAAAGTGAATAAAGAATGCAAACAATGATATCAAAGATCTCTTCTCTCAGCTTTGAAACAGCAAAATGAAAAAATTTTGACCCAAAAAAAACTTCAAAAAATTTTGAGACACGAAAAAATTTTGACCCAAAAAACATGGAAAAATTTCGGACCCAAAAAAATCTTCAAAACACTTCGCGACCCAAAAAAAATTTGACCTTAAAAAATCTTCGAAAAATTTTGAGACACAAAACATTTTGACCCAAAAACACTTCGAAAAACTTTGGGACACAAAAAATTTTGACCCATGAAACTGAAAAATTTTGAGACCCGAAAAAATCTTTGAAAAATTTTGGGACCCAAAAAAACTTGAAAATTTTGGGACCCAAAATATTTTGACCCAAAACAATGTTCGAAAAAATTTGGGACCCAGAATAATTTTTTTCCAAAAAAACTTTGAAAAATTTTGGGACCCAAAACAATCTTCGAAAAATTTTGGGACACACAAAAAATTTGACCCAAAAACACTTTGAAAAACTTTGGGACCCAAAACAATCTTCGAAAAAATTTGGAACCCAAAAAAACTGTGAATCACTACCAAATCTGAATATCTGAGTGAGTAAGGGTCTTTGGCACTGCTTCTAAACAGAGTACCTGTATCGCACAACCTAGCCACTGAAAGCCTTTAATGATGAAGACCCAAAATAATCTTCGAAAAAATTTGGGACCCAAAATAATTTTGACCCAAAAAAACTTCGAAAAATGTTGGGACCCAAAAAAACTTTGAAAAATTTTGGACCCAAAAAAATCTTCGAAAAATTTTGAGAGCAAAAAAAACTTGGGCTCAAAAAAATTTAAGACCCAAAAAATTTTGACACAAAAAAATCTTCGAAAAATTTCAAGACCAAAAAAAAAACTTAGAAAAATTTTGGGACCCAAAAAAACTTTTGACACTAAAAATCTTCGAAAAATGTTGAGATTGAACAAATACTTCGAAAAATTTTGAGACACAAAATAATTTTGACCCAAAAAAATCTTCAAAAAACTTTGGGACCCAAAAACGAATTTGACCCCAAAACGTTGCAAAAAATTTTGGACCCAGAAAAGTTTGACCCCAAAAAAACGTCGAAAAATTTTGGACCCAAAAAAAAATCTTCGAAAAAAGTTGGTACCCAAAAAAATGTTGAATCACTACCAAATCTAAATATCTGAGTGGGTAAGGGTGTTTGGCACCACTTCTAAACAGAGTGCCTGTATCGCACAACCTAGCCACTGAAAGCCTTTAATGATGGTCCAGTAACAAAGTGCGAGCATTACAATTGCTTCCTGTATATTACCACTCGGATGCAACAACAGTTTGCAAAAGAGAAACAAGTCTATTTTAGATATATAAGATGGAACTACACATGTGCCTGTCCAGATTGTAAAGACATTAGGTGGAACAGTCTATCTAAAAGGGCGGAAAAGTTTATTAAGAATGCAAACAATGAAGTCAAAGATCTCTTCTCTCAGCTTTACAACAGAAATTGAAATTTTGACCCAAAAAAAAAGTTGAAAAATTTTGGGACCCAAAAAAGTTTTACGCAAAAAAAAATCTTTAAAAAAATTAGCTACCCAGAATATTTTGACAAAAGAAAACTTCGAAAGACTTTAAAAAATAATTTGGGACCCAAAAAATTACGCAAAAAGAATCTTCAAAAAAACTTTGGGACCCAAAAAAATTTGGGCTCAAAAAAATTTTGGACCCAAAAAATTTTAACCAAAAAAAAATCTTCAAAAAATTTTGGGACCCAAAAAAATCTTCGAAAAATTTTGAGAGCAAAAAAAACTTGGGCTCAAAAAAATTCAAGACCCAAAAAATTTTGACACAAAAAATCTTCGAAAAATTTTGAGACCAAACAAATACTTCGAAAAATTTTGGGACCCAAAAAAATTTTGACGCAAAAAAAATCTTCAAAAAATTTTGTGACCCGAAAAATGTTGTGACCCAAAAAAATCTTTGAAAAATTTCAATACCAAAAAAAATACTTCGAAAAATTTTGGGACCCAAAAAACTTTTGACACAAAAAAATCTTCGAAAATTGTTGAGAACAAACAAATACTTCGAAAAATTTTGAGACACAAAATAATTTTGACCCAAAAAAATCTTCAAAAATTTTTAAGACAAAAAAAAACGTTGAAAAAATTTGGTACCCAAAAAATTGTTCCGCAAAAAAAATCTTGGGACCAAAATTTTTGGAAGATTTTTTTGGGTCCCGAAATTTGTCGATGATTTTTTGGGTCAAAATTTATTTTGGGCCCAAAAATTTTCAGTTTTATTGGTCAAAATTTTTTTTAGGTCCCAAAATTTTTTAAAGTTTTGTTGGGTCAACAATTTTCAATTGCTGTTCTAAAGCTGAGAGAAGACATCTCTGATATCATTGTTTGCATTCTTTATGCATTTTTCTCCCCTTTTAGAAAGACTTTTATAGACAAGAATGTCTTTTGACTGGCTGTTCTGGTGGTCATACTGTTTTGTCTCAGATGCCTCAGATTTTGCCTGAGAACAAGTTCTGGTCTTCTAAAAGGATAGGGTCTTTCACATGTGTGATAGCAAAAATCACATGAATACAGCCCATTGAATTGTTCAGTGTTCTGGAATTATTGGTATTAGTGCAAAAACCTCTGTTGTCTATTCAGAATTTTTTCTGTGTCAAAATTTTTTGGGTCCAAAAATTTTCCTAGTTTTTTTGGGTCCCAAAATTTTTTAAAGTTTTTTTGGGTCTCAAGATTTTTCGAAGTTATTTTGGGTCAAAATTTTTTCGTTTCTCAAAAATTTTCAATGTTTTTTTGGGTCTCAAAATTTTTCGAAGGTTTTTTGGGTCCTGAAATTTTTCGATGTTTTGTGGGTCAAAATTTTTTGGGTCTCAAAATTTTTCGAAGATTTTTTGAGGTCAAATTTTTTTCGGTCCCAAAATTTTCCGAAGATTTTTTAAGGTCAAAATTTTTTTGGGTCCCAAAATTTTTTTGAGATTTTTTTGGGCCCCGAAATGTTTAGATGTTTTTTGGGTCAAAATTTTATGGTCCCAAAATTTTTATACGTATTTTTGGGTCAAATTCTTTTAATTGCTGTTCACAATCTGGACAGGCACATGTGTAGTTTCATCTCATATATCTACAATAAACTTGTTTCTGTTTTGCAAACTGTTGTTGCATCCAAGTGCTAATATACAGGAAACAACTGTAATGCTCGCACTTTGTTACTGGACCATCATTAAAGGCTTTCAGTGCCTAGGTTGTGCGATACAGGCACTCTGTTTAGAAGCAGTGCCAAAGACCCTTACCCACTCAGATTTTCCCAAGATTTTTTAAGGTCAAAAATTTTTTTGGGTCCCAAAATTTTTTTAAGATTTTTTTGGGTCCTGAAATTTTTTGATGTTTTTTGGGTCAAAATTTTTTCGTGTCCCAATTTTTTTCGAAGATTGTTTTGGGTCCCAAAATTTTTCTAAGTTTTTTTGGGTCAAAATGTTTTTGGGCCCAAAATTTTTTTGGGTACAAAATTTTTCAAAGTTTTTTTGGGTCCCAAAATTTTTCGAAGTTTTTTTGGGTCAAAATTATTTTGGGTCCCAAATTTTTTCGAAGATTGTTTTGGGTCCCAAAATTTTTCGAAGTTTTTTTGGGTCAAAATTATTTTGGGTCCCAAATTTATTCGAAGATTGTTTTGGGTACCAAAATTTTTCGAAGTTTTTTTGGGTCAAAATTATTTTGGGTCTCAAAATTTTTCTACATTTTTTCGCATCTCAAAATTTTTTTGGGCCCAAATATTTTCAAACATTTTTTGGGTCCCAAAATTTTTCAAAGATTTTTTTGAGTCCCAAAATTTTTTCAAAGATTTTTTTGAGTCCCGAAATTTTTTTAATGTTTTTGGGTCAAATTTTATTCGGGTCTCAACATTTTTCAAAGTTTTTTCGAGTCAAATTTTTTTTGGGCCCAAAATTTTTGTAGTTTTTTTTGTGTAAAAAATTTTTAGGTCCAAAAATTTTTGATGATTTTTTGAGGTCAAAGTATTCTTGGGTCCCAAAATTTTTCGAAGATTTTTTTGGGTCCTAAAATTTTTCAAAGTTTTTTTAAGTCTAATTTTTTTCGAAGAATTTTTTGGGTCCCAAAATTTTTCGAACTTTTTTTGGCTTCCAAATTTTTTTAAAGTTTTTTTTTGGTCCCAAAATTTTTTAATGTTTTTTTGGGTCAAAATATTTTCGGGTCTCAAAATTTTTCGAAGTTTGTTTGTGTAAATATTTTTTGGGTCCCAAAATTTTTCGAAGGTTTTTTTAGGTCCCGAAAATGTTTTAATGTTTTTGGGTCTCAAAATTTTTCGAAGTTTGTTTGTGTAAATATTTTTTGGGTCCAAAAATTTTCCAAGATTTGTTGAGCCCAAAAGTTTTCGAAGATAGTTTTGGGTCCCAAAGTTTTTCGAAGATTGTTTTTGGGTCGAAATTTTTTTGGGTCCCAAATTTTTTCAAAGATTGTTTTGGGTCCCAAATTTTTACGAAGATTGTTTTGGGTCCCAAATTTTTTTTTTTTTTTTTCGGTCAAAATTTTTTTGGGCCCAAAATTTTTCAAAGTTTTTTTTTTCTCAAAATTTTTCTAAATTTTTTCGAGTATCAAAATTTTTTTGGGCACAAAGTTTTTTGAAGTTTTTTTGGGTCAAAAATATTTTGAGTCCCAAATTTTTTTGAAGATTGTTATGGGTCCCAAAATTTTTCGAAGCTTTTTTCGGTCAAAATTATTTTGGGTCCCAAATTTTTTCGAAGATTGTTTTGGGCCAAAAATTTTTGGGTCCCAAAATTTTCAATTTTTTTGGGGTCCCAACATTTTTCAAAGATTTTCTGGGTCAAAATTTTTTAGGGTCTCAAAATTTTTCTAAATTTTTTCGCATCTCAAAATTTTTTGGGGCCAAAATTTTTCAAAGTTTTTTTGGGTCCGAAAATTTTTCAAAGATTTTTTTGAGTCCCAAAATTTTTCAAAGTTTTTTTGGGTAAAAATTTTTTAGGGTCTCAAAATTTTTCTACAATTTTTCAGCTCTCAAAAACTTGTTGGGCCCAAAATTTTTCAAAGATTTTTTTAGGTACCAAAATTTTTCGAAATTATTTTGGGACAACATTTTTTCGAAGTTTTTTTGGGTCAAAATTATTTTGGGTCCCAATTTTTTTTGAAATATTTTTGAGTAAAAAATTTTTGGGGCCAAAATTTTTTCAAAGTTTTTTTTGTCTCAAAATTTTTTGAAATTTTTTCGAGTATGAAAGTTTTTTTGGGTCAAAATTATTTTGGGTCCCAAATTTTTTCGAAGATTGTTTTGGGTCAAAATTTTTTGGGTAACAAAATTTTCAAGTTTTTTTGGGTCCCAAAATTTTTCAAAATTTTTCAAATTTTCCCAAAATTTTTCAAAGATTTTTTCGGTTCTCTAAAATTTTCAGTTTCATGGGTCAACATTTTTTGGGTCCCAAAATTTTCAAGTTTTTTTGGGTCAAAATTTTTTAGGGTCTCAAAATTTTTCTAAATTTTTTCGCGTCTCAAAATTTTTCAAAGATTTTTTTGAGTCCCAAAATTTTTCAAAGTTTTTTTGGGTCAAAATGTTTTTGGGTCCCAAATTTTTTCGAAGATTGTTTTGGGTCAAAAATTTTTGGGTCCCAAGATTTTCAATTTTTTTTGGGTCCCAAAATTTTTCAAAGATTTTTTCGGGTCTCAAAATTTTTCAGTTTCATGGGTCAAAATTTTTTGGGTCCCAAAATTTTCAAGTTTTTTTGGGTCCCAAAATTTTTCAAAGATTTTTTGGGTCAAAATTTTTGTAGTTTTTTTTGTGTAAAAAATTTTTAGGTCCAAAAATTTTTGATGATTTTTTGAGGTCAAAGTATTCTTGGGTCCCAAAATTTTTCGAAGATTTTTTTGGGTCCTAAAATTTTTCAAAGTTTTTTTAAGTCTAATTTTTTTCGAAGAATTTTTTGGGTCCCAAAATTTTTCGAACTTTTTTTGGCTTCCAAATTTTTTAAAAGTTTTTTTTGGTCCCAAAAATTTTTAATGTTTTTTTGGGTCAAAATATTTTCGGGTCTCAAAATTTTTCGAAGTTTGTTTGTGTAAATATTTTTTTGGGTTCAAAATTTTTCAAAGTTTTTTTTGGGTCAAAATTTTTTAATTGCTGTTCACAATCTGGACAGGCACATGTGTAGTTCCATCTTATATATCTACAATAGACTTGTTTCTGTTTTGCAAACTGTTGTTGCATCCGAGTGGTAATATACAGGAAACAACTGTAATGCTCGCACTTTGTTACTGGACCATCATTAAAGGCTTTTTCAAATTTTCCCCAAATTTTTCAAAGATTTTTTCGGTTCTCAAAAACTTTCAGTTTCATGGGTCAAATTTTTTTGGGTCCCAAAATTTTCAAGTTTTTTTGGGTCAAAATTTTTCAAAGATTTTTTTGGGTCAAAATTTTTTAGGGTCTCAAAATTTTTCTAAATTTTTTGGCGTCTCAAAATTTTTCTACATTTTTTCGCGTCTCAAAATTTTTCAAATATTTTTTTTAGTCCCAAAATTTTTCAAAATTTTTTTGGGTCAAAATGTTTTTGGGTCCCAAATTTTTTCGAAGATTGTTTTGGGTAAAAAATTTTTGGGTCCCAAAATTTTCAATTTTTTTTGGGTCCCAAAATTTTTCAAAGATTTTTTCGGGTCTCAAAATTTTTCAGTTTCATGGGTCAAAATTTTTTGGGTCCCAAAATTTTCAAGTTTTTTTGGGTCCCAAAATTTTTCAAAGATTTTTTGGGTCAAAATTTATTAGGGTCTCAAAATTTTTCTAATTTTTTTCGCATCTCAAAATGTCCCAAAATTTGTCAAAGATTTTTTTGAGTCCCAAAATTTGTTTTTTTGGGTAAAAAATTTTTAGGGTCTCAACATTTTTCTACAATTCTTCAGCTCTCAAAAAGTTTTTGGGCCCAAAATTTTTCAAAGATTATTTTGGGTACCAAAATTTTTCGAAATTATTTTGGGTCAAAATATTTTCAAAGTTTTTTTGGGTCAAAATTATTTTGGGTCCCAAATTTTTTCAAAGTTTTTTTTGGGTCCCAATATTTTTTGAAGTTTTTTTGGGTCAAAATTTTTTAGGGTTTTTTAAATTTTTTTTTTTTTTTTATTTCTGTTCACAATCTGGACAGGCACATGTGTAGTTCCATCTTATATATCTACAATAGACTTGTTTCTGTTTTGCAACCTGTTGTTGCATCCGAGTGGTAATATACAGGAAACAACTGTAATGCTCGCATCTTGTTACTGGACCATCATTAAAGGCTTTCAGTGGCTACTCTGTTTAGAAGCAGTGCCAAAGACGCTTACTCACTCAGATATTCAGATTTGGTAGTTTTTTGTTGTTCGAAGATTGTTTTGGGTCCAAAAGTTTTTCGAAGTGTTTTTGGTTCAAAAATTTTTTAGGTCCCAAATTTTTCCGAAGATTGTTTTGTGTCCCAAAATTTTTCGAAGTTTTTTTAGATCACAATTATTTTGGGTTCCAAATTTTTTCGAAGATTGCTTTGGGTCAAAATTTTTTGGGTCCCAAAATTTTCAAGTTTTTTTGGGTCCCAAAATTTTTCAAAGATTTTTTCGGGTCTCAAAATTTTTCAGTTTCATGGGTCAAAATGTTTTGGGTCCCAAAATTTTCAAGTTTTTTTGGGTCCCAAAATTTTTCAAAGATTTTTTTGAGTCCCAAAATTTTTCAAAGTTTTTTTGGGTCAAAATTTTTTTGGGTCCCAAATTTTTTCAAAGATTTTTTCAGGTCTCAAAATTTTTCAGTTTCATGGGTCAAAATTTTTTGGGTCCAAAAATTTTCAACTTTTTTTGGGTCCCAAAATTTTTCAAAGATTTTTTGGGTCAAAATTTATTAGAGTCTCAAATTTTTTCTAAATTTTTTCGCGTCTCAAAATTTCTTTGGGCCCAAAATTTTTCAAACTATTTTTGGGTCCCAAAATTTTTCAAAGATTTTTTTGGGTACCAAAATTTTTCGAAATTATTTTGGGTCAAAATATTTTCGAAGTTTTTTTGGGTCAAAATTATTTTGGGTCCCAAATTTTTTCGAAATATTTTTGAGTCAAAATTTTTTTGGGCCAAAATTTTTTCAAAGTTTTTTTTGGGTACCAATATTTTTTGAAGTTTTTTTGGGTCAAAATTTTTTAGGGTTTTTTAAAATTTTAATTTTTTTTAATTGCTGTTCACAATCTAGACAGGCACATGTGTAGTTCCATCTTATATATCTACAATAGACTTGTTTCTGTCCCAATTGTTTTCGAAGATTGTTTTGGGTCCCAAAGTTTTTCGAAGTGTTTTTGGTTCAAAAATTTTTTAGGTCCCAAATTTTTTCGAAGATTGTTTTGTGTCCCAAATTTTTTCGAAGATTGTTTTAGGTCAAAATTTTTTGGGTCCCAAAATTTTCAAGTTTTTTTGGGTCCCAAAATTATTTTTTCGGGTCTCAAAATTTTTCAGTTTCATGGGTCAAAATGTTTTGGGTCCCAAAATGTTCAAGTTTTTTTGGGTCCCAAAATTTTTCAAAGATTTTTTTGAATCCCAAAATTTTTCAAAGTTTTTTTGGGTCAAAATTGTTTTGGGTCCCAAATTTTTTCGAAGATTGTTTTGGGTCAAAATTTGTTGGGTCCCAAAATTTCCAAGATTTTTTCGGTCCCAAAATTTTTCAAAGATTTTTTCGGGTCTCAAAATTTTTTTGGGCATAAATTTTTCAAACTTTTTTTGTGTCCCAAAATTTTTCAAAGATTTTTTTGAGTCTCAAAATTTTTCAAAGTTTTTTTGGGTAAACATTTTTTAGGGTCTCAAAATTTTTCTACAATTTTTCAGGTCTCAAAAAGGTTTTCAAAAATTTTTTGAAGTTTTTTTGGGTCAAAATTATTTTGGGTCCCAAACTTTTTCCAAATTTTTTTGAGTCAAAATTTTTTTGGGCCAAAATTTTTCAAAGTTTTTTTTGGGTCCCAATATTTTTTGAAGTTTTTTTGGGTCAAAATTTTTTTGGGTCTCAAAATTTTCATAAAATTTTTCGCATCTCAAAGTTTTTTGGGTCCCAAGATTTTTCGAAGTTTGTTTGGGTCCCAAAATTTTTCAAAGATTTTTTTGAGTCCCAAAATTTTTCAAAGTTTTTTTGGGTCAAAATTGTTTTGGGTCCCAAATTTTTTCAAAGATTGTTTTGGGTCAAAATTTATTGGGTCCCAAAATTTCCAAGATTTTTTCGGGTCCCAAAATTTTTCAAAGATTTTTTAGGGTCTCAAAATTTTTATAAAATTTTTCGCATCTCAAAGTTTTTTGGGTCCCAAGATTTTTCGAAGTTTGTTTGGGTCAAAATTTTATCGTTTCTCATAATTTTTCAAAGTTTTTTGGGGTCCCAAAAATTTTCAAAGTTTTTTGGACATCAAAATTTTTTTAGATAAAAATTTTTTGGGTCCCAAAATGTTTCAATGTTTTTTTGGGTCAAAATTTTTTTGGGTCTCAAAAATTTTCGAGATTTTATTGTATCAAAATATTTTTGGGCCTAAAATTTTTCAACTTTTTTGGGTCAAAATGTTTCAATTGCTGTTCTAAGGCTGAGAGGAGAGATCTTTGATCATTGTTTGCATGGTTTTATGCACTTTTCCACCCTTTTAGACTTTTCCAACTAAGAATGTCTTTACAATCTGGACAGGCACATGACAAGAGTGCCGTGACTCAGAAGAAAAAGAAGCTTTTAGTTCAAAAGATGCTTTCAGATTATAAGAACACTTGAAGCAGTTTATCGCTGTAAGAAGTAAAATGGGAGCTCAAAACTGTACGCAAACGGCTTCTCTCAGGTTAAACCGTCTGAAAACACACTTTACTACATTTACTGGACCAAAACAACTAAGTAAAAAATCATTTCTCATGGAAAAAAGATGCTTTTAGTTCAAAACAACACTTTAAGCAGTTCATCGCTGTTAAGAGTGAGAGAGAAGCTCAAAACCAAACGCAAACGGCTTTTCTCAGCTTAAACCGTCTGAAAACACACTTTACTACATTCAACACACAAGTGAACCAAAAGAACTAAGAAAAGTTTATTACACGATGTTAGTGCATTTTACACAGCTAAAATTAGTTTTTCTTCGTAAAAAATCATTTCTTATCGAAAAAGATGTTTTCAGTTCAAAACAACACTTGAAGCAGTTTATCGCCATTAGGAGTGAGAGAGGAGCTCAAAACTATAAGCAAACGACTTTTCTCAGCTTAAACCGTCTGAAAACACACTTTACTACATTCAACACACGGGGGAAACTAACCACTTCAGAATCGATGTTAGTGCATTTTGCACAGTTAAAACATTTTTTCCTTCGTAAAATTTCTCATCGAAAAAGATGCTTTTACTTCAAAACAACACTTGAAGCAGTTTATCGCTGTTAAGAGTGAGAGAGGAGCTCAAAACTATAAGCAAACGGCTTTTCTCAGCTTAAACCGTCTGAAAACACACTTTACTGCATTCAACACTCAAGTGAACCAAAAGAACTAAGAAAAGTTTATTACACGATGTTAGTGCATTTTACATAGCTAAAATGAGTTTTTCTTCGTAAAAAATCATTTCTTATCGAAAAAGATGTTTTCAGTTCAAAACAACACTTGAAACAGTTTATCGCCGTTAGGAGTGAGAGAGGAGCTCAAAACTATACGCAAACGACTTTTCTCAGTTTTAACCGTCTGAAAACACACTTTACTACATTTAACACACGGGGGAACCAAAACATCTAAGTAAAGTTTATTTCACGCTGTTAGTGCATTTTTCACAGCTAAAACGTGTTTTCCTTCGTAAAAACTCAATTCTATTCGAAAAAGATGTTGTTAGTTCAAAACAACACTTGAAGCAATTTATCGCCGTTAAGAGTGAGAGAGGAGCTCAAAACCATACGCAAACGACTTTTCTCAGCTTTAACCGTCTGAAAACACACTTTACTACATTTAACACACGGGGGAACCTAACCATTTCAGAATCGATGTTAGTGCATTTTGCACAGTTAAAACGTGTTTTCCTTCGTAAAAACTCATTTCTGATCGAAAAAGATGTTTTCAGTTCAAAACAACACTTGAAGCAGTTTATCGCCGTTAAGAGTGAGAGAGGAGCTCAAAACTATACGCAAACGACTTTTCTCAGTTTTAACCGTCTGAAAACACACTTTACTACATTCAGCACACAAGTGAACCAAAATAACTAAGAAAAGTTTATTACACGATGTTAGTGCATTTTACACAGCTAAAATTAGTTTTTCTTCGTAAAAAATAATTTCTTATCGAAAAAGATGTTTTCAGTTCAAAACAACACTTGAAGCAGTTTATCGCCATTAGGAGTGAGAGAGGAGCTCAAAACTATAAGCAAACGACTTTTCTCAGCTTAAACCGTCTGAAAACACACTTTACTACATTCAACACACGGGGGAACCTAACCACTTCAGAATCGATGTTAGTGCATTTTGCACAGTTAAAACATGTTTTCCTTCGTAAAATTTCTCATCGAAAAAGATGCTTTTACTTCAAAACAACACTTGAAGCAGTTTATCGCTGTTAAGAGTGAGAGAGGAGCTCAAAACTATAAGCAAACGGCTTTTCTCAGCTTAAACCGTCTGAAAACACACTTTACTGCATTCAACACTCAAGTGAACCAAAAGAACTAAGAAATGTTTATTACACGATGTTAGTGCATTTTACATAGCTAAAATGAGTTTTTCTTCGTAAAAAATCATTTCTTATCGAAAAAGATGTTTTCAGTTCAAAACAACACTTGAAACAGTTTATCGCCGTTAGGAGTGAGAGAGGAGCTCAAAACTATACGCAAACGACTTTTCTCAGTTTTAACCGTCTGAAAACACACTTTACTACATTTTACACACGGGTGAACCTAATTTTGGGACCCAAAAAAAACTTCGAAAAATTCTGGAACCCAAAACAATTTTCGAAAAAATTTGGGACCCAAAAAAACTGTGAATCACTACCAAATCTGAAAATCTGAGTGGGTAAGGGTCTTTGGCACTGCTTCTATACAGAGTGCCTGTATCTCACAACCTAGCCACTGAAAGCCTTTAATGATGGTCCGAAAAGTGCGAGCAGTACAGTTGTTTCCTGTATATTACCACTCGGATGCAACAACAGGTTGCAAAGGAGAAACAAGTCTATTGTAGATATATAAGATGGATGTACACTCGTGCCTGTCCAGATTGTTAAGACATTCTTAGGTGTAAAATCTATCTATCTAAACAGGGAGAAATGTGCATAATAAAGAATGCAAACAATGATATCAAATATCGCTTCTCTCAGCTTTAGAACAGCAATTAAAACATTTTGACACGAAAAAACTTCAAAAAATTTTGAGACCCCAAAAAATTTTGACCTAAAAAAACTTCAAAAAATTTTGTGACCCAAAAAAACTTGGAAAATTTTGGGACCCAAATTTTTTTTACACATAAAAACTCAGAATAGACAACAGATGTTTTTGCACTAATACCAATAATTCCAGAACAATGAACAATTCAATGGGCTGTATGGGTGTGATTTTTGCTATCACACGTGAAGGACCCTATCCTTTTAGAAGACCAGAACTTATTCTCAGGCAAAATCTGAGGCATCTGAGACAAAGACATTCTTAGCTGGAAAAGTCTTTCTAAAAGGGGAGAAAAGTGCATAAAGAATGCAAACAATGATATCAGAGATCTTGAAATATTGACCCAAAAATATCTTCAAAAAACTTTGGGACCCAAAAAACTTTTGACACAAAAAAATCTTCGAAAAATGTTGAGAACGAACAAATACTTCGAAAAATTTTGAGACACAAAATAATTTAGACCCAAAAAAAATCTTCGAAAAAATTTGGTACCCCCAAAAAATTTGAATCACTACCAAATCTAAATATCTGAGTGGGTAAGGGTGTTTGGCACCACTTCTAAACAGAGTGCACAACCTAGCCACTGAAAGCCTTCAATGATGGTCCAGTAACAAAGTGCGAGCATTACAGTTGTGTATATATCCTGTATATTACCACTCGGATGCAACAACAGGTTGCAAAAGAGAAACAAGTCTTTTGTAGATATATAAGATGGAACTACACATGTGCCTGTCCAGATTGTAAAGACATTAGGTGGAAAAGTCTATCTAAAAGGGCGGAAAAGTGCATTAAGAATGCAAACAATGAAGTCAAAGATCTCTTCTCTCAACTTTACAATAGCAATTGAAATTTTGACCCAAAAAAAATGTTGAAAGATTTTGGGACCCAAAACAGTTTTACGCAAAAAAAAATCTTCAAAAAAATTTGCAACCCAGAATATTTTGACACAAGAAAACTTTGAAAAATTTTGGCACCAAAAAAAAAACTTAAAAAAATAATTTGGGACCAAAAAATTACGCAAAAAGAATCTTCAAAAAACTTTGGGACCCAAAATAATTTGGGCTCAAAAAAATTTGGGATTAGAAATTTTGACCAAAAAAAATTCAAGACCCAAAAAATTTTGGGACCCAAAAAAATCTTCGGAAAAATGTTGGGACCCAAAAAAATTTTGACGCAAAAAAAATCTTCAAAAAAGTTTGTGACCCGAAAAATGTTGTGACCCAAAAAAATCTTCGAAAAATTTTAAGACCAAAAAAAAACTTCGGAAAATTTTGGGACCCAAAAAAATATTGACCCAAAAATATCTTCAAAAAACTTTGGGACCCAAAAAACTTTTGACACAAAAAAATCTTCGAAAAATGTTGAGAACGAACAAATACTTCGAAAAATTTTGAGACACAAAATAATATATATAATATATATAATAAAGAATGCAAACAATGATATCAAATATTTCTCTCAGCTTTAGAACAGCAATTAAAACATTTTGACACGAAAAAACTTCAAAAAATTTTGAGACCCCAAAAAATTTTGACCTAAAAAAACTTCAAAAAATTTTGTGACCCAAAAAAACTTGGAAAATTTTGGGACCCAAATTTTTTTTACACATAAAAACTCAGAATAGACAACAGATGTTTTTGCACTAATACCAATAATTCCAGAACAATGAACAATTCAATGGGCTGTATGGGTGTGATTTTTGCTATCACACGTGAAGGACCCTATCCTTTTAGAAGACCAGAACTTATTCTCAGGCAAAATCTGAGGCATCTGAGACAAAGACATTCTTAGCTGGAAAAGTCTTTCTAAAAGGGGAGAAAAGTGCATAAAGAATGCAAACAATGATATCAGAGATCTCTTCTCTCAGCGTTAGAACAGTAATTCAAATATTTTGACCCAAAAAAACTTTTAAAAGTTATGGGATCCAAAAAAACTTCTAAAAATTTGGAACCCAAAAAAAATTAAAAAAATTTAAATCACACATGTGAAGACCAGAACTTGTTCTCATGCAAAATCTGAGGCATCTGAGACAAAACAGTATGACCACCATACTCCAGAACAGCCAGTCATGGGTGTAAAAGGCCAATCTGTATTGATGAGATTAAGAACGTTTTAGATGATTGTTGTTTTTTTTTAGAGTACCAACATAGTGTTTGTCTTGATGTGACTCGAAAGTCTGTGATTATATGGCTGGATTCACCAAATCACAGCAAAAAGTGGTATATAGTCAGAAACACAAACATTGTTTTTGCTATGCACATGCTTCTTAAAGAAAATGTGAAACTATGCAATGTTAATGCAGCGGAAATGGCTTTTAGGAAATTTGTCATCCAGTTTGAGGTGCTGTATGACCCTGCAAAAGTATCTTTTAATGTACACCTGCTGACACACATTGCAGCTAGCCTTAGGAAATGGGGTCCTTTGTGGGCAACTTCTACCTTTTCTTCTGAGTTATTAAATGGCACTCTTGTGAAGTACTTCAATGGAACTACAGATGTGTCTGTCCAGATTGTAAAAACATTCTTAGTTGGAAAAGTCTATATGAAAGGGGAGAAAGATCGCTTCTCTCAGCTTCTCTCAGCTTTAAAATATTTTGACCCAAAAAAAATTGAAAAAATTTTGAACCCAAAAAATTTTGATCCAAAAAAACATCGAAATATTATGGGACCCAAAAAAACTTCAAAAAAAAATTGGGCCCGATAAAATTTTGACACCAGAAACTTCAAAAAATTTTGAGACCCGAAAAAAATTTGACCTAAAATAAATTTGACCTCAAAATATCTTCAAAAAATTTTGTGACCCAAAAAAAGTTTGAATAAAAAAAAAATTACAAAAATTTTGGGACCCAAAAAAAACTTTGAAAAATTTTAAGACCAAAAAATTGTTGAGAACCGAAAAAAATTAGAAAAATCTTGGGACCCAAAAAAACTTTGAAAAATTTTGGGCCAAAAAAAATTTAGAAAAATTTTGGACACAAAAAAATTTTGACAGAAAAAAACTCAGAATAGGCAACAGAGGTTTTTGCACTAATAACATTAATACCCGAACACTGAACAATTCAATGGGCTGAATGGGTGTGATTTTTGCTATCACACAGGTGAAGAAGACCAGAAGACCAGAACTTGTTCTCAGGCAAAATCTGAGGCATCTGAGACAAAACAGTATGACCACCAGCTACTCCAGAACAGGCAGTCATGGGTGTAAAAGGCCAATCTGTGTTGATGAAATTAAAAATGTTTTAGATGATTGATGGCTTTTTTCCAGAGTACCAACATAGTGTTTGTCTTGATGTGACTCAACAGT
Organism: Astyanax mexicanus; assembly: GCF_023375975.1. NCBI lineage: Eukaryota > Metazoa > Chordata > Actinopteri > Characiformes > Acestrorhamphidae > Astyanax > Astyanax mexicanus. The sequence continues at coordinate 37,790,243 of NC_064424.1, forward strand.
CGGTGATTATATGGCTGGATTCACCAAATCACAGCAAAAAGTGGTATATAGACAGAAAAACAAACATTGTTGGGCAAAAATTGCTCACAGTCCAGCCTCCTGTAGAGTTCACCAGAACACCACAATCATTACATGATCGTAAATTTAGAGTGGAGGTCATTTCTTCTTTTCTATTCATTGCGACTTCTTAAAGAAAATGTGAAACTATGTAATGTTAATGCAGCGGAAATGGCTTTTAGGTAATTTGTCATCCAGTTTGAGGTGCTGTATGACACTGCAAAAGTGTCTTTTAATGTACACCTGCTGACACACATTGCAGTTAGCCTTATGAAATGGGATCCTTTGTGGGCAACTTCCACCTTTTCTTCTGAGTTATTAAATGACACTCTGGTGAAGTACTTCAATGGAACTACAGATTGTCCAGATTGTAAAGACATTCCTAGGTGGAAAAGTCTATCTAAACGGGGAGAAAAGTGCATACAGGATGCAAACAATGATATCAAAGATGTCTTCTCTCAGCTTTAGAACTGCAATTGATAAATTTTGACCCAAAAAAACTTTGAAAAATTTTGAGACCCGAAAAAATTTTGAACCAAAAACCTTTGAAAAATTTTGGTCCCAAAAAAAATTTGACAGCCGAAAAAATTTAAAAAATTTTGGGCCAAAAAAAAATCTTCGCAAAAATTTGGTACCCCCAAAAAATTTGAATCACTACCAAATCTAAATATCTGAGTGGGTAAGGGTGTTTGGCACCACTTCTAAACAGAGTGCACAACCTAGCCACTGAAAGCCTTCAATGATGGTCCAGTAACAAAGTGCGAGCATTACAGTTGTGTATATATCCTGTATATTACCACTCGGATGCAACAACAGGTTGCAAAAGAGAAACAAGTCTTTTGTAGATATATAAGATGGAACTACACATGTGCCTGTCCAGATTGTAAAGACATTAGGTGGAAAAGTCTATCTAAAAGGGCGGAAAAGTGCATTAAGAATGCAAACAATGAAGTCAAAGATCTCTTCTCTCAGCTTTACAATAGCAATTGAAATTTTGACCCCAAAAAAATGTTGAAAGATTTTGGGACCCAAAACAGTTTTACGCAAAAAAAAATCTTCAAAAAAATTTGCAACCAGAATATTTTGACACAAGAAAACTTCGAAAAATTTTGGCACCAAAAAAAAAACTTAAAAAAATAATTTGGGACCAAAAAATTACGCAAAAAGAATCTTCAAAAAACTTTGGGACCCAAAATAATTTGGGCTCAAAAAAATTTGGGATTAAAAAATTTTGACCAAAAAAAATTCAAGACCCAAAAAATTTTGGGACCCAAAAAAATCTTCGGAAAATTTTGAGAACAAACAAATACTTCGAAAAATGTTGGGACCCAAAAAAATCTTCGAAAAATTTTAAGACCAAAAAAAAACTTCGGAAAATTTTGGGACCCAAAAAAATATTGACCCAAAAATATCTTCAAAAAACTTTGGGACCCAAAAAACTTTTGACACAAAAAAATCTTCGAAAAATGTTGAGAACGAACAAATACTTCGAAAAATTTTGAGACACAAAATAATTTAGACCCAAAAAAAATCTTCAAAAAACTTTGGGACTCAAAATAATTTGGAAAAATTTTGGGACCCAAATAATTTTGACAAAAAAAATCTTCGAAAAATTTTGAGAACAAACAAATACTTCGAAAAATGTTGGGACCCAAAAAAATTTTGACGCAAAAAAAATCTTCTAAAAAATTTGTGACCCGAAAAATGTTGTGACCCAAAAAAATCTTCGAAAAATTTTAAGACCAAAAAAAAACTTCGGAAAATTTTGGGACCCAAAAAAATATTGACCCAAAAATATCTTCAAAAAACTTTGGGACCCAAAAAACTTTTGACACAAAAAAATCTTCGAAAAATGTTGAGAACGAACAAATACTTCGAAAAATTTTGAGACACAAAATAATTTAGACCCAAAAAAAATCTTCAAAAAACTTTGGGACTCAAAATAATTTGGAAAAATTTTGGGACCCAAAAAATTTTGACAAAAAAAATCTTCGAAAAATTTTGAGAACAAACAAATACTTCGAAAAATGTTGGGACCCAAAAAAATTTTGACGCAAAAAAAATCTTCTAAAAAATTTGTGACCCGAAAAATGTTGTGACCCAAAAAAATCTTCGAAAAATTTTAAGACCAAAAAAAAACTTCGGAAAATTTTGGGACCCAAAAAAATATTGACACAAAAATATCTTCAAAAAACTTTGGGACCCAAAAAACTTTTCACACAAAAAAATCTTCGAAAAATGTTGAGAACGAACAAATACTTCGAAAAATTTTGAGACACAAAATAATTTAGACCCAAAAAAAATCTTCAAAAAACTTTGGGACTCAAAATAATTTGGAAAAATTTTGGGACCCAAAAAATTTTGACGCCAAAAAATCTTCAAAAAATTTTGGGACCCAAAAAAAATTTGACCCCAAAACATTGCAAAAAATTTTGGACCCAGAAAAGTTTGACCCAAAAAAAAACTTCGAAAAATTTTGACACAAAAAAGTTCAAAAAACTTTGGGACCCAAAAAAAAACGTGGAAAAATTTTGGAACCCAAAAATTTTTGACGGCATAAAAATCTTCAAAAAAATTTGGGACCTGAAAAAAACGTCGAAAAATTTTGACACAAAAAACTTCAAAAAATTTTGAGACAAAAAAAAAACTTTGAAAAGCTTTGGTACCCAAAAAAATTTTGAACAAAAAAATATCTACAAAAAACTGTGGGACCCAAAACAATTAGGGCTCAAAAAAATTTTGGACCCCAAAAAAATTTACCCAAAAAAACTTCGAAAAATTTCGGGTCCCAAAAACAATTTTGACACAAAAAATTCTTCGAAAATTTTTGAGACAAAAAAATACGTTGAAAAATTTTGGTACCCAAAAAATTGTTACGCAAAAAAAATCTTGGGTACAAAATTTTTGGAAGATTTTTTTGGGTCCCGAAATTTTTCGATGTTTTTTTGGGTCAAAATTTATTTGGGACCAAAAATTTTCAGTTTTATTGGTCAAAATTTTTTTTAGGTCCCAAAATTTTTAAAAGGTTTGTTGGGTCAACAATTTTCAATTGCTGTTCTAAAGCTGAGCGAAGACATCTCTGATATCATTGTTTGCATTCTTTATGCACTTTTCTCCCCTTTTAGAAAGACTTTTCCAGACAAGAAAGTCTTTTGACTGGCACTTGTAGGAAAAATCACATGCATGCAGCCCATTGAATTGTTCAGTGATCTGGAATTATTGGTATTAGTGCAAAAACCTCTGTTGTCTATTCTGAGTTTTTTCTGTGTCAAAATTTTTTCGGGTCTCAAAATTTTTCGAAGTTTGTTTGTGTAAATATTGTTTGGGTCCCAAAATTTTTCGAAGGTTTTTTTGGGTCCGGAAAATATTTTAATGTTTTTGGGTCAAATTTTATTCGGGCCCAAAATTTTTGAAGTTTTTTTTGTGGGTCAAAATATTTGAATTGCTGTTCTAAAGCTGAGAGAAGAGATCTTTCATATCATTGTTTGCATTCTTTATGCACTTTTCTCCCCTTTTAGAAAGACTTTTCCAGCTAAGAATGTCTTTTGACTGGCACTTTTGGAGTAGCTGGTGGTCATACTGTTTTGTCTCAGATGCCTCAGATTTTGCCTGAGAATAAGTTCTGGTCTTCTAAAAGGATAGGGTCCTTCACGTGTGATAGCAAAAATCACACCCATACAGCCCATTGAATTGTTCAGTGTTCTGGAATTATTGGTATTAGTGCAAAAACCTCCGTTGTCTACTCTGAGTTTTTTTTGTGTCAAAATATTTTGGGTCCAAAAATTTTCCAAGTTTTTTTGGGCCCAAAATTTTTCAAAGTTTCTTTGGGGTCCCAATTTTTTTCAAAGATTTTTTTGGGTCCCAACATTTTTTGAAGTTTTTTTGGGTTCCAAAATTTTTCAAACTTTTTTTGGGTCCCAAAATTTTTTAAAGTTTTTTTGGGAAGTTTTTTTCGGGTCTCAAAATTTTTCTACAATTTTTCAGGTCTCAAAAAGTTTTTGGGCCAAAAAATTTTCAAAGATTTTTTTGGGTACCAAAATTTTTCGAAATTATTTTGGGTCAAAATTTCTTCGAAGTTTTTTTGGGTCAAAATTATTTTGGGTCCCAAATTTTTTTGAAATATTTTTGAGTCAAAAATTTTTTGGGACAAAATTTTTTCACAGTTTTTTTTGGGTCCCAATATTTTTTAAAGTTTTTTTGGGTCAAAATTTTTTAGGGTCTCAAAATTGTTCTAAATTTTTTCGCATCTCAAAATTTTTTTGGGCTCAATTTTTTAAATTTCTGTTCACAATCTGGACACGCACATGTGTAGTTCCATCTTATATATCTACAATTGACTTGTTTCTGTTTTGCAACCTGTTGTTGCATCCGAGTGGTAATATACAGGAAACATCTGTAATGCTCGCACTTTGTTACTGGACCATCATTAAAGGCTTTCAGTGGATAGGTTGTGCGATAAAGGCACTCTGTTTAGAAGCAGTGCCAAAGACCCTTACTCACTCAGATATTCAGATTTGGTAGTTATTCACAGTTTTTTTGGGTCCCAATTTTTTTCGAATATTGTTTTGGGTCCCAAAGTTTTTCAAAGTTTTATTGGGTCAAAATGTTTTTGGGCCCAAAATTTTTCTAAGTTTTTTTTATCTCAAAATTTTTCGAAAATTTTTCGAGTTTCAAAATTTTTTTGGGCCCAAAATTTTTCAAAGTTTTTTTGGGTCCCAACATTTTTCGAAGTTTTTTTGGGTCAAAATTATTTTGGGTCCCAAGTTTTTTTCGAAGATTGTTTTGGGTCTTTGTTACTGGACCATCATTAAAGGCTTTCAGTGGCTAGGCTGTGCGATACAGGCACTCTGTTTAGAAGCAGTGCCAAAGACCCTTACTCACTCATATATTCAGATTTGGTAGTGATTCACAGTTTTTTTGCGTCCCAAATTTTTTCGAAGATTGTTTTGGGTCCCAAAGTTTTTCGAAGTGTTTTTGGGTCAAAATTTTTTGGGTCCCAAATTTTTTCGAAGATTGTTTTGGGTCCCAAAGTTTGTCGAAGTGTTTTTGGGTCAAAATTTTTTTGGATCCCAAATTTTTTCGAAGATTGTTTTGGGTCCCAAATTTTTTCTACATTTTTTTGGGTCAAAAATTTTTTGGACCCAAAATTTTTAAAAGTTTTTTTTGTCTCAAAATTTTTCTAAATTTTTACGAGCATCAAGATTTTTTGAGTCAGAAAATTTTTCGAAGACTGTTTTGGGTCCCAAAATTTTTTGAAGTTTTTTGGGTCAAAATTATTTTGGGTCCCAAAGTTTTTTCGAAGATTGTTTTGGGTCAAAATTTTTTGGGGCCCAAAATTGTCAAGTTTTTTTGGGTCCAAAAATTTTTCAAAGATTTTTTCGGGTCTCAAAATTTTTCAGTTTCATGGGTCAAAATTTTTTGGGTCCCAAAATTTTTCAAAGATTTTTTGGGTCAAAATTTTTCTAAATTTTTTCGCATCTCAAAATGTTTTTGGGCCCAAAATTTTTTAAAGTTCTTTTGGGTCAAAATTTTTGGAGATTTGAAGATTTTTTGAGGTCAAAATTTATCGGGTCCCAAAATTTTCCGAAGAGTTTTTAAGGTCAAAATTTTTTTGGGTCCCAAAATTTTTTCGAAGATTGTTTTGGGTCCCAAAATTTTTCTAAGTTTTTTTGTCTCAAAATTTTTCGAAATTTTTTCGAGTATCAACATTTTTTTGGGCCCAAACTTTTTCAAAGTTTTTTTGGGTCCCAAAGTTTTTCTGTGTCCCAAAATTTTTCGAAGGTTTTTTGATTTAAAATTTTTTTGGGTCCCAAAATTTTTCCGAAGATTTTTTAAGGTCAAAAATTTTCTGGGTCCCAAAATTTTTTAAAGATTTTTTCTTGGTCCCGAAATTTTTTGATGTTTTTTGGGTCCAATTTTTTTAATTGCTGTTCTAAAGTTGAGAGAAGAGATCTTTGATATCACTGTTTGCATTCTTTATGCACTTTTCTTCCCGTTTAGATAGACTTTTCCACCTAAGAATGTCTTCACAATCTGGACAGGCACAAGTGTAGTTCCATCTTATGTATCTACAATAGACTTGTTTCTGTTTTGCAAACTGTTGTTGCATCCGAGTGTTAATATACAGGAAACAACTGTAATGCTCGCACTTTGTTACTGGACCATCATTAAAGGCTTAGGCTTAGTGGATAGGTAAGTTTTTTTGGGTCCCAAGATTTTTTGAAGTTTTTTTGGTTCAAAATTTTTTCGTTTCTCAAAAATTTTCAAAGTTTTTTTGGGTCCCAAAATTTTCAAAGTTTTTTTGGGTCCCAAATTTTTTCGAAGTTTTTTTGGGTCAAAATTTTTTCGGGCCCAAAATTTTTCGACGTTTTTTTGGGTTCCATAATATTTCGATGTTTTTTTGGATCAAAAGTTTTTGTGTACAAAATTTTTTCAAGTTTTTTTGGGTCAAAATTTTTTTAATGCTGAGAGAAGCTGAGAGAAGCGATCTTTGATATCATTTTTTGCATTCTTTATGCACTTTTCTCCCCTTTTATATAGACTTTTCCACCTTTTTCTTTACAATCTGGACAGGCAAATGTGTAGTTCCATTGAAGTACTTCACAAGAGTGCCACTCAGAAGAAAAGGTAGAGGTTGCCCACAGAGGACCCCATTTCCTAAGGTCAACTGCAATGTGTGTCAGCAGGTGTACATTAAAAGAGACTTTTGCAGTGTCATACAGCACCTCAAACTGGATGACAAATTTCCTAAAAGCCATTTCCACTGCATTAACATTGCATAGTTTCACATTTTCTTTAAGAAGCCTGTGCATAGCAAAAACAACGTTTGTGTTTCTGTCTATATACCACTTTTTGCTGTGATTTGGCGAATCCAGCCATATAATCACCGACTGTCGAGTCACATCAAGACAAACACTATGTTGGTACTCTAAAAAAACCAACAGTCATCTAAAACGTTTTTAATCTCATCAAAACAGATTGGCCTTTTACACCCATGACTGGCTGTTCTGGAGTATGGTGGTCATACTGTTTTGTCTCAGATGCCTCAGATTTTGCATGAGAACAAGTTCTGGTCTTCACATGTGTGATAGCCATTCAGCCCATTGAATTGTTCAGTGTTCTGGAATTATTGGTATTACTGCAAAAACCTCTGTTGTCTATTCTGAGTTTTTTGTGTCAAAATTTTTTGGGTCCAAAAGTTTTCCAAGTTTTTTTGGGTTCCAATTTTTTTCAAAGTTTTTTTTGGGTCCCAAAATTTTTCAAAGACTTTTTTGGGTCCCAAACTTTTTTTAAATTTTTTTTGGGTCCCAAAATATTTCGAAGTTTTTTTGTGTCAAACTTTTTTAGGTCCAAAAGTTTTCCAAGTTTTTTTTGGGGTTAAAATATTTTTGGGCCTAAAATTTTTCAACGTTTTTTTGGGTCAAAATGTTTCAATTACTGTTCTAAAGCTGAGAGAAGAGATCTTTGATATCATTGTTTGCATTGTTTATGCACTTTTCCCCAGTTTTAGATTGACTTTTCCACCTAAGAATGTCTTTACAATCTGGACAGGCACATGACAAGAGTGCCATGACTCAGAAGAAAAAAAAGCTTTTATTTCAAAAGATGCTTTCAGATTCTAACAACACTTGAAGCAGTTTATCGCTGTAAGAAGTAAAATGGGAGCTCAAAACTGTACGCAAACGGCTTCTCTCAGCGTAAACCGCCTGAACCGCGAAAATTTTTCAGTTTCATGGGTCAAATTTTTTTGGGTCCCAAAGTTTTTCAAAGTTTTTTTGGGTCCCAAAGTTTTTTTGGGTTCCAAAATTTTTCAAAGATTTTTTCGGGTCCCAAAATTTTCCGAAGATTTTTTAAAGTGAAAAATTTTTTGGGTCACAAAAGTTTTTGAAGATTTTTTTGGGTCCCGAAATTTTTCCATGTGTTTTGGGTCAAAATTTTTTTGTGTCTCAAAATTTTTTGAAGTTTTTTTTGGGTCAAAACTTTTTAATTGCTGTTCTAAAGCTGAGAGAAGAGATCTTTGATATCATTGTTTGCATTCTTTATGCACTTTTCTCCCCGTTTAGATAGACTTTTCCACCTAAGAATGTCTTCACAATCTGGACAGGCACATGTGTAGTTCCATCTTATATATCTACAATAGACTTGTTTCTGTTTTGCAACCTGTTGTTGCATTCGAGTGGTAATATACAGGAAACATCTATAATGCTCGCACTTTGTTACTGGACCATCATTAAAGGCTTTCAGTGGCTAGGTTGTGCGATAAAGGCATTCTGTTTAGAAGCAGTGCCAAAGACCCTTACTCACTCAGATATTCAGATTTAGTAGTGATTCACTGTTTTTTTGGGTCCCAATTTTTTTTGAAGATTGTTTTGGGTCCCAAAGTTTTTCAAAGTGTTTTTGGGTCAAATTTTTTTTGGGTCCCAATTTTTTTCGAATATTGTTTTGGGTCCCAAAATTTTTCAAAGTTTTTTTGGGTCCCATCATTTTTCAAAGTTTTTTTGGGTCAAAATTATTTTGGGTCCCAAATTTTTTCAAAGATTGTTTTGGGTCTTTGTTACTGGACCATCATTAAAGGCTTTCAGTGGCTAGGTTGTGCGATACAGGCACTCTGTTTAGAAGCAGTGCCAAAGACCCTTACCCACTCAGATATTCAGATTTGGTAGTGATTCACAGTTTTTTTGGGTCCCAAATTTTTTCGAAGATTGTTTTGGGTCCCAAAATTTTTCGAAGTGTTTTTGGGTCAAAATTTTTTGGGTCTCAAAATTTTTCGAAGATGTTTTGAGGTCAAATTTTTTCAAGTCCCAAAATTTTTCTACATTTTTTCGCGTCTCAAAATGTTTTTGGGCCCAAAATTTTTCAAAGATTTTTTTGAGTCCCAAAATTTTTCAAAGTTCTTTTGGGTCAAAATTTTTTTGGGCCCAAAATTTTTCAAAGTTTTTTTTGTCTCAAAATTTTTCTAAATTTTTTCGAGTATCAAAATTTTTTGGGCCCAAAATTTTTAAATTGCTGTTCTAAAGCTGAGAGAAGAGATCTTTGATATCATTGTTTGCATTGTTTATGCACTTTTCCCCCCTTTTAGATTGACTTTTCCACCTAAGAATGTCTTTACAATCTGGACAGGCACATGACAAGAGTGCCATGACTCAGAAGAAAGAAAAGCTTTTATTTCAAAAGATGCTTTCAGATTCTAACAACACTTGAAGCAGTTTATCGCTGTAAGAAGTAAAATGGGAGCTCAAAACTGTAAGCAAATGGCTTCTTTCAGCGTAAACCGCCTGAACCGCCAAAATTTTTCAGTTTCATGGGTCAAAATTTTTTGGGTCCCATTTTGTCAAAGTTTTTTTGGGTCCCAAAGTTTTTTTGGGTCCCAAAATTTTTCGAAGATTTTTTGAGGTCAAATTTTTTCTGGTCCCAAAATTTTCCGAAGATTTTTTAAGGTCAAAAATTTTTTGGGTCACAAAAGTTTTTGAAGATTTTTTTGGGTCCCGAAATTTTTCCATGTTTTTTGGGTCAAAATTTTTTCGTGTCTCAAAATTTTTTGAAGTTTTTTTTGGGTCAAAACTTTTTAATTGCTGTTCTAAAGCTGAGAGAAGAGATCTTTGATATCATTGTTTGCATTCTTTATGCACTTTTCTCCCCGTTTAGATAAACTTTTCCACCTAAGAATGTCTTCACAATCTGGACAGGCACATGTGTAGTTCCATCTTATATATCTACAATAGACTTGTTTCTGTTTTGCAACCTGTTGTTGCATTCGAGTGATAATATACAGGAAACATCTGTAATGCTCGCACTTTGTTACTGGACCATCATTAAAGGCTTTCAGTGGCTAGGTTGTGTGATAAAGGCACTCTGTTTAGAAGCAGTGCCAAAGACCCTTACTCACTCATATATTCAGATTTGGTAGTGATTCACAGTTTTTTTGGGTCCCAAATTTTTTCGAAGATTGTTTTGGGTCCCAAAGTTTTTCGAAGTGTTTTTGGGTCAAAAATATTTTGGGTCCCAAATTTTTTCGAAGATTGTTTTTGGTCCCAAAATTTTTCGAAGTGTTTTTGGGTCAAAATTTTTTGGGTCTCAAAATTTTTCGAAGATTTTTTGAGGTTAAATTTTTTCAGGTCCCAAATTTTTTCTAAATTTTTTCGCGTCTCAAAATGTTTTTGGGCCCAAAGTTTTTCAAAGTTTTTTTGGGTCCCAACATTTTTCAAAGTTTTTTTGGGTCAAAATTATTTTGGGTCCCAAATTTTTTCGAAGATTGTTTTGGGTTTTTGTTACTGGACCATCATTAAAGGCTTTCAGTGGCTAGGTTGTGCGATACAGGCACTCTGTTTAGAAGCAGTGCCAAAGACCCTTACTCACTCATATATTCAGATTTGGTAGTGATTCACAGTTTTTTTGGGTCCCAAATTTTTTCGAAGATTGTTTTGGGTCCCAAAGTTTTTCGAAGTGTTTTTGGGTCAAAATTTTGTTGGGTCCCAAATTTTTTCGAAGATTGTTTTGGGTCCCAAAATTTTTCTACGTTTTTTTGAGTCCCAAAATTTTTCGAAGTTTTTTTGGGTCAAAAATATTTTGGGTCCCAAATTTTTTCGAAGATTTTGACCGTTATGGGGGAAAAAAAACATTCAATACAATGGGAGGAGAATGTCAATCTTTTTTTTTTTTTTTTTTGTCGTCCCAAAATTTTTCGAAGTGTTTTTGGGTCAAAATTTTTTAGGTCTCAAAATTTTTCAAAGATTTTTTGAGGTCAAATTTTTTCAGGTCCCAAAATTTTTCTAATTTTTTTCGCGTCTCAAAATGTTTTTGGGTCCAAAAATTTTCAAAGTTTTTTTGGGTCCCAACATTTTTCAAAGTTTTTTTGGGTCAAAATTATTTTGGGTCTCAAAATTTTTCGAAGATTTTTTGAGGTTAAATTTTTTCAGGTCCCAAATTTTTTCTAAATTTTTTCGCGTCTCAAAATGTTTTTGGGTCCAAAAATTTTCAAAGTTTTTTTGGGTCCCAACATTTTTCAAAGTTTTTTTGGGTCAAAATTATTTTGGGTCTCAAAATTTTTCGAAGATTTTTTGAGGTTAAATTTTTTCAGGTCCCAAATTTTTTCTAAATTTTTTCGCGTCTCAAAATGTTTTTGGGCCCAAAATTTTTCAAAGTTTTTTTGGGTCCCAACATTTTTCAAAGTTTTTTTTGGGTCAAAATTATTTTGGGTCCCAAATTTTTTCGAAGATTGTTTTGGGTTTTTGTTACTGGACCATCATTAACCCCTTCAGACCTGAATTATTTCCAGTGATGAAAAGAAAAAAGATGTAAGAGTACTGTTTTCTGTCTTTAATGCATATTTTACTATATAATCTATACAACAAATCCAACAAAAAATTTTACTCTTTTCTTCTCAATTGCATTTGAAAGAAAATGCCTGTGTGCAAATTTTATATTTCATATTGACCTTTTGTTTTCAGAAACCATCCCTAATCAATTAAAAACATGATTAAAAAGTGTTCTAAATCACATCCAATTAGCCAAGTTACTGTTTTATTGGTTTATAAACTTGTTCATTGGCTAGTTTACAGTCTATTCTGATGAACTATGGCTCTTAAATAGTGTTATGTGCAACAAAGCATTTAAGAATAAAGGAAATACATGTGTCCGTTGTAATGGATGCAGGGTCTGAAAGGGTTAAAGGCTTTCAGTGGCTAGGTTGTGCGATACAGGCACTCTGTTTAGAAGCAGTGCCAAAGACCCTTACTCACTCATATATTCAGATTTGGTAGTGATTCACAGTTTTTTTGGGTCCCAAATTTTTTCGAAGATTGTTTTGGGTCCCAAAGTTTTTCGAAGTGTTTTTGGGTCAAAATTATTTTGTGTCCCAAATTTTTTGAAGATTGTTTTGGGTCCCAAAATTTTTCGAAGTGTTTTTTGGTCAAAATTTTGTTGGGTCCCAAATTTTTTCGAAGATTGTTTTGTGGGTCCCAAAATTTTTCTAAGTTTTTTTGGGTCAAAATTTTTTTGGGCCTAAAATTTTTCAACGTTTTTTTGGGTCAAAATGTTTCAATTACTGTTCTAAAGCTGAGAGAAGAGATCTTTGATATCATTGTTTGCATTGTTTATGCACTTTTCCCCCCTTTTAGATTCATTTTTCCACCTAAGAATGTCTTTACAATCTGGACAGGCAAATGACTTCAAAAGATGCTTTCAGATTCTAACAACACTTGAAGCAGTTTATGGCTGTAAGAAGTAAAATGGGAGCTCAAAACTGTACGCAAACGGCTTCTCTCAGCGTAAACCGCCTGAAAACACACTTTACTACATTCAACACACAGGTGAAGCCAAGCACTTACGAGAAGTTTATTACACGAATTTAGTGCACTTTACACAACGAAAACACAGCTTTCCTACATTCAACACACAGTTGAACCCAAACACTTAAAAGTAGTTTATTACACGACGTTTGTGCATATTACACAGATAAAACGTGTTTTCCGCCGTAGATACTCATTTCTGATCAAAAAGAAGTTTTCAGATCCTAACAACACTTGAAGCAGTTTATTGCTGAAGAAGAGAAAAAGGAAGCTCAAAACTGTACGCATACGGCTTCTCTCAGCTTAAACCGTCTGAAAACACACTTTACTAAATTTACTGGACCAAAACACCTGAGTAAAAAATCGTTTCTCATCGAAAAAGATGCTTTTAGTTCAAAACAACACTTTAAGCAGTTCATCGAGGTTAGGAGTGAAAGAGGAGCTCAAAACCATACGCAAACGGCTTTTCTCAGCTTAAACCGTCTGAAAACACACTTTATTTCATTTAACACACAGGTGAACCTAACCACTTCAGAAACGATGTTAGTGCATTTAACACAGCTAAAACCTGTTTTCCTCAGTAAAAACTCATTTCTAATCGAAGAAGATGTTTTCAGTTCAAAACAACACTTGAAGCAGCATATCGTTGTTAGGAGTGAGAGAGGAGCTCAAAACTTTACGCAAACTGCTTGTCTCAGCTTCAACCGTCTGAAAATACACTTTACTACATTTAACACACGGGGTAACCTAACCACTTCAGAATCGATGTTAGTGCATTTTGCACAGTTAAAACCTGTTTTCCTTCGTAAAAACTCGTTTCTGATCGAAAAAGATGTTTTCAGTTCAAAACAACACTTGAAGTAGTTTATCGCCTTTAAGAGTGACAGATGAGCTCAAAACTATACGCAAACGACTTTTCTCAGCTTAAACCGTTTGAAAACACACTTTACTACATTCAACACACAAGTGAACCAAAATAACTAAGAAAAGTTTATTACACGCTGTTAGAGCATTTTACACAGCTAAAACGTGTTTTCCTTAGTAAAAACTCATTTCTAATCGAAGAAGATGTTTTCAGTTCAAAACAACACTTGAAGCAGTTTATCGCTGTTAAGAGTGAGAGAGGAGCTCAAAACTATACGCAAACGGCTTTTCTCAGCTTAAACCGTCTGAAAACACACTTTACTTCATTAAACACACGGGTGAACCTAACCACTGCAGAATCGATGTTAGTGCATTTTGCACAGTTAAAACGTGTTTTCCTTCGTAAAAACTCATTTCTGATCGATGTTTTTAGTTTAAAACAACACTTTGAAACAGTTTATCGCTGTTAGGCGTGAGAGAGGAGCTCAAACGGCTTTTCTCAGCTTACACCCTCTGAAAATACACTTTACTACATTCAACACACAGGTGAACCAAAACAACTAAGAAAAGTTTATTACACGATGTTAGTGCATTTTGCACTGTTAAAACGTGTTTTCCTTCGTAAAAAAATCATTCTCATCGAAAAAGGTTTCTAAAAATTTGGGACCCAAAAAAACTATAAAAAATTTTGACCCAAAAAAAAATCTGTTTTGATGAAATTAAAAACGTTTTAGATGATTGATGGCTTTTTTCCAGAGTACCAACATAGTGTTTGTCTTGATGTGACTCGACAGTCGGTGATTATATGCCTGGATTCACCAAATCACAGCAAAAAGTGGTATATAGACAGAAAAACAAACATTGTGTTTGCTATGCACATGCTTCTTAAAGAAAATGTGAAACTATGCAATGTCAATGCAGCGGAAATGGCTTTTAGGAAATTTTTCATCCAGTTTGACGTGCTGTATGACACTGCAAAAGTCTCTTTCAATGTACACCTGCTGACACACATTGCAGTTAGCCTTAGGAAATGGGGTCAACTTTGTGGGCAACTTCTACCTTTTCTTCTCAGTTATTAAATGGCTCTCTTGTGAAGTACTTCATTGGAACTACACATGTGCCTGTCCAGATTCTAAAGACATTCTTAGGTGGAAAAGTCTATATAAAAGGGGAGAAAAGTGCATAAAGAATGCAAAAAATTATATCAAAGATCGCTTCTCTCAGCTTCTCTCAGCTTTAAAATATTTTGACCCAAAAAAACTTGAAAAAATTTTGTACCCAAAAAATTTTGATCTAAAAAAACATCGAAATATTATGGGACCCAAAAAAACATAGAAAAATTTTGGGCCCGATAACATTTTGACACAAAAAAACTTCGAAAATTTTTAAGATCGGAAAAAAATTTAACCTAAAATAATTTTGACCTCAAAATATCTTCGAAAAGAGATGGTATTTCTTCTTTTCTATTCATTTCGACTTCTTAAAGAAAATGTGAAACTATGTAATGTTAATGCAGCGGAAATGGCTTTTAGGTAATTTGTCATCCAGTTTGAGGTGCTGTATGACACTGCAAAAGTGTCTTTTAATGTACACCTGCTGACACACATTGCAGTTAGCCTCATGAAATGGGAAATGGGATTTTTTTTGATTAAAACTTTTTTTGAGTCCCAAAAAGACCCAAAAAAAACTTTGAAAAATTTAAGACCAAAAAAATGTTGAGACACGAAAAAATTTAGAAAAAAACTTTGAAAAATCTTGGGTCAAAAAAATTTAGAAAAATTTTTGGACACAAAAAAACTTTGACAGAAAAAAAACTCAGAATAGACAACAGAGGTTTTTGCACCATTAATACCCGAACACTGAATAATTCAATGGGCTGAATGGGTGTGATTTTTGCTATCACACAGGTGAAGAACCCTATCCTTTCAGAAGACAAGAACTTGTACTCAGGCAAAATCTGAGGCATCTGAGACAAAACAGTATGACCACCAGCTGCTCCAGAACAGCCAGTCACGGGTGTAAAAGGCCAATCTGTGTTGATAAAATTAAAAACGTTTTAGATGATTGATGGCTTTTTTCCAGAGTACCAACATAGTGTTTGTCTTGATGTGACTCAACAGTCGGTGATTATATGGCTGGATTCACCAAATCACAGCAAAAAGTGGTATATAGACAGAAAAACAAACATTGTTGGGCAAAAATTGCTCGCAGTCCAGCCTCCTGTAGAGTTCACCAGAACACCACAATCATTACATGATTGTAAATTTAGAGTGGTGGTCATTTCTTCTTTTCTATTCATTTCGACTTCTTAAAGAAAATGTGAAACTATGTAATGTTAATGCAGTCGAAATGGATTTTAGGTAATTTGTCATCCAGTTTGAGGTGCTGTATGACACTGCAAAAGTGTCTTTTTTTTGAGACCCGAAAAATGTTGTGACACAAAAAATCTTCGAAAAATTTTGGGACCCAAAAAAATATTGACCCAAAAATATCTTCAAAAAAGTTTGGGACTCAAAAAACCTTTGACACAAAAAAATCTTTGAAAAATGTTGAGAACGAACAAATACTTCGAAAAATTTTGAGACACAAAATAATTTTGACCCAAAAAAATCTTCAAAAAACTTTTGGACTCAAAATAATTTGGAAAAATTTTGGGACCCAAAAAATTTTGACACCAAAAAATCTTCAAAAAATTTTGGGACCCAAAAAAAAATTGACCCCAAAATATTGCAAAAAATTGTGGACCCAGAAAAGTTTGACCCAAAAAAAAACTTCGAAAAATTTTGGACCCAAAAAAATTTCGAAACATTTTAACACAAAAAAAATTAAAAAAAACTTTGGGACCCAAAAAAAAATTGGGCTAAAAATATGTTGGACCCAAAAAATTTTGACTAAAAAAAAACTTTGAAAAAAATTTTGAGACACAAAAAAAACGTGGAAACATTTTGGAACCCAAAAAATTTTGACGCCATAAAAATCTTCAAAAAAATTTCGGACCTGAAAAAAACATCGAATAATTTTGACACAAAAAACTTCAAAAAATTTTGAGACAAAAAAAACTTCGAAAAGCTTTGGTACCCAAAAAATTTTGACCAAAAAAATTTTACAAAAAAAAAAACCTTTTTTTGGGTCCCAACATTTTTTAAAGTTTTTTTTTGGTCCCAAAATTTTTCGAAATTTTTTTGGGTCAAAATTTTTTCGGGTCTCAAAATTTTTCGAAGTTTCTTTGTGTAAATATTGTTTGGGTCCCAAAATTTTTCGAAGGTTTTTTGGGTCCTGAAAATATTTTAATGTTTTTGGGTAAAATTTTATTCGGGTCTCAACATTTTTCGAAGTTTTTTTGTGTCAAATGTTTTTTGGGCCCAAAATATTTGAAGTTTTTTTTTGTGAAGAAACATTTTTGTGTCCACAAATTTTTGAAGATTTTTTGAGGTCAAAATATTCTTGGGTCCCAAAATTTTTTGAAGATTTTTTTGGGTCCTAAAATTTTTCAAAGTTTTTTTGGGACAAAATTTTTGAATTGCTGTTCTAAAGCTGAGAGAAGAGATCTCTGATATCATTGTTTCCATTCTTTATGCACTTTTCTCCCCTTTTAGAAAGACTAAGCTAAGAATGTCTTTTGACTGGCAGTTCTGGAGTAGCTGGTGGTCCTACTGTTTTGTCTCAGATGCCTCAGATTTTGCCTGAGAACAAAAAAAGTTTTTGGGTCCAAAATTTTTGGAAGATTTTTTGAGGTCAAATATTTTTGGGTCCCAGAATTTTTCGAACTTTTTTTTGGGCCAAAATTTTTTCAAAGTTTTTTTTGGGTCCCAAAATTAGGTTCACCCGTGTGTAAAATGTAGTAAAGTGTGTTTTAGCTGTGTAAAATGCACCAACATCGTTTCTGAAGTGGTTAGGTTTACCTGTGTGTTAAACTAAATAAAGTGTGTTTTCAGACGGTTTAAGCTGAGAAAAGCTGTTTGCGTATGGTTTTGAGCTCCTCTTTCACTCCTAACAGCGATGAACTGCTTAAATGTTGTTTTGAACTAAAAGCATCTTTTTCGATGAGAAATGATTTTTTGCTTAGTTGTTTTGGTCCAGTAAATGTAGTAAAGTGTGTTTTCAGGCGGTTTAAGCTGAGAGAAGCCGTTTGCGTACAGTTTTGAGCTTCCTTTTTCTCTTCTTCAGCAATAAAGTGTGTTGTTATGATCTGAAAACATCTCTTTTGATCAGAAATGAGTATCTACGGCGGAAAACACGTTTTATCTGTGTAATATGCACAAACGTCATGTAATAAACTACTTTTAAGTGTTTGGGTTCAACTGTGTTTTGAATGTAGGAAAGCTGTGTTTTAGTTGTGTAAAGTGCACTAAATTCGTGTAATAAACTTCTCTTAAGTGCTTGGCTTCACCTGTTTGTTGAATGTAGTAAAGTGTGTTTTCAGGCGGTTTACGCTGAGAGAAGCCGTTTGCGTATAGTTTTGAGCTCCCATTTTACTTCTTACAGCCATAAACTGCTTCAAGTGTTGTTAGAATCTGAAAGCATCTTTTGAACTGCAAGCTTTTTTTTCTTCTGGGACATGGCACTCTTGTCATGTGCCTGTCCAGATTGAAAACACATTCTTTGGTGGAAAAGTCAATCTAAAAGGGGGGAAAAGTGCATAATTAATGCAAACAATGATATCAAAGATCTCTTCTCTCAGCTTTAGAACAGCAATTGAAACATTTTGACCCAAAAAACGTTGAAAATTTTTAGGCCCAAAAATATTTTGACCGAAAAAAACTTGGAAAATTTTGGACCCAAAAAAGTTTGACACAAAAAACTTCGAAATATTTTGCGATCCAAAAAAATTTCAAAAAATTTTGGGACCTTTGGAAAATTTTGGGAACCAAAAAAAAACTTTGAAAAAATTTGGAACCCAAAAAAACTTGACACAAAAAAACTCAGAATAGACAACAGAGGTTTTTGCACTAATACCAATAATTCCAGAACACTGAACAATTCAATGGGCTGTATCACACATGTGAAGACCAGAACTTGTTCTCATGCAAAATCTGAGGCATCTGAGACAAAACAGTTTGACCACCATACTCCAGAACAGCCAGTCAAGGGTGTAAAAGGCCAATCTGTATTGATGAGATTAAAAACGTTTTAGATGACTGTTGGTTTTTTTAGAGTACCAACATAGTGTTTGTCTTGATGTGACTCGACAGTCGGTGATTATATGGCTGGATTCACCAAATCACATCAAAAAGTGGTATATAGACAGAAACACAAACATTGTTTTTCTATGCACATGCTTCTTAAAGAAAATGTGAAACTATGCAATGTTAATGCAGCGGAAATGGCTTTTAGGAAATTTGTCATCCAGTTTGAGGTGCTGTATGACACTGCAAAAGTGTCTTTTAATGTACACCTGCTGACACACATTGCAGTTGGCCTTAGGATATGGGGTCCTTTGTGGGCAAATTCTACCTTTTCTTCTGAGTTATTAAATGGCACTCTTGTGAAGTACTTCAATGGAACTACACATGTGCCTGTCCAGATTGTAAAGACATTCTTAGGTGGAAAAGTCTATATAAAAGGGGAGAAAAGTGCATAAAGAATGCAAAAAATTATATCAAAGATCGCTTCTCTCAGCTTCTCTCAGCATTAAAAAATTTTGACCCAAAAAAACTTCGAAAAATTTTGGGACCCAAAAAACTTTGAAAATTTTTGAGAAACGAAAAAATTTTGACCCAAAAAAACTTTGAAAAACTTTGGCCCAAAAAAATTTTGACTCAAAAAAACTTTGAAAAAATTTGGAACCCAAAATAATTTTGACCCAAAAAAACTTCAAAAAATTTTGGGACTCAAAAAAATTTTGAAAAATTTTGAGACAAAAAAAAAAATTGAAAAATTTTGGGAACAAAAAAACTTAGAAAAATTTTGGGACCCAAAACAATCTTCGAAAAAATTTGGGACCCAAAAAAAATTTGACCCAGAAACACTTTGAAAAACTTTGGGACCCAAAACAATCTTCGAAAAAATTGGGACCCAAAAAAACAGTGAATCACTACCAAATCTGAATATCTGAGTGAGTAAGGGTCTTTGGCACTGCTTCTAAACAGAGTGCCTGTATCGCACAACCTAGCCACTGAAAGCCTTTAATGATGGTCACGTAACAAAGTGCGAGCATTACAGATGTTTCCGGTATATTAGTGTTGTTAAGTATTAACAGAGTTTTGGTATATGGAGCACGCCTCAATTACAAGCTCCTCCCCTTGGCCATATATATACCTCGCTTCTCTCAGCTTCTCTCAGCATTAAAAAATTTTGACCCAAAAAAACTTCGAAAAATTTTGGGACCCAAAAAACTTTGAAAATTTTTGAGAAACGAAAAAATTTTGACCCAAAAAAACTTTGAAAAACTTTGGCCCAAAAAAATTTTGACTCAAAAAAACTTTGAAAAAATTTGGAACCCAAAATAATTTTGACCCAAAAAAACTTCAAAAAATTTTGGGACTCAAAAAAATCTTTGAAAAATTTTGGGACCCAAAAAAAGTTTGAAAAATTTTGGGACCTAAAAAAACTTTGAAAATTTTTGAGAAACGAAAAAATTTTGACCCAAAAAAACTTTGAAAAACTTTGGGCCCAAAAAACATTTTGACCCAAAAAAACTTCGAAAAAATTTGGAACCCAAAATAATTTTGACTCAAAAAAACTTCAAAAAGTTTTGGGACCCAAAAAAACTTCAAAAAATTTTGGGACTCAAAAAAATCTTTGAAAAATTTTGGGACCCAAAAAAAGTTTGAAAAATTTTGGGCCCAAAAAAATTTTGAGACGCGAAAAAATTTAGAAAACATTTGAGACCCTAAAAAATTTGACCCAAATAATCTTTGAAAATTTTTGGGACCCAAAAAATTTTCACCCATGAAACTTAAAAATTTTGAGACCTGAAAAAATCTTTTAAAAAAATTTGGGCCCAAAAAAATTTTGGTACTCGAAAAAATTTTGAAAAATTTTGAGACCCAAATAAATTTTAGGACCCAAAAAAATTTTGAGATGCGAAAAAATGTAGAAAAATTTTGAGACCCTAAAAAATTTTGACCCAAAACAATCTTCGAAAAAATTTGAGACCCAAAATAATTTTGTTCCAAAAAAACTTTGAAACATTTTGGGACCCAAAACAATCTTCGAAAAATTTTGGGACCCAAAACAATCTTCGAAAAATTTTGGGACCCAAAAAATTTTGAACTTAAAAAATCTTCAGAAAATTTTGGGACCCGAAAAAATTTGACCTCAAAAAATCTTCGAAAAATTTTGAGACCCAAAAAATTTTGACCCAAAAAAACTTTGAAAAATTTTGGGACTCAAAAAAATCTTTGAAAAAATTTGGGCCCAAAAAAATTTTGGTACTCGAAAAAATGTTGAAAAATTTTGAGACAAAAAAAAAATTGAAAAATTTTGGGAACAAAAAAACTTAGAAAAATTTTGGGACCCAAAACAATCTTCGAAAAAATTTGGGACCCAAAAAAAATTTGACCCAGAAACACTTTGAAAAACTTTGGGACCCAAAACAATCTTCGAAAAAATTGGGACCCAAAAAAACAGTGAATCACTACCAAATCTGAATATCTGAGTGAGTAAGGGTCTTTGGCACTGCTTCTAAACAGAGTGCCTGTATCGCACAACCTAGCCACTGAAAGCCTTTAATGATGGTCACGTAACAAAGTGCGAGCATTACAGATGTTTCCGGTATGTTAGTGTTGTTAAGTATTAACAGAGTTTTGGTATATGGAGCGCACCTCAATTACAAGCTCCTCCCCTTGGCCATATATATACCTCCCTGTTTCCCCTCACCTTTGTGACGTTCAACCTCGCGCCCGCCACCACCCCTTCACCTCCCTTATCTGCATTCTCAGCTTGCTGCGGGGGGGGGGGGGGTGGGGGGGTTACGCTTGAGACCCACTCAAGCAATACAGAACTGTGCCCAAGCATACGTCATACAGTTCACGCCCACCCGCATCGTCTGGCGCGATCCATTATGGCAAACCACACGGATGCAACAACAGGTTGCAAAACAGAAACAAGTCTATTGTAGATATATAAGATGGGACTACACATGTGACTGTCCAGATTGTGAAGACATTCTTAGGTGGAAAAGTCTATCTAACTGGGGAGAAAAGTGCACAAAGAATGCAAACAATGATATCAAAGATCTCTTCTCTCAGCTTTAGAACAGCAATTAAAAAATTTTGACCCAAAAAAAACTTCCAAAAATTTTGAGACACGAAAAAATTTTGACCCAAAAAACATGGAAAAATTTCGGTACCCAAAGAAATCTTCAAAAAATTTTGGGACCCAAAAAAATTTTGACCTTAAAAAATCTTCGGAAAATTTTGGGACCCGAAAAAATTTGACCTCAAAAAATTTAGAACAATTTTGAGACCCAAATAAATTTTGACCAAAAAAAACGTTGAAAAATTTTAGGACCCAAAAAAATTTTGAGATGCGAAAAAATTTAGAAAAATTTTGAGACCCTAAAAATTTTGACCCAAAAATTTTTTGAAAAATTTTGGGACCCCAAAAAACTTGAAAATTTTGGGACCCAAAAAATTTTGACCCAAAACAGTCTTCGAAAAAATTTGAGACCCAAAATAATTTTGTTCCAAAAAAACTTTGAAACATTTTTGGACCCAAAACAACCTTCGAAAAATTTTGGGACCCAAAAAAATTTTGACCTTAAAAAATCTTCGGAAAATTTTGGGACCCGAAAAAATTTGATCTCAAAAAATCTTCGAAAAATTTTGAGACCCAAAAAATTTTGACCCAAAAAAACTTTGAAAAATTTTGGGCCGAAAAAAATTTTGAGACGCGAAAAAATTTAGAAAAATTTTGAGACCCTAAAAAATTTTGACCCAAAAATCTTTGAAAAACTTTGGGACCCAAAAAAACTTGAAAAGTTTGGGACCCTAAAAAATTTTGACCCAAAACATTTTTGAAAAATTTTGGGACCCAAAAAAACTTGAAAATTTTGGGAACCAAAAATTTTTGACCCAAAACAATCTTCGAAAAAATTTGGGACCCAAAATAATTTTGTTCCAAAAAAACTTTGAAACATTTTTGGACCCAAAACAATCTTCGAAAAATTTTGGGACCCAAAAAAATTTTGACCTTAAATAATCTTCGGAAAATTTTGGGACCCGAAAAAATTTGACCTCAAAAAATCTTCGAAAAATTTTGAGACCCAAAAAATTTTGACCCAAAAAAACTTTGAAAAATTTTGGGACTCAAAAAAATCTTTGAAAGATTTTGGGCCCAAAAAAATTTTGAGACGCGAAAAAATTTAGAAAAATTTTGAGACCCAAAAAAATTTTGACCCAAAAATCTTTGAAAATTTTTGGGACCCAAAAAAACTTGAAAATTTTGGGACAAAAAAAAATTTGACCCATGAAACTGAAAAATTTTGAGACCCGAAAAAATCTTTTAAAAATTTTGGGACCCAAAAACACTTGAAAATTTTGCGACCCAAAAAATTTTGACCCAAAACAATCTTCAAAAAAATTTGGGACCCAAAATAATTTTGACCCAAAAAAACTTTGAAAAATTTTGGGACCCAAAACAATCTTCGAAAAAATTTGGGACCCAAAATATTTTTGACCCAAAAAAACATCAAAAAATTTTGGGACCCAAAAAAAGTTCGAAAAATTTTGGGACTCAAAAAATCTTTGAAAAATTTTGATACTCGAAAAAATTCAGAAAAATTTTGAGACAAAAAAAACTTTAAAAAATTTTGCGCCCAAAAAAATTTTGACCCAAAAAAACGTAGAAAAATTTGGGACCCAAAAAAATTTTGACCCAAAAACACTTCGAAAAATTTGGGACCCAAAACAATCTTCGAAAAAAATTGGGACCCAAAAAAAATTTGACCCAAAAACACTTCGAAAAACTTTGGGACCCAAAACAATCTTCGAAAAAAATTGGGACCCAAAAAAACAGTGAATCACTACCAAATCTGAATATCTGAGTGAGTAAGGGTCTTTGGCACTGCTTCTAAACAGAGTGCCTTTATCGCACAACCTAGCCACTGAAAGCCTTTAATGATGGTCCAGTAACAAAGTGCGAGCATTACAGATGTTTCCTGTATATTACCACTTGGATGCAACAACAGGTTGCAAAACAGAAACAAGTCTATTGTAGATATATAAGATGGAACTACACATGTGCCTGTCCAGATTGTGAAGAGATTCTTAGGTGGAAAAGTCTATCTAAACGGGGAGAAAAGTGAATAAAGAATGCAAACAATGATA
This sequence comes from Astyanax mexicanus, assembly GCF_023375975.1. NCBI lineage: Eukaryota > Metazoa > Chordata > Actinopteri > Characiformes > Acestrorhamphidae > Astyanax > Astyanax mexicanus. The sequence continues at coordinate 37,813,722 of NC_064424.1, forward strand.
TCAAAGATCTCTTCTCTCAGCTTTGAAACAGCAAAATGAAAAAATTTTGACCCAAAAAAAACTTCAAAAAATTTTGAGACACGAAAAAATTTTGACCCAAAAAACATGGAAAAATTTCGGACCCAAAAAAATCTTCAAAACACTTCGCGACCCAAAAAAAATTTGACCTTAAAAAATCTTCGAAAAATTTTGAGACACAAAACATTTTGACCCAAAAACACTTCGAAAAACTTTGGGACACAAAAAATTTTGACCCATGAAACTGAAAAATTTTGAGACCCGAAAAAATCTTTGAAAAATTTTGGGACCCAAAAAAACTTGAAAATTTTGGGACCCAAAATATTTTGACCCAAAACAATGTTCGAAAAAATTTGGGACCCAGAATAATTTTTTTCCAAAAAAACTTTGAAAAATTTTGGGACCCAAAACAATCTTCGAAAAATTTTGGGACACACAAAAAATTTGACCCAAAAACACTTTGAAAAACTTTGGGACCCAAAACAATCTTCGAAAAAATTTGGAACCCAAAAAAACTGTGAATCACTACCAAATCTGAATATATGAGTGAGTAAGGGTCTTTGGCACTGCTTCTAAACAGAGTACCTGTATCGCACAACCTAGCCACTGAAAGCCTTTAATGATGAAGACCCAAAATAATCTTCGAAAAAATTTGGGACCCAAAATAATTTTGACCCAAAAAAACTTCGAAAAATGTTGGGACCCAAAAAAACTTTAAAAATTTTGGACCCAAAAAAATCTTCGAAAAATTTTGAGAGCAAAAAAAACTTGGGCTCAAAAAAATTTAAGACCCAAAAAATTTTGACACAAAAAAATCTTCGAAAAATTTCAAGACCAAAAAAAAAACTTAGAAAAATTTTGGGACCCAAAAAAACTTTTGACACTAAAAATCTTCGAAAAATGTTGAGATTGAACAAATACTTCGAAAAATTTTGAGACACAAAATAATTTTGACCCAAAAAAATCTTCAAAAAACTTTGGGACCCAAAAACGAATTTGACCCCAAAACGTTGCAAAAAATTTTGGACCCAGAAAAGTTTGACCCCAAAAAAACGTCGAAAAATTTTGGACCCAAAAAAAAATCTTCGAAAAAAGTTGGTACCCAAAAAAATGTTGAATCACTACCAAATCTAAATATCTGAGTGGGTAAGGGTGTTTGGCACCACTTCTAAACAGAGTGCCTGTATCGCACAACCTAGCCACTGAAAGCCTTTAATGATGGTCCAGTAACAAAGTGCGAGCATTACAGTTGCTTCCTGTATATTACCACTCGGATGCAACAACAGTTTGCAAAAGAGAAACAAGTCTATTTTAGATATATAAGATGGAACTACACATGTGCCTGTCCAGATTGTAAAGACATTAGGTGGAACAGTCTATCTAAAAGGGCGGAAAAGTTTATTAAGAATGCAAACAATGAAGTCAAAGATCTCTTCTCTCAGCTTTACAACAGAAATTGAAATTTTGACCCAAAAAAAAAGTTGAAAAATTTTGGGACCCAAAAAAGTTTTACGCAAAAAAAAATCTTTAAAAAAATTAGCTACCCAGAATATTTTGACAAAAGAAAACTTCGAAAGACTTTAAAAAATAATTTGGGACCCAAAAAATTACGCAAAAAGAATCTTCAAAAAAACTTTGGGACCCAAAAAAATTTGGGCTCAAAAAAATTTTGGACCCAAAAAATTTTAACCAAAAAAAAATCTTCAAAAAATTTTGGGACCCAAAAAAATCTTCGAAAAATTTTGAGAGCAAAAAAAACTTGGGCTCAAAAAAATTCAAGACCCAAAAAATTTTGACACAAAAAATCTTCGAAAAATTTTGAGACCAAACAAATACTTCGAAAAATTTTGGGACCCAAAAAAATTTTGACGCAAAAAAAATCTTCAAAAAATTTTGTGACCCGAAAAATGTTGTGACCCAAAAAAATCTTTGAAAAATTTCAATACCAAAAAAAATACTTCGAAAAATTTTGGGACCCAAAAAACTTTTGACACAAAAAAATCTTCGAAAATTGTTGAGAACAAACAAATACTTCGAAAAATTTTGAGACACAAAATAATTTTGACCCAAAAAAATCTTCAAAAATTTTTAAGACAAAAAAAAACGTTGAAAAAATTTGGTACCCAAAAAATTGTTCCGCAAAAAAAATCTTGGGACCAAAATTTTTGGAAGATTTTTTTGGGTCCCGAAATTTGTCGATGATTTTTTGGGTCAAAATTTATTTGGGCCCAAAAATTTTCAGTTTTATTGGTCAAAATTTTTTTTAGGTCCCAAAATTTTTTAAAGTTTTGTTGGGTCAACAATTTTCAATTGCTGTTCTAAAGCTGAGAGAAGACATCTCTGATATCATTGTTTGCATTCTTTATGCATTTTTCTCCCCTTTTAGAAAGACTTTTATAGACAAGAATGTCTTTTGACTGGCTGTTCTGGTGGTCATACTGTTTTGTCTCAGATGCCTCAGATTTTGCCTGAGAACAAGTTCTGGTCTTCTAAAAGGATAGGGTCTTTCACATGTGTGATAGCAAAAATCACATGAATACAGCCCATTGAATTGTTCAGTGTTCTGGAATTATTGGTATTAGTGCAAAAACCTCTGTTGTCTATTCAGAATTTTTTCTGTGTCAAAATTTTTTGGGTCCAAAAATTTTCCTAGTTTTTTTGGGTCCCAAAATTTTTTAAAGTTTTTTTGGGTCTCAAGATTTTTCGAAGTTATTTTGGGTCAAAATTTTTTCGTTTCTCAAAAATTTTCAATGTTTTTTTGGGTCTCAAAATTTTTCGAAGGTTTTTTGGGTCCTGAAATTTTTCGATGTTTTGTGGGTCAAAATTTTTTGGGTCTCAAAATTTTTCGAAGATTTTTTGAGGTCAAATTTTTTTCGGTCCCAAAATTTTCCGAAGATTTTTTAAGGTCAAAATTTTTTTGGGTCCCAAAATTTTTTTGAGATTTTTTTGGGCCCCGAAATGTTTAGATGTTTTTTGGGTCAAAATTTTATGGTCCCAAAATTTTTATACGTATTTTTGGGTCAAATTCTTTTAATTGCTGTTCACAATCTGGACAGGCACATGTGTAGTTTCATCTCATATATCTACAATAAACTTGTTTCTGTTTTGCAAACTGTTGTTGCATCCAAGTGCTAATATACAGGAAACAACTGTAATGCTCGCACTTTGTTACTGGACCATCATTAAAGGCTTTCAGTGCCTAGGTTGTGCGATACAGGCACTCTGTTTAGAAGCAGTGCCAAAGACCCTTACCCACTCAGATTTTCCCAAGATTTTTTAAGGTCAAAAATTTTTTTGGGTCCCAAAATTTTTTTAAGATTTTTTTGGGTCCTGAAATTTTTTGATGTTTTTTGGGTCAAAATTTTTTCGTGTCCCAATTTTTTTCGAAGATTGTTTTGGGTCCCAAAATTTTTCTAAGTTTTTTTGGGTCAAAATGTTTTTGGGCCCAAAATTTTTTTGGGTACAAAATTTTTCAAAGTTTTTTTGGGTCCCAAAATTTTTCGAAGTTTTTTTGGGTCAAAATTATTTTGGGTCCCAAATTTTTTCGAAGATTGTTTTGGGTCCCAAAATTTTTCGAAGTTTTTTTGGGTCAAAATTATTTTGGGTCCCAAATTTATTCGAAGATTGTTTTGGGTACCAAAATTTTTCGAAGTTTTTTTGGGTCAAAATTATTTTGGGTCTCAAAATTTTTCTACATTTTTTCGCATCTCAAAATTTTTTTGGGCCCAAATATTTTCAAACATTTTTTGGGTCCCAAAATTTTTCAAAGATTTTTTTGAGTCCCAAAATTTTTTCAAAGATTTTTTTGAGTACCGAAATTTTTTTAATGTTTTTGGGTCAAATTTTATTCGGGTCTCAACATTTTTCAAAGTTTTTTCGAGTCAAATTTTTTTTGGGCCCAAAATTTTTGTAGTTTTTTTTGTGTAAAAAATTTTTAGGTCCAAAAATTTTTGATGATTTTTTGAGGTCAAAGTATTCTTGGGTCCCAAAATTTTTCGAAGATTTTTTTGGGTCCTAAAATTTTTCAAAGTTTTTTTAAGTCTAATTTTTTTCGAAGAATTTTTTGGGTCCCAAAATTTTTCGAACTTTTTTTGGCTTCCAAATTTTTTTAAAGTTTTTTTTGGTCCCAAAATTTTTTAATGTTTTTTTGGGTCAAAATATTTTCGGGTCTCAAAATTTTTCGAAGTTTGTTTGTGTAAATATTTTTTGGGTCCCAAAATTTTTCGAAGGTTTTTTTAGGTCCCGAAAATGTTTTAATGTTTTTGGGTCTCAAAATTTTTCGAAGTTTGTTTGTGTAAATATTTTTTGGGTCCAAAAATTTTCCAAGATTTGTTGAGCCCAAAAGTTTTCGAAGATAGTTTTGGGTCCCAAAGTTTTTCGAAGATTGTTTTTGGGTCGAAATTTTTTTGGGTCCCAAATTTTTTCAAAGATTGTTTTGGGTCCCAAATTTTTACAAAGATTGTTTTGGGTCCCAAATTTTTTTTTTTTTTTTTCGGTCAAAATTTTTTTGGGCCCAAAATTTTTCAAAGTTTTTTTTTTCTCAAAATTTTTCTAAATTTTTTCGAGTATCAAAATTTTTTTGGGCACAAAGTTTTTTGAAGTTTTTTTGGGTCAAAAATATTTTGAGTCCCAAATTTTTTTGAAGATTGTTATGGGTCCCAAAATTTTTCGAAGCTTTTTTCGGTCAAAATTATTTTGGGTCCCAAATTTTTTCGAAGATTGTTTTGGGCCAAAAATTTTTGGGTCCCAAAATTTTCAATTTTTTTGGGGTCCCAACATTTTTCAAAGATTTTCTGGGTCAAAATTTTTTAGGGTCTCAAAATTTTTCTAAATTTTTTCGCATCTCAAAATTTTTTGGGGCCAAAATTTTTCAAAGTTTTTTTGGGTCCGAAAATTTTTCAAAGATTTTTTTGAGTCCCAAAATTTTTCAAAGTTTTTTTGGGTAAAAATTTTTTAGGGTCTCAAAATTTTTCTACAATTTTTCAGCTCTCAAAAACTTGTTGGGCCCAAAATTTTTCAAAGATTTTTTTAGGTACCAAAATTTTTCGAAATTATTTTGGGACAACATTTTTTCGAAGTTTTTTTGGGTCAAAATTATTTTGGGTCCCAATTTTTTTTGAAATATTTTTGAGTAAAAAATTTTTGGGGCCAAAATTTTTTCAAAGTTTTTTTTGTCTCAAAATTTTTTGAAATTTTTTCGAGTATGAAAGTTTTTTTGGGTCAAAATTATTTTGGGTCCCAAATTTTTTCGAAGATTGTTTTGGGTCAAAATTTTTTGGGTAACAAAATTTTCAAGTTTTTTTGGGTCCCAAAATTTTTCAAAATTTTTCAAATTTTCCCAAAATTTTTCAAAGATTTTTTCGGTTCTCTAAAATTTTCAGTTTCATGGGTCAACATTTTTTGGGTCCCAAAATTTTCAAGTTTTTTTGGGTCAAAATTTTTTAGGGTCTCAAAATTTTTCTAAATTTTTTCGCGTCTCAAAATTTTTCAAAGATTTTTTTGAGTCCCAAAATTTTTCAAAGTTTTTTTGGGTCAAAATGTTTTTGGGTCCCAAATTTTTTCGAAGATTGTTTTGGGTCAAAAATTTTTGGGTCCCAAAATTTTCAATTTTTTTTGGGTCCCAAAATTTTTCAAAGATTTTTTTCGGGTCTCAAAATTTTTCAGTTTCATGGGTCAAAATTTTTTGGGTCCCAAAATTTTCAAGTTTTTTTGGGTCCCAAAATTTTTCAAAGATTTTTTGGGTCAAAATTTTTGTAGTTTTTTTTGTGTAAAAAATTTTTAGGTCCAAAAATTTTTGATGATTTTTTGAGGTCAAAGTATTCTTGGGTCCCAAAATTTTTCGAAGATTTTTTTGGGTCCTAAAATTTTTCAAAGTTTTTTTAAGTCTAATTTTTTTCGAAGAATTTTTTGGGTCCCAAAATTTTTCGAACTTTTTTTGGCTTCCAAATTTTTTTAAAGTTTTTTTTGGTCCCAAAAATTTTTAATGTTTTTTTGGGTCAAAATATTTTCGGGTCTCAAAATTTTTCGAAGTTTGTTTGTGTAAATATTTTTTTGGGTTCAAAATTTTTCAAAGTTTTTTTTGGGTCAAAATTTTTTAATTGATGTTCACAATCTGGACAGGCACATGTGTAGTTCCATCTTATATATCTACAATAGACTTGTTTCTGTTTTGCAAACTGTTGTTGCATCCGAGTGGTAATATACAGGAAACAACTGTAATGCTCGCACTTTGTTACTGGACCATCATTAAAGGCTTTCAGTGGCTAGGTTGTGCGATACAGGCACTCTGTTTAGAAGCAGTGCCAAAGACCCTTACCCACTCAGATTTTCAGATTTGGTAGTGATTCACAGTTTTTTTGGGTCCCAAATTTTTTCGAAGATTGTTTTGGGTCAAAATTTTTTGGGTAACAAAATTTTTAAGTTTTTTTGGGTCCCAAAATTTTTCAAAATTTTTCAAATTTTCCCCAAATTTTTCAAAGATTTTTTCGGTTCTCAAAAACTTTCAGTTTCATGGGTCAAATTTTTTTGGGTCCCAAAATTTTCAAGTTTTTTTGGGTCAAAATTTTTCAAAGATTTTTTTGGGTCAAAATTTTTTAGGGTCTCAAAATTTTTCTAAATTTTTTGGCGTCTCAAAATTTTTCTACATTTTTTCGCGTCTCAAAATTTTTCAAATATTTTTTTTAGTCCCAAAATTTTTCAAAATTTTTTTGGGTCAAAATGTTTTTGGGTCCCAAATTTTTTCGAAGATTGTTTTGGGTCAAAAATTTTTGGGTCCCAAAATTTTCAATTTTTTTTGGGTCCCAAAATTTTTCAAAGATTTTTTCGGGTCTCAAAATTTTTCAGTTTCATGGGTCAAAATGTTTTGGGTCCCAAAATGTTCAAGTTTTTTTGGGTCCCAAAATTTTTCAAAGATTTTTTTGAATCCCAAAATTTTTCAAAGTTTTTTTGGGTCAAAATTGTTTTGGGTCCCAAATTTTTTCGAAGATTGTTTTGGGTCAAAATTTGTTGGGTCCCAAAATTTCCAAGATTTTTTCGGTCCCAAAATTTTTCAAAGATTTTTTCGGGTCTCAAAATTTTTTTGGGCATAAATTTTTCAAACTTTTTTTGTGTCCCAAAATTTTTCAAAGATTTTTTTGAGTCTCAAAATTTTTCAAAGTTTTTTTGGGTAAACATTTTTTAGGGTCTCAAAATTTTTCTACAATTTTTCAGGTCTCAAAAAGGTTTTCAAAAATTTTTTGAAGTTTTTTTGGGTCAAAATTATTTTGGGTCCCAAACTTTTTCCAAATTTTTTTGAGTCAAAATTTTTTTGGGCCAAAATTTTTCAAAGTTTTTTTTGGGTCCCAATATTTTTTGAAGTTTTTTTGGGTCAAAATTTTTTTGGGTCTCAAAATTTTCATAAAATTTTTCGCATCTCAAAGTTTTTTGGGTCCCAAGATTTTTCGAAGTTTGTTTGGGTCCCAAAATTTTTCAAAGATTTTTTTGAGTCCCAAAATTTTTCAAAGTTTTTTTGGGTCAAAATTGTTTTGGGTCCCAAATTTTTTCAAAGATTGTTTTGGGTCAAAATTTATTGGGTCCCAAAATTTCCAAGATTTTTTCGGGTCCCAAAATTTTTCAAAGATTTTTTAGGGTCTCAAAATTTTTATAAAATTTTTCGCATCTCAAAGTTTTTTGGGTCCCAAGATTTTTCGAAGTTTGTTTGGGTCAAAATTTTATCGTTTCTCATAATTTTTCAAAGTTTTTTGGGGTCCCAAAAATTTTCAAAGTTTTTTGGACATCAAAATTTTTTTAGATAAAAATTTTTTGGGTCCCAAAATGTTTCAATGTTTTTTTGGGTCAAAATTTTTTTGGGTCTCAAAAATTTTCGAGATTTTATTGTATCAAAATATTTTTGGGCCTAAAATTTTTCAACTTTTTTGGGTCAAAATGTTTCAATTGCTGTTCTAAGGCTGAGAGGAGAGATCTTTGATCATTGTTTGCATGGTTTTATGCACTTTTCCACCCTTTTAGACTTTTCCAACTAAGAATGTCTTTACAATCTGGACAGGCACATGACAAGAGTGCCGTGACTCAGAAGAAAAAGAAGCTTTTAGTTCAAAAGATGCTTTCAGATTATAAGAACACTTGAAGCAGTTTATCGCTGTAAGAAGTAAAATGGGAGCTCAAAACTGTACGCAAACGGCTTCTCTCAGGTTAAACCGTCTGAAAACACACTTTACTACATTTACTGGACCAAAACAACTAAGTAAAAAATCATTTCTCATGGAAAAAAGATGCTTTTAGTTCAAAACAACACTTTAAGCAGTTCATCGCTGTTAAGAGTGAGAGAGAAGCTCAAAACCAAACGCAAACGGCTTTTCTCAGCTTAAACCGTCTGAAAACACACTTTACTACATTCAACACACAAGTGAACCAAAAGAACTAAGAAAAGTTTATTACACGATGTTAGTGCATTTTACACAGCTAAAATTAGTTTTTCTTCGTAAAAAATCATTTCTTATCGAAAAAGATGTTTTCAGTTCAAAACAACACTTGAAGCAGTTTATCGCCATTAGGAGTGAGAGAGGAGCTCAAAACTATAAGCAAACGACTTTTCTCAGCTTAAACCGTCTGAAAACACACTTTACTGCATTCAACACTCAAGTGAACCAAAAGAACTAAGAAAAGTTTATTACACGATGTTAGTGCATTTTACATAGCTAAAATGAGTTTTTCTTCGTAAAAAATCATTTCTTATCGAAAAAGATGTTTTCAGTTCAAAACAACACTTGAAACAGTTTATCGCCGTTAGGAGTGAGAGAGGAGCTCAAAACTATACGCAAACGACTTTTCTCAGTTTTAACCGTCTGAAAACACACTTTACTACATTTAACACACGGGGGAACCAAAACATCTAAGTAAAGTTTATTTCACGCTGTTAGTGCATTTTTCACAGCTAAAACGTGTTTTCCTTCGTAAAAACTCAATTCTATTCGAAAAAGATGTTGTTAGTTCAAAACAACACTTGAAGCAATTTATCGCCGTTAAGAGTGAGAGAGGAGCTCAAAACCATACGCAAACGACTTTTCTCAGCTTTAACCGTCTGAAAACACACTTTACTACATTTAACACACGGGGGAACCTAACCATTTCAGAATCGATGTTAGTGCATTTTGCACAGTTAAAACGTGTTTTCCTTCGTAAAAACTCATTTCTGATCGAAAAAGATGTTTTCAGTTCAAAACAACACTTGAAGCAGTTTATCGCCGTTAAGAGTGAGAGAGGAGCTCAAAACTATACGCAAACGACTTTTCTCAGTTTTAACCGTCTGAAAACACACTTTACTACATTCAGCACACAAGTGAACCAAAATAACTAAGAAAAGTTTATTACACGATGTTAGTGCATTTTACACAGCTAAAATTAGTTTTTCTTCGTAAAAAATAATTTCTTATCGAAAAAGATGTTTTCAGTTCAAAACAACACTTGAAGCAGTTTATCGCCATTAGGAGTGAGAGAGGAGCTCAAAACTATAAGCAAACGACTTTTCTCAGCTTAAACCGTCTGAAAACACACTTTACTACATTCAACACACGGGGGAACCTAACCACTTCAGAATCGATGTTAGTGCATTTTGCACAGTTAAAACATGTTTTCCTTCGTAAAATTTCTCATCGAAAAAGATGCTTTTACTTCAAAACAACACTTGAAGCAGTTTATCGCTGTTAAGAGTGAGAGAGGAGCTCAAAACTATAAGCAAACGGCTTTTCTCAGCTTAAACCGTCTGAAAACACACTTTACTGCATTCAACACTCAAGTGAACCAAAAGAACTAAGAAAAGTTTATTACACGATGTTAGTGCATTTTACATAGCTAAAATGAGTTTTTCTTCGTAAAAAATCATTTCTTATCGAAAAAGATGTTTTCAGTTCAAAACAACACTTGAAACAGTTTATCGCCGTTAGGAGTGAGAGAGGAGCTCAAAACTATACGCAAACGACTTTTCTCAGTTTTAACCGTCTGAAAACACACTTTACTACATTTAACACACGGGGGAACCAAAACATCTAAGTAAAGTTTATTTCACGCTGTTAGTGCATTTTTCACAGCTAAAACGTGTTTTCCTTCGTAAAAACTCAATTCTATTCGAAAAAGATGTTGTTAGTTCAAAACAACACTTGAAGCAATTTATCGCCGTTAAGAGTGAGAGAGGAGCTAAAACCATACGCAAACGACTTTTCTCAGCTTTAACCGTCTGAAAACACACTTTACTACATTTAACACACGGGGGAACCTAACCATTTCAGAATCGATGTTAGTGCATTTTGCACGGTTAAAACGTGTTTTCCTTCGTAAAAACTCATTTCTGATCGAAAAAGATGTTTTTAGTTTAAAACAACACTTTGAAGCAGTTTATATCGCTGTTAGGAGTGAGAGAGGAGCTCAAACGGCTTTTCTCAGCTTACACCGTCTGAAAACACACTTTACTACATTTTACACACGGGTGAACCTAATTTTGGGACCCAAAAAAAACTTCGAAAAATTCTGGAACCCAAAACTATTTTCGAAAAAATTTGGGACCCAAAAAAACTGTGAATCACTACCAAATCTGAAAATCTGAGTGGGTAAGGGTCTTTGGCACTGCTTCTATACAGAGTGCCTGTATCTCACAACCTAGCCACTGAAAGCCTTTAATGATGGTCCGAAAAGTGCGAGCAGTACAGTTGTTTCCTGTATATTACCACTCGGATGCAACAACAGGTTGCAAAGGAGAAACAAGTCTATTGTAGATATATAAGATGGATGTACACTCGTGCCTGTCCAGATTGTTAAGACATTCTTAGGTGTAAAATCTATCTATCTAAACAGGGAGAAATGTGCATAATAAAGAATGCAAACAATGATATCAAATATCGCTTCTCTCAGCTTTAGAACAGCAATTAAAACATTTTGACACGAAAAAACTTCAAAAAATTTTGAGACCCCAAAAAATTTTGACCTAAAAAAACTTCAAAAAATTTTGTGACCCAAAAAAACTTGGAAAATTTTGGGACCCAAATTTTTTTTACACATAAAAACTCAGAATAGACAACAGATGTTTTTGCACTAATACCAATAATTCCAGAACAATGAACAATTCAATGGGCTGTATGGGTGTGATTTTTGCTATCACACGTGAAGGACCCTATCCTTTTAGAAGACCAGAACTTATTCTCAGGCAAAATCTGAGGCATCTGAGACAAAGACATTCTTAGCTGGAAAAGTCTTTCTAAAAGGGGAGAAAAGTGCATAAAGAATGCAAACAATGATATCAGAGATCTCTTCTCTCAGCGTTAGAACAGTAATTCAAATATTTTGACCCAAAAAAACTTTTAAAAGTTTTGGGATCCAAAAAAACTTCTAAAAATTTGGAACCCAAAAAAAATTAAAAAAATTTAAATCACACATGTGAAGACCAGAACTTGTTCTCATGCAAAATCTGAGGCATCTGAGACAAAACAGTATGACCACCATACTCCAGAACAGCCAGTCATGGGTGTAAAAGGCCAATCTGTATTGATGAGATTAAGAACGTTTTAGATGATTGTTGTTTTTTTTTAGAGTACCAACATAGTGTTTGTCTTGATGTGACTCGAATGTCGGTGATTATATGGCTGGATTCACCAAATCACAGCAAAAAGTGGTATATAGTCAGAAACACAAACATTGTTTTTGCTATGCACATGCTTCTTAAAGAAAATGTGAAACTATGCAATGTTAATGCAGCGGAAATGGCTTTTAGGAAATTTGTCATCCAGTTTGAGGTGCTGTATGACCCTGCAAAAGTATCTTTTAATGTACACCTGCTGACACACATTGCAGCTAGCCTTAGGAAATGGGGTCCTTTGTGGGCAACTTCTACCTTTTCTTCTGAGTTATTAAATGGCACTCTTGTGAAGTACTTCAATGGAACTACAGATGTGTCTGTCCAGATTGTAAAAACATTCTTAGTTGGAAAAGTCTATATGAAAGGGGAGAAAGATCGCTTCTCTCAGCTTCTCTCAGCTTTAAAATATTTTGACCCAAAAAAAATTGAAAAAATTTTGAACCCAAAAAATTTTGATCCAAAAAAACATCGAAATATTATGGGACCCAAAAAAACTTCAAAAAAAAATTGGGCCCGATAAAATTTTGACACCAGAAACTTCAAAAAATTTTGAGACCCGAAAAAAATTTGACCTAAAATAAATTTGACCTCAAAATATCTTCAAAAAATTTTGTGACCCAAAAAAAGTTTGAATAAAAAAAAAATTACAAAAATTTTGGGACCCAAAAAAAACTTTGAAAAATTTTAAGACCAAAAAATTGTTGAGAACCGAAAAAAATTAGAAAAATCTTGGGACCCAAAAAAACTTTGAAAAATTTTGGGCCAAAAAAAATTTAGAAAAATTTTGGACACAAAAAAATTTTGACAGAAAAAAACTCAGAATAGGCAACAGAGGTTTTTGCACTAATAACATTAATACCCGAACACTGAACAATTCAATGGGCTGAATGGGTGTGATTTTTGCTATCACACAGGTGAAGAAGACCAGAAGACCAGAACTTGTTCTCAGGCAAAATCTGAGGCATCTGAGACAAAACAGTATGACCACCAGCTACTCCAGAACAGGCAGTCATGGGTGTAAAAGGCCAATCTGTGTTGATGAAATTAAAAATGTTTTAGATGATTGATGGCTTTTTTCCAGAGTACCAACATAGTGTTTGTCTTGATGTGACTCAACAGTCGGTGATTATATGGCTGGATTCACCAAATCACAGCAAAAAGTGGTATATAGACAGAAAAACAAACATTGTTGGGCAAAAATTGCTCACAGTCCAGCCTCCTGTAGAGTTCACCAGAACACCACAATCATTACATGATCGTAAATTTAGAGTGGAGGTCATTTCTTCTTTTCTATTCATTGCGACTTCTTAAAGAAAATGTGAAACTATGTAATGTTAATGCAGCGGAAATGGCTTTTAGGTAATTTGTCATCCAGTTTGAGGTGCTGTATGACACTGCAAAAGTGTCTTTTAATGTACACCTGCTGACACACATTGCAGTTAGCCTTATGAAATGGGATCCTTTGTGGGCAACTTCCACCTTTTCTTCTGAGTTATTAAATGACACTCTGGTGAAGTACTTCAATGGAACTACAGATTGTCCAGATTGTAAAGACATTCCTAGGTGGAAAAGTCTATCTAAACGGGGAGAAAAGTGCATACAGGATGCAAACAATGATATCAAAGATGTCTTCTCTCAGCTTTAGAACTGCAATTGATAAATTTTGACCCAAAAAAACTTTGAAAAATTTTGAGACCCGAAAAAATTTTGAACCAAAAAAACTTTGAAAAATTTTGGTCCCAAAAAAAATTTGACAGCCGAAAAAATTTAAAAAATTTTGGGCCAAAAAAAAAATCTTCGCAAAAATTTGGTACCCCCAAAAAATTTGAATCACTACCAAATCTAAATATCTGAGTGGGTAAGGGTGTTTGGCACCACTTCTAAACAGAGTGCACAACCTAGCCACTGAAAGCCTTCAATGATGGTCCAGTAACAAAGTGCGAGCATTACAGTTGTGTATATATCCTGTATATTACCACTCGGATGCAACAACAGGTTGCAAAAGAGAAACAAGTCTTTTGTAGATATATAAGATGGAACTACACATGTGCCTGTCCAGATTGTAAAGACATTAGGTGGAAAAGTCTATCTAAAAGGGCGGAAAAGTGCATTAAGAATGCAAACAATGAAGTCAAAGATCTCTTCTCTCAGCTTTACAATAGCAATTGAAATTTTGACCCCAAAAAAATGTTGAAAGATTTTGGGACCCAAAACAGTTTTACGCAAAAAAAAATCTTCAAAAAAATTTGCAACCAGAATATTTTGACACAAGAAAACTTCGAAAAATTTTGGCACCAAAAAAAAAACTTAAAAAAATAATTTGGGACCAAAAAATTACGCAAAAAGAATCTTCAAAAAACTTTGGGACCCAAAATAATTTGGGCTCAAAAAAATTTGGGATTAAAAAATTTTGACCAAAAAAAATTCAAGACCCAAAAAATTTTGGGACCCAAAAAAATCTTCGGAAAATTTTGAGAACAAACAAATACTTCGAAAAATGTTGGGACCCAAAAAAATCTTCGAAAAATTTTAAGACCAAAAAAAAACTTCGGAAAATTTTGGGACCCAAAAAAATATTGACCCAAAAATATCTTCAAAAAACTTTGGGACCCAAAAAACTTTTGACACAAAAAAATCTTCGAAAAATGTTGAGAACGAACAAATACTTCGAAAAATTTTGAGACACAAAATAATTTAGACCCAAAAAAAATCTTCAAAAAACTTTGGGACTCAAAATAATTTGGAAAATTTTTGGGACCCAAATAATTTTGACAAAAAAAATCTTCGAAAAATTTTGAGAACAAACAAATACTTCGAAAAATGTTGGGACCCAAAAAAATTTTGACGCAAAAAAAATCTTCTAAAAAATTTGTGACCCGAAAAATGTTGTGACCCAAAAAAATCTTCGAAAAATTTTAAGACCAAAAAAAAACTTCGGAAAATTTTGGGACCCAAAAAAATATTGACCCAAAAATATCTTCAAAAAACTTTGGGACCCAAAAAACTTTTGACACAAAAAAATCTTCGAAAAATGTTGAGAACGAACAAATACTTCGAAAAATTTTGAGACACAAAATAATTTAGACCCAAAAAAAATCTTCAAAAAACTTTGGGACTCAAAATAATTTGGAAAAATTTTGGGACCCAAAAAATTTTGACAAAAAAAATCTTCGAAAAATTTTGAGAACAAACAAATACTTCGAAAAATGTTGGGACCCAAAAAAATTTTGACGCAAAAAAAATCTTCTAAAAAATTTGTGACCCGAAAAATGTTGTGACCCAAAAAAATCTTCGAAAAATTTTAAGACCAAAAAAAAACTTCGGAAAATTTTGGGACCCAAAAAAATATTGACACAAAAATATCTTCAAAAAACTTTGGGACCCAAAAAACTTTTGACACAAAAAAATCTTCGAAAAATGTTGAGAACGAACAAATACTTCGAAAAATTTTGAGACACAAAATAATTTAGACCCAAAAAAAATCTTCAAAAAACTTTGGGACTCAAAATAATTTGGAAAAATTTTGGGACCCAAAAAATTTTGACGCCAAAAAATCTTCAAAAAATTTTGGGACCCAAAAAAAATTTGACCCCAAAACATTGCAAAAAATTTTGGACCCAGAAAAGTTTGACCCAAAAAAAAACTTCGAAAAATTTTGACACAAAAAAGTTCAAAAAACTTTGGGACCCAAAAAAAACGTGGAAAAATTTTGGAACCCAAAAATTTTTGACGGCATAAAAATCTTCAAAAAAATTTGGGACCTGAAAAAAACGTCGAAAAATTTTGACACAAAAAACTTCAAAAAATTTTGAGACAAAAAAAAAACTTTGAAAAGCTTTGGTACCCAAAAAAATTTTGAACAAAAAAATATCTACAAAAAACTGTGGGACCCAAAACAATTAGGGCTCAAAAAAATTTTGGACCCCAAAAAAATTTACCCAAAAAAACTTCGAAAAATTTCGGGTCCCAAAAACAATTTTGACACAAAAAATTCTTCGAAAATTTTTGAGACAAAAAAATACGTTGAAAAATTTTGGTACCCAAAAAATTGTTACGCAAAAAAAATCTTGGGTACAAAATTTTTGGAAGATTTTTTTGGGTCCCGAAATTTTTCGATGTTTTTTTGGGTCAAAATTTATTTGGGACCAAAAATTTTCAGTTTTATTGGTCAAAATTTTTTTTAGGTCCCAAAATTTTTAAAAGGTTTGTTGGGTCAACAATTTTCAATTGCTGTTCTAAAGCTGAGCGAAGACATCTCTGATATCATTGTTTGCATTCTTTATGCACTTTTCTCCCCTTTTAGAAAGACTTTTCCAGACAAGAAAGTCTTTTGACTGGCACTTCTGGAGTAGCTAGTGGTCATACTGTTTTGTCTCAGATGCCTCAGATTTTGCCTGAGAACAAGTTCTGGTCTTCTAAAAGGATAGGGTCCTTCACATGTAGGAAAAATCACATGCATGCAGCCCATTGAATTGTTCAGTGATCTGGAATTATTGGTATTAGTGCAAAAACCTCTGTTGTCTATTCTGAGTTTTTTCTGTGTCAAAATTTTTTCGGGTCTCAAAATTTTTCGAAGTTTGTTTGTGTAAATATTGTTTGGGTCCCAAAATTTTTCGAAGGTTTTTTTGGGTCCGGAAAATATTTTAATGTTTTTGGGTCAAATTTTATTCGGGCCCAAAATTTTTGAAGTTTTTTTTGTGTAAAAAATTTTTGGGTCCAAAAATTTTTGAAGATTTTTTGAGGTCAAAGTATTCTTTTGTCCCAAAATATTTCGAAGATTTTTTTGGGTCCTAAAATTTTTCAAAGTTTTTTTGGGTCAAAATATTTGAATTGCTGTTCTAAAGCTGAGAGAAGAGATCTTTCATATCATTGTTTGCATTCTTTATGCACTTTTCTCCCCTTTTAGAAAGACTTTTCCAGCTAAGAATGTCTTTTGACTGGCACTTTTGGAGTAGCTGGTGGTCATACTGTTTTGTCTCAGATGCCTCAGATTTTGCCTGAGAATAAGTTCTGGTCTTCTAAAAGGATAGGGTCCTTCACGTGTGATAGCAAAAATCACACCCATACAGCCCATTGAATTGTTCAGTGTTCTGGAATTATTGGTATTAGTGCAAAAACCTCCGTTGTCTACTCTGAGTTTTTTTTGTGTCAAAATATTTTGGGTCCAAAAATTTTCCAAGTTTTTTTGGGCCCAAAATTTTTCAAAGTTTCTTTGGGGTCCCAATTTTTTTCAAAGATTTTTTTGGGTCCCAACATTTTTTGAAGTTTTTTTGGGTTCCAAAATTTTTCAAACTTTTTTTGGGTCCCAAAATTTTTTTAAGTTTTTTTGAGTCCCAAAATTTTTCAAAGTTTTTTTTGGGTCAAAATTTTTTCGGGTCCCAAATTTTTTTGAAATATTTTTGAGTCAAAAATTTTTTGGGCCAAAAATTTTTCAAAGTTTTTTTTGGGTCCCAATATTTTTTGAAGTTTTTTTGGGAAGTTTTTTTCGGGTCTCAAAATTTTTCTACAATTTTTCAGGTCTCAAAAAGTTTTTGGGCCAAAAAATTTTCAAAGATTTTTTTGGGTACCAAAATTTTTCGAAATTATTTTGGGTCAAAATTTCTTCGAAGTTTTTTTGGGTCAAAATTATTTTGGGTCCCAAATTTTTTTGAAATATTTTTGAGTCAAAAATTTTTTGGGACAAAATTTTTTCACAGTTTTTTTTGGGTCCCAATATTTTTTAAAGTTTTTTTGGGTCAAAATTTTTTAGGGTCTCAAAATTGTTCTAAATTTTTTCGCATCTCAAAATTTTTTTGGGCTCAATTTTTTAAATTTCTGTTCACAATCTGGACACGCACATGTGTAGTTCCATCTTATATATCTACAATTGACTTGTTTCTGTTTTGCAACCTGTTGTTGCATCCGAGTGGTAATATACAGGAAACATCTGTAATGCTCGCACTTTGTTACTGGACCATCATTAAAGGCTTTCAGTGGATAGGTTGTGCGATAAAGGCACTCTGTTTAGAAGCAGTGCCAAAGACCCTTACTCACTCAGATATTCAGATTTGGTAGTTATTCACAGTTTTTTTGGGTCCCAATTTTTTTCGAATATTGTTTTGGGTCCCAAAGTTTTTCAAAGTTTTATTGGGTCAAAATGTTTTTGGGCCCAAAATTTTTCTAAGTTTTTTTTATCTCAAAATTTTTCGAAAATTTTTCGAGTTTCAAAATTTTTTTGGGCCCAAAATTTTTCAAAGTTTTTTTGGGTCCCAACATTTTTCGAAGTTTTTTTGGGTCAAAATTATTTTGGGTCCCAAGTTTTTTTCGAAGATTGTTTTGGGTCTTTGTTACTGGACCATCATTAAAGGCTTTCAGTGGCTAGGCTGTGCGATACAGGCACTCTGTTTAGAAGCAGTGCCAAAGACCCTTACTCACTCATATATTCAGATTTGGTAGTGATTCACAGTTTTTTTGCGTCCCAAATTTTTTCGAAGATTGTTTTGGGTCCCAAAGTTTTTCGAAGTGTTTTTGGGTCAAAATTTTTTGGGTCCCAAATTTTTTCGAAGATTGTTTTGGGTCCCAAAGTTTGTCGAAGTGTTTTTGGGTCAAAATTTTTTTGGATCCCAAATTTTTTCGAAGATTGTTTTGGGTCCCAAATTTTTTCTACATTTTTTTGGGTCAAAAATTTTTTGGACCCAAAATTTTTAAAAGTTTTTTTTGTCTCAAAATTTTTCTAAATTTTTACGAGCATCAAGATTTTTTGAGTCAGAAAATTTTTCGAAGACTGTTTTGGGTCCCAAAATTTTTTGAAGTTTTTTGGGTCAAAATTATTTTGGGTCCCAAAGTTTTTTCGAAGATTGTTTTGGGTCAAAATTTTTTGGGGCCCAAAATTGTCAAGTTTTTTTGGGTCCAAAAATTTTTCAAAGATTTTTTCGGGTCTCAAAATTTTTCAGTTTCATGGGTCAAAATTTTTTGGGTCCCAAAATTTTTCAAAGATTTTTTGGGTCAAAATTTTTCTAAATTTTTTCGCATCTCAAAATGTTTTTGGGCCCAAAATTTTTTAAAGATTTTTTTGAGTCCCAAAATTTTTCAAAGTTCTTTTGGGTCAAAATTTTTGGAGATTTGAAGATTTTTTGAGGTCAAAATTTATCGGGTCCCAAAATTTTCCGAAGAGTTTTTAAGGTCAAAATTTTTTTGGGTCCCAAAATTTTTTCGAAGATTGTTTTGGGTCCCAAAATTTTTCTAAGTTTTTTTGTCTCAAAATTTTTCGAAATTTTTTCGAGTATCAACATTTTTTTGGGCCCAAACTTTTTCAAAGTTTTTTTGGGTCCCAAAGTTTTTCTGTGTCCCAAAATTTTTCGAAGGTTTTTTGATTTAAAATTTTTTTGGGTCCCAAAATTTTTCCGAAGATTTTTTAAGGTCAAAAATTTTCTGGGTCCCAAAATTTTTTAAAGATTTTTTTGGGTCCCGAAATTTTTTGATGTTTTTTGGGTCCAATTTTTTTAATTGCTGTTCTAAAGTTGAGAGAAGAGATCTTTGATATCACTGTTTGCATTTTTTATGCACTTTTCTTCCCGTTTAGATAGACTTTTCCACCTAAGAATGTCTTCACAATCTGGACAGGCACAAGTGTAGTTCCATCTTATGTATCTACAATAGACTTGTTTCTGTTTTGCAAACTGTTGTTGCATCCGAGTGTTAATATACAGGAAACAACTGTAATGCTCGCACTTTGTTACTGGACCATCATTAAAGGCTTAGGCTTAGTGGATAGGTAAGTTTTTTTGGGTCCCAAGATTTTTTGAAGTTTTTTTGGTTCAAAATTTTTTCGTTTCTCAAAAATTTTCAAAGTTTTTTTGGGTCCCAAAATTTTCAAAGTTTTTTTGGGTCCCAAATTTTTTCGAAGTTTTTTTGGGTCAAAATTTTTTCGGGCCCAAAATTTTTCGACGTTTTTTTGGGTTCCATAATATTTCGATGTTTTTTTGGATCAAAAGTTTTTGTGTACAAAATTTTTTCAAGTTTTTTTGGGTCAAAATTTTTTTAATGCTGAGAGAAGCTGAGAGAAGCGATCTTTGATATCATTTTTTGCATTCTTTATGCACTTTTCTCCCCTTTTATATAGACTTTTCCACCTTTTTCTTTACAATCTGGACAGGCAAATGTGTAGTTCCATTGAAGTACTTCACAAGAGTGCCACTCAGAAGAAAAGGTAGAGGTTGCCCACAGAGGACCCCATTTCCTAAGGTCAACTGCAATGTGTGTCAGCAGGTGTACATTAAAAGAGACTTTTGCAGTGTCATACAGCACCTCAAACTGGATGACAAATTTCCTAAAAGCCATTTCCACTGCATTAACATTGCATAGTTTCACATTTTCTTTAAGAAGCCTGTGCATAGCAAAAACAACGTTTGTGTTTCTGTCTATATACCACTTTTTGCTGTGATTTGGCGAATCCAGCCATATAATCACCGACTGTCGAGTCACATCAAGACAAACACTATGTTGGTACTCTAAAAAAACCAACAGTCATCTAAAACGTTTTTAATCTCATCAAAACAGATTGGCCTTTTACACCCATGACTGGCTGTTCTGGAGTATGGTGGTCATACTGTTTTGTCTCAGATGCCTCAGATTTTGCATGAGAACAAGTTCTGGTCTTCACATGTGTGATAGCCATTCAGCCCATTGAATTGTTCAGTGTTCTGGAATTATTGGTATTACTGCAAAAACCTCTGTTGTCTATTCTGAGTTTTTTGTGTCAAAATTTTTTGGGTCCAAAAGTTTTCCAAGTTTTTTTGGGTTCCAATTTTTTTCAAAGTTTTTTTTGGGTCCCAAAATTTTTCAAAGACTTTTTTGGGTCCCAAACTTTTTTTAAATTTTTTTTGGGTCCCAAAATATTTCGAAGTTTTTTTGTGTCAAACTTTTTTAGGTCCAAAAGTTTTCCAAGTTTTTTTTGGGGTTAAAATATTTTTGGGCCTAAAATTTTTCAACGTTTTTTTGGGTCAAAATGTTTCAATTACTGTTCTAAAGCTGAGAGAAGAGATCTTTGATATCATTGTTTGCATGGTTTATGCACTTTTCCCCAGTTTTAGATTGACTTTTCCACCTAAGAATGTCTTTACAATCTGGACAGGCACATGACAAGAGTGCCATGACTCAGAAGAAAAAAAAGCTTTTATTTCAAAAGATGCTTTCAGATTCTAACAACACTTGAAGCAGTTTATCGCTGTAAGAAGTAAAATGGGAGCTCAAAACTGTACGCAAACGGCTTCTCTCAGCGTAAACCGCCTGAACCGCGAAAATTTTTCAGTTTCATGGGTCAAATTTTTTTGGGTCCCAAAGTTTTTCAAAGTTTTTTTGGGTCCCAAAGTTTTTTTGGGTTCCAAAATTTTTCAAAGATTTTTTCGGGTCCCAAAATTTTCCGAAGATTTTTTAAAGTGAAAAATTTTTTGGGTCACAAAAGTTTTTGAAGATTTTTTTGGGTCCCGAAATTTTTCCATGTGTTTTGGGTCAAAATTTTTTTGTGTCTCAAAATTTTTTGAAGTTTTTTTTGGGTCAAAACTTTTTAATTGCTGTTCTAAAGCTGAGAGAAGAGATCTTTGATATCATTGTTTGCATTCTTTATGCACTTTTCTCCCCGTTTAGATAGACTTTTCCACCTAAGAATGTCTTCACAATCTGGACAGGCACATGTGTAGTTCCATCTTATATATCTACAATAGACTTGTTTCTGTTTTGCAACCTGTTGTTGCATTCGAGTGGTAATATACAGGAAACATCTATAATGCTCGCACTTTGTTACTGGACCATCATTAAAGGCTTTCAGTGGCTAGGTTGTGCGATAAAGGCATTCTGTTTAGAAGCAGTGCCAAAGACCCTTACTCACTCAGATATTCAGATTTAGTAGTGATTCACTGTTTTTTTGGGTCCCAATTTTTTTCGAAGATTGTTTTGGGTCCCAAAGTTTTTCAAAGTGTTTTTGGGTCAAATTTTTTTTGGGTCCCAATTTTTTTCGAATATTGTTTTGGGTCCCAAAATTTTTCAAAGTTTTTTTGGGTCCCATCATTTTTCAAAGTTTTTTTGGGTCAAAATTATTTTGGGTCCCAAATTTTTTCAAAGATTGTTTTGGGTCTTTGTTACTGGACCATCATTAAAGGCTTTCAGTGGCTAGGTTGTGCGATACAGGCACTCTGTTTAGAAGCAGTGCCAAAGACCCTTACCCACTCAGATATTCAGATTTGGTAGTGATTCACAGTTTTTTTGGGTCCCAAATTTTTTCGAAGATTGTTTTGGGTCCCAAAATTTTTCGAAGTGTTTTTGGGTCAAAATTTTTTGGGTCTCAAAATTTTTCGAAGATGTTTTGAGGTCAAATTTTTTCAAGTCCCAAAATTTTTCTACATTTTTTCGCGTCTCAAAATGTTTTTGGGCCCAAAATTTTTCAAAGATTTTTTTGAGTCCCAAAATTTTTCAAAGTTCTTTTGGGTCAAAATTTTTTTGGGCCCAAAATTTTTCAAAGTTTTTTTTGTCTCAAAATTTTTCTAAATTTTTTCGAGTATCAAAATTTTTTGGGCCCAAAATTTTTAAATTGCTGTTCTAAAGCTGAGAGAAGAGATCTTTGATATCATTGTTTGCATTGTTTATGCACTTTTCTTCCCGTTTAGATAGACTTTTCCACCTAAGAATGTCTTTACAATCTGGACAGGCACATGACAAGAGTGCCATGACTCAGAAGAAAAAAAAGCTTTTATTTCAAAAGATGCTTTCAGATTCTAACAACACTTGAAGCAGTTTATCGCTGTAAGAAGTAAAATGGGAGCTCAAAACTGTAAGCAAATGGCTTCTTTCAGCGTAAACCGCCTGAACCGCCAAAATTTTTCAGTTTCATGGGTCAAAATTTTTTGGGTCCCATTTTGTCAAAGTTTTTTTGGGTCCCAAAGTTTTTTTGGGTCCCAAAATTTTTCGAAGATTTTTTGAGGTCAAATTTTTTCTGGTCCCAAAATTTTCCGAAGATTTTTTAAGGTCAAAAATTTTTTGGGTCACAAAAGTTTTTGAAGATTTTTTTGGGTCCCGAAATTTTTCCATGTTTTTTGGGTCAAAATTTTTTCGTGTCTCAAAATTTTTTGAAGTTTTTTTTGGGTCAAAACTTTTTAATTGCTGTTCTAAAGCTGAGAGAAGAGATCTTTGATATCATTGTTTGCATTCTTTATGCACTTTTCTCCCCGTTTAGATAAACTTTTCCACCTAAGAATGTCTTCACAATCTGGACAGGCACATGTGTAGTTCCATCTTATATATCTACAATAGACTTGTTTCTGTTTTGCAACCTGTTGTTGCATTCGAGTGATAATATACAGGAAACATCTGTAATGCTCGCACTTTGTTACTGGACCATCATTAAAGGCTTTCAGTGGCTAGGTTGTGCGATAAAGGCACTCTGTTTAGAAGCAGTGCCAAAGACCCTTACTCACTCATATATTCAGATTTGGTAGTGATTCACAGTTTTTTTGGGTCCCAAATTTTTTCGAAGATTGTTTTGGGTCCCAAAGTTTTTCGAAGTGTTTTTGGGTCAAAAATATTTTGGGTCCCAAATTTTTTCGAAGATTGTTTTTGGTCCCAAAATTTTTCGAAGTGTTTTTGGGTCAAAATTTTTTGGGTCTCAAAATTTTTCGAAGATTTTTTGAGGTTAAATTTTTTCAGGTCCCAAATTTTTTCTAAATTTTTTCGCGTCTCAAAATGTTTTTGGGCCCAAAGTTTTTCAAAGTTTTTTTGGGTCCCAACATTTTTCAAAGTTTTTTTGGGTCAAAATTATTTTGGGTCCCAAATTTTTTCGAAGATTGTTTTGGGTTTTTGTTACTGGACCATCATTAAAGGCTTTCAGTGGCTAGGTTGTGCGATACAGGCACTCTGTTTAGAAGCAGTGCCAAAGACCCTTACTCACTCATATATTCAGATTTGGTAGTGATTCACAGTTTTTTTGGGTCCCAAATTTTTTCGAAGATTGTTTTGGGTCCCAAAGTTTTTCGAAGTGTTTTTGGGTCAAAATTTTGTTGGGTCCCAAATTTTTTCGAAGATTGTTTTGGGTCCCAAAATTTTTCTACGTTTTTTTGAGTCCCAAAATTTTTCGAAGTTTTTTTGGGTCAAAAATATTTTGGGTCCCAAATTTTTTCGAAGATTTTGACCGTTATGGGGGAAAAAAAACATTCAATACAATGGGAGGAGAATGTCAATCTTTTTTTTTTTTTTTTTTGTCGTCCCAAAATTTTTCGAAGTGTTTTTGGGTCAAAATTTTTTAGGTCTCAAAATTTTTCAAAGATTTTTTGAGGTCAAATTTTTTCAGGTCCCAAAATTTTTCTAATTTTTTTCGCGTCTCAAAATGTTTTTGGGTCCAAAAATTTTCAAAGTTTTTTTGGGTCCCAACATTTTTCAAAGTTTTTTTGGGTCAAAATTATTTTGGGTCTCAAAATTTTTCGAAGATTTTTTGAGGTTAAATTTTTTCAGGTCCCAAATTTTTTCTAAATTTTTTCGCGTCTCAAAATGTTTTTGGGTCCAAAAATTTTCAAAGTTTTTTTGGGTCCCAACATTTTTCAAAGTTTTTTTGGGTCAAAATTATTTTGGGTCTCAAAATTTTTCGAAGATTTTTTGAGGTTAAATTTTTTCAGGTCCCAAATTTTTTCTAAATTTTTTCGCGTCTCAAAATGTTTTTGGGCCCAAAATTTTTCAAAGTTTTTTTGGGTCCCAACATTTTTCAAAGTTTTTTTTGGGTCAAAATTATTTTGGGTCCCAAATTTTTTCGAAGATTGTTTTGGGTTTTTGTTACTGGACCATCATTAAAGGCTTTCAGTGGCTAGGTTGTGCGATACAGGCACTCTGTTTAGAAGCAGTGCCAAAGACCCTTACTCACTCATATATTCAGATTTGGTAGTGATTCACAGTTTTTTTGGGTCCCAAATTTTTTCGAAGATTGTTTTGGGTCCCAAAGTTTTTCGAAGTGTTTTTGGGTCAAAATTATTTTGTGTCCCAAATTTTTTGAAGATTGTTTTGGGTCCCAAAATTTTTCGAAGTGTTTTTTGGTCAAAATTTTGTTGGGTCCCAAATTTTTTCGAAGATTGTTTTGTGGGTCCCAAAATTTTTCTAAGTTTTTTTGGGTCAAAATTTTTTTGGGCCTAAAATTTTTCAACGTTTTTTTGGGTCAAAATGTTTCAATTACTGTTCTAAAGCTGAGAGAAGAGATCTTTGATATCATTGTTTGCATTGTTTATGCACTTTTCCCCCCTTTTAGATTCATTTTTCCACCTAAGAATGTCTTTACAATCTGGACAGGCAAATGACTTCAAAAGATGCTTTCAGATTCTAACAACACTTGAAGCTGTAAGAAGTAAAATGGGAGCTCAAAACTGTACGCAAACGGCTTCTCTCAGCGTAAACCGCCTGAAAACACACTTTACTACATTCAACACACAGGTGAAGCCAAGCACTTACGAGAAGTTTATTACACGAATTTAGTGCACTTTACACAACGAAAACACAGCTTTCCTACATTCAACACACAGTTGAACCCAAACACTTAAAAGTAGTTTATTACACGACGTTTGTGCATATTACACAGATAAAACGTGTTTTCCGCCGTAGATACTCATTTCTGATCAAAAAGAAGTTTTCAGATCCTAACAACACTTGAAGCAGTTTATTGCTGAAGAAGAGAAAAAGGAAGCTCAAAACTGTACGCATACGGCTTCTCTCAGCTTAAACCGTCTGAAAACACACTTTACTAAATTTACTGGACCAAAACACCTGAGTAAAAAATCGTTTCTCATCGAAAAAGATGCTTTTAGTTCAAAACAACACTTTAAGCAGTTCATCGAGGTTAGGAGTGAAAGAGGAGCTCAAAACCATACGCAAACGGCTTTTCTCAGCTTAAACCGTCTGAAAACACACTTTATTTCATTTAACACACAGGTGAACCTAACCACTTCAGAAACGATGTTAGTGCATTTAACACAGCTAAAACCTGTTTTCCTTAGTAAAAACTCATTTCTAATCGAAGAAGATGTTTTCAGTTCAAAACAACACTTGAAGCAGCATATCGTTGTTAGGAGTGAGAGAGGAGCTCAAAA
The DNA here is from genome assembly GCF_023375975.1 of Astyanax mexicanus. Classification (NCBI taxonomy): domain Eukaryota; kingdom Metazoa; phylum Chordata; class Actinopteri; order Characiformes; family Acestrorhamphidae; genus Astyanax; species Astyanax mexicanus. Next base: position 37,839,456 of record NC_064424.1, read on the forward strand.
CTTTACGCAAACTGCTTGTCTCAGCTTCAACCGTCTGAAAATACACTTTACTACATTTAACACACGGGGTAACCTAACCACTTCAGAATCGATGTTAGTGCATTTTGCACAGTTAAAACCTGTTTTCCTTCGTAAAAACTCGTTTCTGATCGAAAAAGATGTTTTCAGTTCAAAACAACACTTGAAGTAGTTTATCGCCTTTAAGAGTGACAGATGAGCTCAAAACTATACGCAAACGACTTTTCTCAGCTTAAACCGTTTGAAAACACACTTTACTACATTCAACACACAAGTGAACCAAAATAACTAAGAAAAGTTTATTACACGCTGTTAGAGCATTTTACACAGCTAAAACGTGTTTTCCTTAGTAAAAACTCATTTCTAATCGAAGAAGATGTTTTCAGTTCAAAACAACACTTGAAGCAGTTTATCGCTGTTAAGAGTGAGAGAGGAGCTCAAAACTATACGCAAACGGCTTTTCTCAGCTTAAACCGTCTGAAAACACACTTTACTTCATTAAACACACGGGTGAACCTAACCACTGCAGAATCGATGTTAGTGCATTTTGCACAGTTAAAACGTGTTTTCCTTCGTAAAAACTCATTTCTGATCGATGTTTTTAGTTTAAAACAACACTTTGAAACAGTTTATCGCTGTTAGGCGTGAGAGAGGAGCTCAAACGGCTTTTCTCAGCTTACACCCTCTGAAAATACACTTTACTACATTCAACACACAGGTGAACCAAAACAACTAAGAAAAGTTTATTACACGATGTTAGTGCATTTTGCACAGTTAAAACGTGTTTTCCTTCGTAAAAAAATCATTTCTCATCGAAAAAGATTTCTAAAAATTTGGGACCCAAAAAAACTATAAAAAATTTTGACCCAAAAAAAAATCTGTTTTGATGAAATTAAAAACGTTTTAGATGATTGATGGCTTTTTTCCAGAGTACCAACATAGTGTTTGTCTTGATGTGACTCGACAGTCGGTGATTATATGCCTGGATTCACCAAATCACAGCAAAAAGTGGTATATAGACAGAAAAACAAACATTGTGTTTGCTATGCACATGCTTCTTAAAGAAAATGTGAAACTATGCAATGTCAATGCAGCGGAAATGGCTTTTAGGAAATTTTTCATCCAGTTTGACGTGCTGTATGACACTGCAAAAGTCTCTTTCAATGTACACCTGCTGACACACATTGCAGTTAGCCTTAGGAAATGGGGTCAACTTTGTGGGCAACTTCTACCTTTTCTTCTCAGTTATTAAATGGCTCTCTTGTGAAGTACTTCATTGGAACTACACATGTGCCTGTCCAGATTCTAAAGACATTCTTAGGTGGAAAAGTCTATATAAAAGGGGAGAAAAGTGCATAAAGAATGCAAAAAATTATATCAAAGATCGCTTCTCTCAGCTTCTCTCAGCTTTAAAATATTTTGACCCAAAAAAACTTGAAAAAATTTTGTACCCAAAAAATTTTGATCTAAAAAAACATCGAAATATTATGGGACCCAAAAAAACATAGAAAAATTTTGGGCCCGATAACATTTTGACACAAAAAAACTTCGAAAATTTTTAAGATCGGAAAAAAATTTAACCTAAAATAATTTTGACCTCAAAATATCTTCGAAAAGAGATGGTATTTCTTCTTTTCTATTCATTTCGACTTCTTAAAGAAAATGTGAAACTATGTAATGTTAATGCAGCGGAAATGGCTTTTAGGTAATTTGTCATCCAGTTTGAGGTGCTGTATGACACTGCAAAAGTGTCTTTTAATGTACACCTGCTGACACACATTGCAGTTAGCCTCATGAAATGGGAAATGGGATTTTTTTTGATTAAAACTTTTTTTGAGTCCCAAAAGGACCCAAAAATCTTTGAAAAATTTAAGACCAAAAAAATGTTGAGACACGAAAAAATTTAGAAAAAAACTTTGAAAAATCTTGGGTCAAAAAAATTTAGAAAAATTTTTGGACACAAAAAAACTTTGACAGAAAAAAACTCAGAATAGACAACAGAGGTTTTTGCACCATTAATACCCGAACACTGAATAATTCAATGGGCTGAATGGGTGTGATTTTTGCTATCACACAGGTGAAGAACCCTATCCTTTCAGAAGACAAGAACTTGTACTCAGGCAAAATCTGAGGCATCTGAGACAAAACAGTATGACCACCAGCTGCTCCAGAACAGCCAGTCACGGGTGTAAAAGGCCAATCTGTGTTGATAAAATTAAAAACGTTTTAGATGATTGATGGCTTTTTTCCAGAGTACCAACATAGTGTTTGTCTTGATGTGACTCAACAGTCGGTGATTATATGGCTGGATTCACCAAATCACAGCAAAAAGTGGTATATAGACAGAAAAACAAACATTGTTGGGCAAAAATTGCTCGCAGTCCAGCCTCCTGTAGAGTTCACCAGAACACCACAATCATTACATGATTGTAAATTTAGAGTGGTGGTCATTTCTTCTTTTCTATTCATTTCGACTTCTTAAAGAAAATGTGAAACTATGTAATGTTAATGCAGTCGAAATGGATTTTAGGTAATTTGTCATCCAGTTTGAGGTGCTGTATGACACTGCAAAAGTGTCTTTTTTTTGAGACCCGAAAAATGTTGTGACACAAAAAATCTTCGAAAAATTTTGGGACCCAAAAAAATATTGACCCAAAAATATCTTCAAAAAACTTTGGGACTCAAAAAACCTTTGACACAAAAAAATCTTTGAAAAATGTTGAGAACGAACAAATACTTCGAAAAATTTTGAGACACAAAATAATTTTGACCCAAAAAAATCTTCAAAAAACTTTTGGACTCAAAATAATTTGGAAAAATTTTGGGACCCAAAAAATTTTGACACCAAAAAATCTTCAAAAAATTTTGGGACCCAAAAAAAAATTGACCCCAAAATATTGCAAAAAATTGTGGACCCAGAAAAGTTTGACCCAAAAAAAAACTTCGAAAAATTTTGGACCCAAAAAAATTTCGAAACATTTTAACACAAAAAAAATAAAAAAAAACTTTGGGACCCAAAAAAAATTGGGCTAAAAATATGTTGGACCCAAAAAATTTTGACTAAAAAAAAACTTTGAAAAAAATTTTGAGACACAAAAAAAACGTGGAAACATTTTGGAACCCAAAAAATTTTGACGCCATAAAAATCTTCAAAAAAATTTCGGACCTGAAAAAAACATCGAATAATTTTGACACAAAAAACTTCAAAAAATTTTGAGACAAAAAAAACTTCGAAAAGCTTTGGTACCCAAAAAATTTTGACCAAAAAAATTTTACAAAAAAAAAACCCTTTTTTTGGGTCCCAACATTTTTTAAAGTTTTTTTTTGGTCCCAAAATTTTTCGAAATTTTTTTGGGTCAAAATTTTTTCGGGTCTCAAAATTTTTCGAAGTTTCTTTGTGTAAATATTGTTTGGGTCCCAAAATTTTTCGAAGGTTTTTTGGGTCCTGAAAATATTTTAATGTTTTTGGGTAAAATTTTATTCGGGTCTCAACATTTTTCGAAGTTTTTTTGTGTCAAATGTTTTTTGGGCCCAAAATATTTGAAGTTTTTTTTTGTGAAGAAACATTTTTGTGTCCACAAATTTTTGAAGATTTTTTGAGGTCAAAATATTCTTGGGTCCCAAAATTTTTTGAAGATTTTTTTGGGTCCTAAAATTTTTCAAAGTTTTTTTGGGACAAAATTTTTGAATTGCTGTTCTAAAGCTGAGAGAAGAGATCTCTGATATCATTGTTTCCATTCTTTATGCACTTTTCTCCCCTTTTAGAAAGACTAAGCTAAGAATGTCTTTTGACTGGCAGTTCTGGAGTAGCTGGTGGTCCTACTGTTTTGTCTCAGATGCCTCAGATTTTGCCTGAGAACAAAAAAAGTTTTTGGGTCCAAAATTTTTGGAAGATTTTTTGAGGTCAAATATTTTTGGGTCCCAGAATTTTTCGAACTTTTTTTTGGGCCAAAATTTTTTCAAAGTTTTTTTTGGGTCCCAAAATTAGGTTCACCCGTGTGTAAAATGTAGTAAAGTGTGTTTTAGCTGTGTAAAATGCACCAACATCGTTTCTGAAGTGGTTAGGTTTACCTGTGTGTTAAACTAAATAAAGTGTGTTTTCAGACGGTTTAAGCTGAGAAAAGCTGTTTGCGTATGGTTTTGAGCTCCTCTTTCACTCCTAACAGCGATGAACTGCTTAAATGTTGTTTTGAACTAAAAGCATCTTTTTCGATGAGAAATGATTTTTTGCTTAGTTGTTTTGGTCCAGTAAATGTAGTAAAGTGTGTTTTCAGGCGGTTTAAGCTGAGAGAAGCCGTTTGCGTACAGTTTTGAGCTTCCTTTTTCTCTTCTTCAGCAATAAAGTGTGTTGTTATGATCTGAAAACATCTCTTTTGATCAGAAATGAGTATCTACGGCGGAAAACACGTTTTATCTGTGTAATATGCACAAACGTCATGTAATAAACTACTTTTAAGTGTTTGGGTTCAACTGTGTTTTGAATGTAGGAAAGCTGTGTTTTAGTTGTGTAAAGTGCACTAAATTCGTGTAATAAACTTCTCTTAAGTGCTTGGCTTCACCTGTTTGTTGAATGTAGTAAAGTGTGTTTTCAGGCGGTTTACGCTGAGAGAAGCCGTTTGCGTATAGTTTTGAGCTCCCATTTTACTTCTTACAGCCATAAACTGCTTCAAGTGTTGTTAGAATTTGAAAGCATCTTTTGAACTGCAAGCTTTTTTTTCTTCTGGGACATGGCACTCTTGTCATGTGCCTGTCCAGATTGAAAACACATTCTTTGGTGGAAAAGTCAATCTAAAAGGGGGGAAAAGTGCATAATTAATGCAAACAATGATATCAAAGATCTCTTCTCTCAGCTTTAGAACAGCAATTGAAACATTTTGACCCAAAAAACGTTGAAAATTTTTAGGCCCAAAAATATTTTGACCGAAAAAAACTTGGAAAATTTTGGACCCAAAAAAGTTTGACACAAAAAACTTCGAAATATTTTGCGATCCAAAAAAATTTCAAAAAATTTTGGGACCTTTGGAAAATTTTGGGAACCAAAAAAAAACTTTGAAAAAATTTGGAACCCAAAAAAACTTGACACAAAAAAACTCAGAATAGACAACAGAGGTTTTTGCACTAATACCAATAATTCCAGAACACTGAACAATTCAATGGGCTGTATCACACATGTGAAGACCAGAACTTGTTCTCATGCAAAATCTGAGGCATCTGAGACAAAACAGTTTGACCACCATACTCCAGAACAGCCAGTCAAGGGTGTAAAAGGCCAATCTGTATTGATGAGATTAAAAACGTTTTAGATGACTGTTGGTTTTTTTAGAGTACCAACATAGTGTTTGTCTTGATGTGACTCGACAGTCGGTGATTATATGGCTGGATTCACCAAATCACATCAAAAAGTGGTATATAGACAGAAACACAAACATTGTTTTTCTATGCACATGCTTCTTAAAGAAAATGTGAAACTATGCAATGTTAATGCAGCGGAAATGGCTTTTAGGAAATTTGTCATCCAGTTTGAGGTGCTGTATGACACTGCAAAAGTGTCTTTTAATGTACACCTGCTGACACACATTGCAGTTGGCCTTAGGATATGGGGTCCTTTGTGGGCAAATTCTACCTTTTCTTCTGAGTTATTAAATGGCACTCTTGTGAAGTACTTCAATGGAACTACACATGTGCCTGTCCAGATTGTAAAGACATTCTTAGGTGGAAAAGTCTATATAAAAGGGGAGAAAAGTGCATAAAGAATGCAAAAAATTATATCAAAGATCGCTTCTCTCAGCTTCTCTCAGCATTAAAAAATTTTGACCCAAAAAAACTTCGAAAAATTTTGGGACCCAAAAAACTTTGAAAATTTTTGAGAAACGAAAAAATTTTGACCCAAAAAAACTTTGAAAAACTTTGGCCCAAAAAAATTTTGACTCAAAAAAACTTTGAAAAAATTTGGAACCCAAAATAATTTTGACCCAAAAAAACTTCAAAACATTTTGGGACTCAAAAAAATTTTGAAAAATTTTGAGACAAAAAAAAAAATTGAAAAATTTTGGGAACAAAAAAACTTAGAAAAATTTTGGGACCCAAAACAATCTTCGAAAAAATTTGGGACCCAAAAAAAATTTGACCCAGAAACACTTTGAAAAACTTTGGGACCCAAAACAATCTTCGAAAAAATTGGGACCCAAAAAAACAGTGAATCACTACCAAATCTGAATATCTGAGTGAGTAAGGGTCTTTGGCACTGCTTCTAAACAGAGTGCCTGTATCGCACAACCTAGCCACTGAAAGCCTTTAATGATGGTCACGTAACAAAGTGCGAGCATTACAGATGTTTCCGGTATATTAGTGTTGTTAAGTATTAACAGAGTTTTGGTATATGGAGCACGCCTCAATTACAAGCTCCTCCCCTTGGCCATATATATACCTCGCTTCTCTCAGCTTCTCTCAGCATTAAAAAATTTTGACCCAAAAAAACTTCGAAAAATTTTGGGACCCAAAAAACTTTGAAAATTTTTGAGAAACGAAAAAATTTTGACCCAAAAAAACTTTGAAAAACTTTGGCCCAAAAAAATTTTGACTCAAAAAAACTTTGAAAAAATTTGGAACCCAAAATAATTTTGACCCAAAAAAACTTCAAAAAATTTTGGGACTCAAAAAAATCTTTGAAAAATTTTGGGACCCAAAAAAACTTTGAAAAATTTTGGGACCTAAAAAAACTTTGAAAATTTTTGAGAAACGAAAAAATTTTGACCCAAAAAAACTTTGAAAAACTTTGGGCCCAAAAAACATTTTGACCCAAAAAAACTTCGAAAAAATTTGGAACCCAAAATAATTTTGACTCAAAAAAACTTCAAAAAGTTTTGGGACCCAAAAAAACTTCAAAAAATTTTGGGACTCAAAAAAATCTTTGAAAAATTTTGGGACCCAAAAAAAGTTTGAAAAATTTTGGGCCCAAAAAAATTTTGAGACGCGAAAAAATTTAGAAAACATTTGAGACCCTAAAAAATTTGACCCAAATAATCTTTGAAAATTTTTGGGACCCAAAAAATTTTCACCCATGAAACTTAAAAATTTTGAGACCTGAAAAAATCTTTTAAAAAAATTTGGGCCCAAAAAAATTTTGGTACTCGAAAAAATTTTGAAAAATTTTGAGACCCAAATAAATTTTAGGACCCAAAAAAATTTTGAGATGCGAAAAAATGTAGAAAAATTTTGAGACCCTAAAAAATTTTGACCCAAAACAATCTTCGAAAAAATTTGAGACCCAAAATAATTTTGTTCCAAAAAAACTTTGAAACATTTTGGGACCCAAAACAATCTTCGAAAAATTTTGGGACCCAAAACAATCTTCGAAAAATTTTGGGACCCAAAAAATTTTGAACTTAAAAAATCTTCAGAAAATTTTGGGACCCGAAAAAATTTGACCTCAAAAAATCTTCGAAAAATTTTGAGACCCAAAAAATTTTGACCCAAAAAAACTTTGAAAAATTTTGGGACTCAAAAAAATCTTTGAAAAAATTTGGGCCCAAAAAAATTTTGGTACTCGAAAAAATGTTGAAAAATTTTGAGACAAAAAAAAAATTGAAAAATTTTGGGAACAAAAAAACTTAGAAAAATTTTGGGACCCAAAACAATCTTCGAAAAAATTTGGGACCCAAAAAAAATTTGACCCAGAAACACTTTGAAAAACTTTGGGACCCAAAATAATCTTCGAAAAAATTGGGACCCAAAAAAACAGTGAATCACTACCAAATCTGAATATCTGAGTGAGTAAGGGTCTTTGGCACTGCTTCTAAACAGAGTGCCTGTATCGCACAACCTAGCCACTGAAAGCCTTTAATGATGGTCACGTAACAAAGTGCGAGCATTACAGATGTTTCCGGTATGTTAGTGTTGTTAAGTATTAACAGAGTTTTGGTATATGGAGCGCACCTCAATTACAAGCTCCTCCCCTTGGCCATATATATACCTCCCTGTTTCCCCTCACCTTTGTGACGTTCAACCTCGCACCCGCCACCACCCCTTCACCTCCCTTATCTGCATTCTCAGCTTGCTGCGGGGGGGGGGGGGGGGGTGGGGGGGTTACGCTTGAGACCCACTCAAGCAATACAGAACTGTGCCCAAGCATACGTCATACAGTTCACGCCCACCCGCATCGTCTGGCGCGATCCATTATGGCAAACCACACGGATGCAACAACAGGTTGCAAAACAGAAACAAGTCTATTGTAGATATATAAGATGGGACTACACATGTGACTGTCCAGATTGTGAAGACATTCTTAGGTGGAAAAGTCTATCTAACTGGGGAGAAAAGTGCACAAAGAATGCAAACAATGATATCAAAGATCTCTTCTCTCAGCTTTAGAACAGCAATTAAAAAATTTTGACCCAAAAAAAACTTCCAAAAATTTTGAGACACGAAAAAATTTTGACCCAAAAAACATGGAAAAATTTCGGTACCCAAAGAAATCTTCAAAAAATTTTGGGACCCAAAAAAATTTTGACCTTAAAAAATCTTCGGAAAATTTTGGGACCCGAAAAAATTTGACCTCAAAAAATTTAGAACAATTTTGAGACCCAAATAAATTTTGACCAAAAAAAACGTTGAAAAATTTTAGGACCCAAAAAAATTTTGAGATGCGAAAAAATTTAGAAAAATTTTGAGACCCTAAAAATTTTGACCCAAAAATTTTTTGAAAAATTTTGGGACCCCAAAAAACTTGAAAATTTTGGGACCCAAAAAATTTTGACCCAAAACAGTCTTTGAAAAAATTTGAGACCCAAAATAATTTTGTTCCAAAAAAACTTTGAAACATTTTTGGACCCAAAACAACCTTCGAAAAATTTTGGGACCCAAAAAAATTTTGACCTTAAAAAATCTTCGGAAAATTTTGGGACCCGAAAAAATTTGATCTCAAAAAATCTTCGAAAAATTTTGAGACCCAAAAAATTTTGACCCAAAAAAACTTTGAAAAATTTTGGGCCGAAAAAAATTTTGAGACGCGAAAAAATTTAGAAAAATTTTGAGACCCTAAAAAATTTTGACCCAAAAATCTTTGAAAAACTTTGGGACCCAAAAAAACTTGAAAAGTTTGGGACCCTAAAAAATTTTGACCCAAAACATTTTTGAAAAATTTTGGGACCCAAAAAAACTTGAAAATTTTGGGAACCAAAAATTTTTGACCCAAAACAATCTTCGAAAAAATTTGGGACCCAAAATAATTTTGTTCCAAAAAAACTTTGAAACATTTTTGGACCCAAAACAATCTTCGAAAAATTTTGGGACCCAAAAAAATTTTGACCTTAAATAATCTTCGGAAAATTTTGGGACCCGAAAAAATTTGACCTCAAAAAATCTTCGAAAAATTTTGAGACCCAAAAAATTTTGACCCAAAAAAACTTTGAAAAATTTTGGGACTCAAAAAAATCTTTGAAAGATTTTGGGCCCAAAAAAATTTTGAGACGCGAAAAAATTTAGAAAAATTTTGAGACCCAAAAAAATTTTGACCCAAAAATCTTTGAAAATTTTTGGGACCCAAAAAAACTTGAAAATTTTGGGACAAAAAAAATTTTGACCCATGAAACTGAAAAATTTTGAGACCCGAAAAAATCTTTTAAAAATTTTGGGACCCAAAAACACTTGAAAATTTTGCGACCCAAAAAATTTTGACCCAAAACAATCTTCAAAAAAATTTGGGACCCAAAATAATTTTGACCCAAAAAAACTTTGAAAAATTTTGGGACCCAAAACAATCTTCGAAAAAATTTGGGACCCAAAATATTTTTGACCCAAAAAAACATCAAAAAATTTTGGGACCCAAAAAAAGTTCGAAAAATTTTGGGACTCAAAAAATCTTTGAAAAATTTTGATACTCGAAAAAATTCAGAAAAATTTTGAGACAAAAAAAACTTTAAAAAATTTTGCGCCCAAAAAAATTTTGACCCAAAAAAACGTAGAAAAATTTGGGACCCAAAAAAATTTTGACCCAAAAACACTTCGAAAAATTTGGGACCCAAAACAATCTTCGAAAAAAATTGGGACCCAAAAAAAATTTGACCCAAAAACACTTCGAAAAACTTTGGGACCCAAAACAATCTTCGAAAAAAATTGGGACATAAAAAAACTGTGAATCACTACCAAATCTGAATAAATGAGTGAATAAGGGTCTTTGGCACTGCTTCTAACAGAGTGCCTGTAACCTAGCCACTGAAAGCCTTTAATGATGGTCCAGTAACAAAGACCCAAAACAATCTTCGAAAAAAATTGGGACCCAAAATAATTTTGACCCAAAAAAACTTCGAAAAATATTGGGACCCAAAAAAACTTTGAAAAATTTTGGGACCCAAAAAATTTTGACCCAAAACAGTCTTCGAAAAAATCTGAGACCCAAAATAATTTTGTTCCAAAAAAACTTTGAAACATTTTTGGACCCAAAACAATCTTCGAAAAATTTTGGGACCCAAAAAAATTTTGACCTTAAAAAATCTTCGGAAAATTTTGGGACCCGAAAAAATTTGATCTCAAAAAATCTTCGAAAAATTTTGAGACCCAAAAAATTTTGACCCAAAAAAACTTTGAAAAATTTTGGGCCGAAAAAAATTTTGAGACGCGAAAAAATGTAGAAAAATTTTGAGACCCTTAAAAATTTTGACCCAAAAATCTTTGAAAAACTTTGGGACCCAAAAAAACTTGAAAAGTTTGGGACCCTAAAAAATTTTGACCCAAAAAAATTTTGAAAAATTTTGGGACCCGAAAAAACTTGAAAATTTTGGGAACCAAAAATTTTTTACCCAAAACAATCTTCGAAAAATTTTGGGACCCAAAACAATCTTCGAAAAATTTTGGGACCCAAAAAAATTTTGACCTTAAAAAATCTTCGGAAAATTTTGGGACCCGAAAAAATTTTACCTCAAAAAATCTTCGAAAAATTTTGAGACCCAAAAAATTTTGACCCAAAAAAACTTTGAAAAATTTTGGGACTCAAAAAAATCTTTGAAAAATTTTGGGCCCAAAAAAATTTTGAGACGCGAAAAAATTTAGAAAAATTTTGAGACCCTAAAAAATTTTGACCCAAAAATCTTTGAAAATTTTTGGGACCCAAAAAAACTTGAAAATTTTGGGACCCAAAAAATTTTGACCCATGAAACTGAAAAATTTTGAGACCCGAAAAAATCTTTGAAAAATTTTGGGACCCAAAAAAACTTGAAAATTTTGGGACCCAAAAAATTTTGACCCAAAACAATCTTCAAAAAAATTTGGGACCCAAAATAATTTTGACCCAAAAAAACTTTGAAAAATTTTGGGACCCAAAACAATCTTCGAAAAAATTTGGGACCCAAAATATTTTTGACCCAAAAAAACTTCAAAAAATTTTGGGACCCAAAAAAAGTTCGAAAAATTTTGGGACTCAAAAAATCTTTGAAAAATTTTGATACTCGAAAAAATTCAGAAAAATTTTGAGACAAAAAAAACTTTAAAAAATTTTGCGCCCAAAAAAATTTTGACCCAAAAACACTTCGAAAAATTTGGGACCCAAAACAATCTTCGAAAAAAATTGGGACCCAAAAAAAATTTGGGACCCAAAAAAACAGTGAATCACTACCAAATCTGAATATCTGAGTGAGTAAGGGTCTTTGGCACTGCTTCTAAACAGAGTGCCTTTATCGCACAACCTAGCCACTGAAAGCCTTTAATGATGGTCCAGTAACAAAGTGCGAGCATTACAGATGTTTCCTGTATATTACCACTTGGATGCAACAACAGGTTGCAAAACAGAAACAAGTCTATTGTAGATATATAAGATGGAACTACACATGTGCCTGTCCAGATTGTGAAGAGATTCTTAGGTGGAAAAGTCTATCTAAACGGGGAGAAAAGTGAATAAAGAATGCAAACAATGATATCAAAGATCTCTTCTCTCAGCTTTGAAACAGCAAAATGAAAAAATTTTGACCCAAAAAAAACTTCAAAAAATTTTGAGACACGAAAAAATTTTGACCCAAAAAACATGGAAAAATTTCGGACCCAAAAAAATCTTCAAAACACTTCGCGACCCAAAAAAAATTTGACCTTAAAAAATCTTCGAAAAATTTTGAGACACAAAACATTTTGACCCAAAAACACTTCGAAAAACTTTGGGACACAAAAAATTTTGACCCATGAAACTGAAAAATTTTGAGACCCGAAAAAATCTTTGAAAAATTTTGGGACCCAAAAAAACGTGAAAATTTTGGGACCCAAAATATTTTGACCCAAAACAATGTTCGAAAAAATTTGGGACCCAGAATAATTTTTTTCCAAAAAAACTTTGAAAAATTTTGGGACCCAAAACAATCTTCGAAAAATTTTGGGACACACAAAAAATTTGACCCAAAAACACTTTGAAAAACTTTGGGACCCAAAACAATCTTCGAAAAAATTTGGAACCCAAAAAAACTGTGAATCACTACCAAATCTGAATATATGAGTGAGTAAGGGTCTTTGGCACTGCTTCTAAACAGAGTACCTGTATCGCACAACCTAGCCACTGAAAGCCTTTAATGATGAAGACCCAAAATAATCTTCGAAAAAATTTGGGACCCAAAATAATTTTGACCCAAAAAAACTTCGAAAAATGTTGGGACCCAAAAAAACTTTGAAAAATTTTGGACCCAAAAAAATCTTCGAAAAATTTTGAGAGCAAAAAAAACTTGGGCTCAAAAAAATTTAAGACCCAAAAAATTTTGACACAAAAAAATCTTCGAAAAATTTCAAGACCAAAAAAAAAACTTAGAAAAATTTTGGGACCCAAAAAAACTTTTGACACTAAAAATCTTCGAAAAATGTTGAGATTGAACAAATACTTCGAAAAATTTTGAGACACAAAATAATTTTGACCCAAAAAAATCTTCAAAAAACTTTGGGACCCAAAAACGAATTTGACCCCAAAACGTTGCAAAAAATTTTGGACCCAGAAAAGTTTGACCCCAAAAAAAACGTCGAAAAATTTTGGACCCAAAAAAAAATCTTCGAAAAAAGTTGGTACCCAAAAAAATGTTGAATCACTACCAAATCTAAATATCTGAGTGGGTAAGGGTGTTTGGCACCACTTCTAAACAGAGTGCCTGTATCGCACAACCTAGCCACTGAAAGCCTTTAATGATGGTCCAGTAACAAAGTGCGAGCATTACAGTTGCTTCCTGTATATTACCACTCGGATGCAACAACAGTTTGCAAAAGAGAAACAAGTCTATTTTAGATATATAAGATGGAACTACACATGTGCCTGTCCAGATTGTAAAGACATTAGGTGGAACAGTCTATCTAAAAGGGCGGAAAAGTTTATTAAGAATGCAAACAATGAAGTCAAAGATCTCTTCTCTCAGCTTTACAACAGAAATTGAAATTTTGACCCAAAAAAAAAGTTGAAAAATTTTGGGACCCAAAAAAGTTTTACGCAAAAAAAAATCTTTAAAAAAATTAGCTACCCAGAATATTTTGACAAAAGAAAACTTCGAAAGACTTTAAAAAATAATTTGGGACCCAAAAAATTACGCAAAAAGAATCTTCAAAAAAACTTTGGGACCCAAAAAAATTTGGGCTCAAAAAAATTTTGGACCCAAAAAATTTTAACCAAAAAAAAATCTTCAAAAAATTTTGGGACCCAAAAAAATCTTCGAAAAATTTTGAGAGCAAAAAAAACTTGGGCTCAAAAAAATTCAAGACCCAAAAAATTTTGACACAAAAAATCTTCGAAAAATTTTGAGACCAAACAAATACTTCGAAAAATTTTGGGACCCAAAAAAATTTTGACGCAAAAAAAATCTTCAAAAAATTTTGTGACCCGAAAAATGTTGTGACCCAAAAAAATCTTTGAAAAATTTCAATACCAAAAAAAATACTTCGAAAAATTTTGGGACCCAAAAAACTTTTGACACAAAAAAATCTTCGAAAATTGTTGAGAACAAACAAATACTTCGAAAAATTTTGAGACACAAAATAATTTTGACCCAAAAAAATCTTCAAAAATTTTTAAGACAAAAAAAAACGTTGAAAAAATTTGGTACCCAAAAAATTGTTCCGCAAAAAAAATCTTGGGACCAAAATTTTTGGAAGATTTTTTTGGGTCCCGAAATTTGTCGATGATTTTTTGGGTCAAAATTTATTTGGGCCCAAAAATTTTCAGTTTTATTGGTCAAAATTTTTTTTAGGTCCCAAAATTTTTTAAAGTTTTGTTGGGTCAACAATTTTCAATTGCTGTTCTAAAGCTGAGAGAAGACATCTCTGATATCATTGTTTGCATTCTTTATGCATTTTTCTCCCCTTTTAGAAAGACTTTTATAGACAAGAATGTCTTTTGACTGGCTGTTCTGGTGGTCATACTGTTTTGTCTCAGATGCCTCAGATTTTGCCTGAGAACAAGTTCTGGTCTTCTAAAAGGATAGGGTCTTTCACATGTGTGATAGCAAAAATCACATGAATACAGCCCATTGAATTGTTCAGTGTTCTGGAATTATTGGTATTAGTGCAAAAACCTCTGTTGTCTATTCAGAATTTTTTCTGTGTCAAAATTTTTTGGGTCCAAAAATTTTCCTAGTTTTTTTGGGTCCCAAAATTTTTTAAAGTTTTTTTGGGTCTCAAGATTTTTCGAAGTTATTTTGGGTCAAAATTTTTTCGTTTCTCAAAAATTTTCAATGTTTTTTTGGGTCTCAAAATTTTTCGAAGGTTTTTTGGGTCCTGAAATTTTTCGATGTTTTGTGGGTCAAAATTTTTTGGGTCTCAAAATTTTTCGAAGATTTTTTGAGGTCAAATTTTTTTCGGTCCCAAAATTTTCCGAAGATTTTTTAAGGTCAAAATTTTTTTGGGTCCCAAAATTTTTTTGAGATTTTTTTGGGCCCCGAAATGTTTAGATGGTTTTTGGGTCAAAATTTTATGGTCCCAAAATTTTTATACGTATTTTTGGGTCAAATTCTTTTAATTGCTGTTCACAATCTGGACAGGCACATGTGTAGTTTCATCTCATATATCTACAATAAACTTGTTTCTGTTTTGCAAACTGTTGTTGCATCCAAGTGCTAATATACAGGAAACAACTGTAATGCTCGCACTTTGTTACTGGACCATCATTAAAGGCTTTCAGTGCCTAGGTTGTGCGATACAGGCACTCTGTTTAGAAGCAGTGCCAAAGACCCTTACCCACTCAGATTTTCCCAAGATTTTTTAAGGTCAAAAATTTTTTTGGGTCCCAAAATTTTTTTAAGATTTTTTTGGGTCCTGAAATTTTTTGATGTTTTTTGGGTCAAAATTTTTTCGTGTCCCAATTTTTTTCGAAGATTGTTTTGGGTCCCAAAATTTTTCTAAGTTTTTTTGGGTCAAAATGTTTTTGGGCCCAAAATTTTTTTGGGTACAAAATTTTTCAAAGTTTTTTTGGGTCCCAAAATTTTTCGAAGTTTTTTTGGGTCAAAATTATTTTGGGTCCCAAATTTTTTCGAAGATTGTTTTGGGTCCCAAAATTTTTCGAAGTTTTTTTGGGTCAAAATTATTTTGGGTCCCAAATTTATTCGAAGATTGTTTTGGGTACCAAAATTTTTCGAAGTTTTTTTGGGTCAAAATTATTTTGGGTCTCAAAATTTTTCTACATTTTTTCGCATCTCAAAATTTTTTTGGGCCCAAATATTTTCAAACATTTTTTGGGTCCCAAAATTTTTCAAAGATTTTTTTGAGTCCCAAAATTTTTTCAAAGATTTTTTTGAGTCCCGAAATTTTTTTAATGTTTTTGGGTCAAATTTTATTCGGGTCTCAACATTTTTCAAAGTTTTTTCGAGTCAAATTTTTTTTGGGCCCAAAATTTTTGTAGTTTTTTTTGTGTAAAAAATTTTTAGGTCCAAAAATTTTTGATGATTTTTTGAGGTCAAAGTATTCTTGGGTCCCAAAATTTTTCGAAGATTTTTTTGGGTCCTAAAATTTTTCAAAGTTTTTTTAAGTCTAATTTTTTTCGAAGAATTTTTTGGGTCCCAAAATTTTTCGAACTTTTTTTGGCTTCCAAATTTTTTTAAAGTTTTTTTTGGTCCCAAAATTTTTTAATGTTTTTTTGGGTCAAAATATTTTCGGGTCTCAAAATTTTTCGAAGTTTGTTTGTGTAAATATTTTTTGGGTCCCAAAATTTTTCGAAGGTTTTTTTAGGTCCCGAAAATGTTTTAATGTTTTTGGGTCTCAAAATTTTTCGAAGTTTGTTTGTGTAAATATTTTTTGGGTCCAAAAATTTTCCAAGATTTGTTGAGCCCAAAAGTTTTCGAAGATAGTTTTGGGTCCCAAAGTTTTTCGAAGATTGTTTTTGGGTCGAAATTTTTTTGGGTCCCAAATTTTTTCAAAGATTGTTTTGGGTCCCAAATTTTTACGAAGATTGTTTTGGGTCCCAAATTTTTTTTTTTTTTTTTTTCGGTCAAAATTTTTTTGGGCCCAAAATTTTTCAAAGTTTTTTTTTTCTCAAAATTTTTCTAAATTTTTTCGAGTATCAAAATTTTTTTGGGCACAAAGTTTTTTGAAGTTTTTTTGGGTCAAAAATATTTTGAGTCCCAAATTTTTTTGAAGATTGTTATGGGTCCCAAAATTTTTCGAAGCTTTTTTCGGTCAAAATTATTTTGGGTCCCAAATTTTTTCGAAGATTGTTTTGGGCCAAAAATTTTTGGGTCCCAAAATTTTCAATTTTTTTGGGGTCCCAACATTTTTCAAAGATTTTCTGGGTCAAAATTTTTTAGGGTCTCAAAATTTTTCTAAATTTTTTCGCATCTCAAAATTTTTTGGGGCCAAAATTTTTCAAAGTTTTTTTGGGTCCGAAAATTTTTCAAAGATTTTTTTGAGTCCCAAAATTTTTCAAAGTTTTTTTGGGTAAAAATTTTTTAGGGTCTCAAAATTTTTCTACAATTTTTCAGCTCTCAAAAACTTGTTGGGCCCAAAATTTTTCAAAGATTTTTTTAGGTACCAAAATTTTTCGAAATTATTTTGGGACAACATTTTTTCGAAGTTTTTTTGGGTCAAAATTATTTTGGGTCCCAATTTTTTTTGAAATATTTTTGAGTAAAAAATTTTTGGGGCCAAAATTTTTTCAAAGTTTTTTTTGTCTCAAAATTTTTTGAAATTTTTTCGAGTATGAAAGTTTTTTTGGGTCAAAATTATTTTGGGTCCCAAATTTTTTCGAAGATTGTTTTGGGTCAAAATTTTTTGGGTAACAAAATTTTCAAGTTTTTTTGGGTCCCAAAATTTTTCAAAATTTTTCAAATTTTCCCAAAATTTTTCAAAGATTTTTTCGGTTCTCTAAAATTTTCAGTTTCATGGGTCAACATTTTTTGGGTCCCAAAATTTTCAAGTTTTTTTGGGTCAAAATTTTTTAGGGTCTCAAAATTTTTCTAAATTTTTTCGCGTCTCAAAATTTTTCTAAGATTTTTTTGAGTCCCAAAATTTTTCAAAGTTTTTTTGGGTCAAAATGTTTTTGGGTCCCAAATTTTTTCGAAGATTGTTTTGGGTCAAAAATTTTTGGGTCCCAAAATTTTCAATTTTTTTTGGGTCCCAAAATTTTTCAAAGATTTTTTCGGGTCTCAAAATTTTTCAGTTTCATGGGTCAAAATTTTTTGGGTCCCAAAATTTTCAAGTTTTTTTGGGTCCCAAAATTTTTCAAAGATTTTTTGGGTCAAAATTTTTGTAGTTTTTTTTGTGTAAAGAATTTTTAGGTCCAAAAATTTTTGATGATTTTTTGAGGTCAAAGTATTCTTGGGTCCCAAAATTTTTCGAAGATTTTTTTGGGTCCTAAAATTTTTCAAAGTTTTTTTAAGTCTAATTTTTTTCGAAGAATTTTTTGGGTCCCAAAATTTTTCGAACTTTTTTTGGCTTCCAAATTTTTTAAAAGTTTTTTTTGGTCCCAAAAATTTTTAATGTTTTTTTGGGTCAAAATATTTTCGGGTCTCAAAATTTTTCGAAGTTTGTTTGTGTAAATATTTTTTTGGGTTCAAAATTTTTCAAAGTTTTTTTTGGGTCAAAATTTTTTAATTGCTGTTCACAATCTGGACAGGCACATGTGTAGTTCCATCTTATATATCTACAATAGACTTGTTTCTGTTTTGCAAACTGTTGTTGCATCCGAGTGGTAATATACAGGAAACAACTGTAATGCTCGCACTTTGTTACTGGACCATCATTAAAGGCTTTCAGTGGCTAGGTTGTGCGATACAGGCACTCTGTTTAGAAGCAGTGCCAAAGACCCTTACCCACTCAGATTTTCAGATTTGGTAGTGATTCACAGTTTTTTTGGGTCCCAAATTTTTTCGAAGATTGTTTTGGGTCAAAATTTTTTGGGTAACAAAATTTTTAAGTTTTTTTGGGTCCCAAAATTTTTCAAAAATTTTCAAATTTTCCCCAAATTTTTCAAAGATTTTTTCGGTTCTCAAAAACTTTCAGTTTCATGGGTCAAATTTTTTTGGGTCCCAAAATTTTCAAGTTTTTTTGGGTCAAAATTTTTCAAAGATTTTTTTGGGTCAAAATTTTTTAGGGTCTCAAAATTTTTCTAAATTTTTTGGCGTCTCAAAATTTTTCTACATTTTTTCGCGTCTCAAAATTTTTCAAATATTTTTTTTAGTCCCAAAATTTTTCAAAATTTTTTTGGGTCAAAATGTTTTTGGGTCCCAAATTTTTTCGAAGATTGTTTTGGGTAAAAAATTTTTGGGTCCCAAAATTTTCAAGTTTTTTTGGGTCCCAAAATTTTTCAAAGATTTTTTCGGGTCTCAAAATTTTTCAGTTTCATGGGTCAAAATTTTTTGGGTCCCAAAATTTTCAAGTTTTTTTGGGTCCCAAAATTTTTCAAAGATTTTTTGGGTCAAAATTTATTAGGGTCTCAAAATTTTTCTAATTTTTTTCGCATCTCAAAATGTCCCAAAATTTGTCAAAGATTTTTTTGAGTCCCAAAATTTGTTTTTTTGGGTAAAAAATTTTTAGGGTCTCAACATTTTTCTACAATTCTTCAGCTCTCAAAAAGTTTTTGGGCCCAAAATTTTTCAAAGATTATTTTGGGTACCAAAATTTTTCGAAATTATTTTGGGTCAAAATATTTTCAAAGTTTTTTTGGGTCAAAATTATTTTGGGTCCCAAATTTTTTCAAAGTTTTTTTTGGGTCCCAATATTTTTTGAAGTTTTTTTGGGTCAAAATTTTTTAGGGTTTTTTAAATTTTTTTTTTTTTTTTATTTCTGTTCACAATCTGGACAGGCACATGTGTAGTTCCATCTTATATATCTACAATAGACTTGTTTCTGTTTTGCAACCTGTTGTTGCATCCGAGTGGTAATATACAGGAAACAACTGTAATGCTCGCATCTTGTTACTGGACCATCATTAAAGGCTTTCAGTGGCTACTCTGTTTAGAAGCAGTGCCAAAGACGCTTACTCACTCAGATATTCAGATTTGGTAGTTTTTTGTTGTTCGAAGATTGTTTTGGGTCCAAAAGTTTTTCGAAGTGTTTTTGGTTCAAAAATTTTTTAGGTCCCAAATTTTTCCGAAGATTGTTTTGTGTCCCAAAATTTTTCGAAGTTTTTTTAGATCACAATTATTTTGGGTTCCAAATTTTTTCGAAGATTGCTTTGGGTCAAAATTTTTTGGGTCCCAAAATTTTCAAGTTTTTTTGGGTCCCAAAATTTTTCAAAGATTTTTTCGGGTCTCAAAATTTTTCAGTTTCATGGGTCAAAATGTTTTGGGTCCCAAAATTTTCAAGTTTTTTTGGGTCCCAAAATTTTTCAAAGATTTTTTTGAGTCCCAAAATTTTTCAAAGTTTTTTTGGGTCAAAATTTTTTTGGGTCCCAAATTTTTTCAAAGATTTTTTCAGGTCTCAAAATTTTTCAGTTTCATGGGTCAAAATTTTTTGGGTCCAAAAATTTTCAACTTTTTTTGGGTCCCAAAATTTTTCAAAGATTTTTTGGGTCAAAATTTATTAGAGTCTCAAATTTTTTCTAAATTTTTTCGCGTCTCAAAATTTCTTTGGGCCCAAAATTTTTCAAACTATTTTTGGGTCCCAAAATTTTTCAAAGATTTTTTTGGGTACCAAAATTTTTCGAAATTATTTTGGGTCAAAATATTTTCGAAGTTTTTTTGGGTCAAAATTATTTTGGGTCCCAAATTTTTTCGAAATATTTTTGAGTCAAAATTTTTTTGGGCCAAAATTTTTTCAAAGTTTTTTTTGGGTACCAATATTTTTTGAAGTTTTTTTGGGTCAAAATTTTTTAGGGTTTTTTAAAATTTTATTTTTTTTTAATTGCTGTTCACAATCTAGACAGGCACATGTGTAGTTCCATCTTATATATCTACAATAGACTTGTTTCTGTCCCAATTGTTTTCGAAGATTGTTTTGGGTCCCAAAGTTTTTCGAAGTGTTTTTGGTTCAAAAATTTTTTAGGTCCCAAATTTTTTCGAAGATTGTTTTGTGTCCCAAATTTTTTCGAAGATTGTTTTAGGTCAAAATTTTTTGGGTCCCAAAATTTTCAAGTTTTTTTGGGTCCCAAAATTTTTCAAAGATTTTTTCGGGTCTCAAAATTTTTCAGTTTCATGGGTCAAAATGTTTTGGGTCCCAAAATGTTCAAGTTTTTTTGGGTCCCAAAATTTTTCAAAGATTTTTTTGAATCCCAAAATTTTTCAAAGTTTTTTTGGGTCAAAATTGTTTTGGGTCCCAAATTTTTTCGAAGATTGTTTTGGGTCAAAATTTGTTGGGTCCCAAAATTTCCAAGATTTTTTCGGTCCCAAAATTTTTCAAAGATTTTTTCGGGTCTCAAAATTTTTTTGGGCATAAATTTTTCAAACTTTTTTTGTGTCCCAAAATTTTTCAAAGATTTTTTTGAGTCTCAAAATTTTTCAAAGTTTTTTTGGGTAAACATTTTTTAGGGTCTCAAAATTTTTCTACAATTTTTCAGGTCTCAAAAAGGTTTTCAAAAATTTTTTGAAGTTTTTTTGGGTCAAAATTATTTTGGGTCCCAAACTTTTTCCAAATTTTTTTGAGTCAAAATTTTTTTGGGCCAAAATTTTTCAAAGTTTTTTTTGGGTCCCAATATTTTTTGAAGTTTTTTTGGGTCAAAATTTTTTTGGGTCTCAAAATTTTCATAAAATTTTTCGCATCTCAAAGTTTTTTGGGTCCCAAGATTTTTCGAAGTTTGTTTGGGTCCCAAAATTTTTCAAAGATTTTTTTGAGTCCCAAAATTTTTCAAAGTTTTTTTGGGTCAAAATTGTTTTGGGTCCCAAATTTTTTCAAAGATTGTTTTGGGTCAAAATTTATTGGGTCCCAAAATTTCCAAGATTTTTTCGGGTCCCAAAATTTTTCAAAGATTTTTTAGGGTCTCAAAATTTTTATAAAATTTTTCGCATCTCAAAGTTTTTTGGGTCCCAAGATTTTTCGAAGTTTGTTTGGGTCAAAATTGTATCGTTTCTCATAATTTTTCAAAGTTTTTTGGGGTCCCAAAAATTTTCAAAGTTTTTTGGACATCAAAATTTTTTTAGATAAAAATTTTTTGGGTCCCAAAATGTTTCAATGTTTTTTTGGGTCAAAATTTTTTTGGGTCTCAAAAATTTTCGAGATTTTATTGTATCAAAATATTTTTGGGCCTAAAATTTTTCAACTTTTTTGGGTCAAAATGTTTCAATTGCTGTTCTAAGGCTGAGAGGAGAGATCTTTGATCATTGTTTGCATGGTTTTATGCACTTTTCCACCCTTTTAGACTTTTCCAACTAAGAATGTCTTTACAATCTGGACAGGCACATGACAAGAGTGCCGTGACTCAGAAGAAAAAGAAGCTTTTAGTTCAAAAGATGCTTTCAGATTATAAGAACACTTGAAGCAGTTTATCGCTGTAAGAAGTAAAATGGGAGCTCAAAACTGTACGCAAACGGCTTCTCTCAGGTTAAACCGTCTGAAAACACACTTTACTACATTTACTGGACCAAAACAACTAAGTAAAAAATCATTTCTCATGGAAAAAAGATGCTTTTAGTTCAAAACAACACTTTAAGCAGTTCATCGCTGTTAAGAGTGAGAGAGAAGCTCAAAACCAAACGCAAACGGCTTTTCTCAGCTTAAACCGTCTGAAAACACACTTTACTACATTCAACACACAAGTGAACCAAAAGAACTAAGAAAAGTTTATTACACGATGTTAGTGCATTTTACACAGCTAAAATTAGTTTTTCTTCGTAAAAAATCATTTCTTATCGAAAAAGATGTTTTCAGTTCAAAACAACACTTGAAGCAGTTTATCGCCATTAGGAGTGAGAGAGGAGCTCAAAACTATAAGCAAACGACTTTTCTCAGCTTAAACCGTCTGAAAACACACTTTACTGCATTCAACACTCAAGTGAACCAAAAGAACTAAGAAAAGTTTATTACACGATTGTTAGTGCATTTTACATAGCTAAAATGAGTTTTTCTTCGTAAAAAATCATTTCTTATCGAAAAATATGTTTTCAGTTCAAAACAACACTTGAAACAGTTTATCGCCGTTAGGAGTGAGAGAGGAGCTCAAAACTATACGCAAACGACTTTTCTCAGTTTTAACCGTCTGAAAACACACTTTACTACATTTAACACACGGGGGAACCAAAACATCTAAGTAAAGTTTATTTCACGCTGTTAGTGCATTTTTCACAGCTAAAACGTGTTTTCCTTCGTAAAAACTCAATTCTATTCGAAAAAGATGTTGTTAGTTCAAAACAACACTTGAAGCAATTTATCGCCGTTAAGAGTGAGAGAGGAGCTCAAAACCATACGCAAACGACTTTTCTCAGCTTTAACCGTCTGAAAACACACTTTACTACATTTAACACACGGGGGAACCTAACCATTTCAGAATCGATGTTAGTGCATTTTGCACGGTTAAAACGTGTTTTCCTTCGTAAAAACTCATTTCTGATCGAAAAAGATGTTTTTAGTTTAAAACAACACTTTGAAGCAGTTTATATCGCTGTTAGGAGTGAGAGAGGAGCTCAAACGGCTTTTCTCAGCTTACACCGTCTGAAAACACACTTTACTACATTTTACACACGGGTGAACCTAATTTTGGGACCCAAAAAAAACTTCGAAAAATTCTGGAACCCAAAACAATTTTCGAAAAAATTTGGGACCCAAAAAAACTGTGAATCACTACCAAATCTGAAAATCTGAGTGGGTAAGGGTCTTTGGCACTGCTTCTATACAGAGTGCCTGTATCTCACAACCTAGCCACTGAAAGCCTTTAATGATGGTCCGAAAAGTGCGAGCAGTACAGTTGTTTCCTGTATATTACCACTCGGATGCAACAACAGGTTGCAAAGGAGAAACAAGTCTATTGTAGATATATAAGATGGATGTACACTCGTGCCTGTCCAGATTGTTAAGACATTCTTAGGTGTAAAATCTATCTATCTAAACAGGGAGAAATGTGCATAATAAAGAATGCAAACAATGATATCAAATATCGCTTCTCTCAGCTTTAGAACAGCAATTAAAACATTTTGACACGAAAAAACTTCAAAAAATTTTGAGACCCCAAAAAATTTTGACCTAAAAAAACTTCAAAAAATTTTGTGACCCAAAAAAACTTGGAAAATTTTGGGACCCAAATTTTTTTTACACATAAAAACTCAGAATAGACAACAGATGTTTTTGCACTAATACCAATAATTCCAGAACAATGAACAATTCAATGGGCTGTATGGGTGTGATTTTTGCTATCACACGTGAAGGACCCTATCCTTTTAGAAGACCAGAACTTATTCTCAGGCAAAATCTGAGGCATCTGAGACAAAGACATTCTTAGCTGGAAAAGTCTTTCTAAAAGGGGAGAAAAGTGCATAAAGAATGCAAACAATGATATCAGAGATCTTGAAATATTGACCCAAAAATATCTTCAAAAAACTTTGGGACCCAAAAAACTTTTGACACAAAAAAATCTTCGAAAAATGTTGAGAACGAACAAATACTTCGAAAAATTTTGAGACACAAAATAATTTAGACCCAAAAAAAATCTTCGAAAAAATTTGGTACCCCCAAAAAATTTGAATCACTACCAAATCTAAATATCTGAGTGGGTAAGGGTGTTTGGCACCACTTCTAAACAGAGTGCACAACCTAGCCACTGAAAGCCTTCAATGATGGTCCAGTAACAAAGTGCGAGCATTACAGTTGTGTATATATCCTGTATATTACCACTCGGATGCAACAACAGGTTGCAAAAGAGAAACAAGTCTTTTGTAGATATATAAGATGGAACTACACATGTGCCTGTCCAGATTGTAAAGACATTAGGTGGAAAAGTCTATCTAAAAGGGCGGAAAAGTGCATTAAGAATGCAAACAATGAAGTCAAAGATCTCTTCTCTCAACTTTACAATAGCAATTGAAATTTTGACCCAAAAAAAATGTTGAAAGATTTTGGGACCCAAAACAGTTTTACGCAAAAAAAAATCTTCAAAAAAATTTGCAACCCAGAATATTTTGACACAAGAAAACTTCGAAAAATTTTGGCACCAAAAAAAAAACTTAAAAAAATAATTTGGGACCAAAAAATTACGCAAAAAGAATCTTCAAAAAACTTTGGGACCCAAAATAATTTGGGCTCAAAAAAATTTGGGATTAGAAATTTTGACCAAAAAAAATTCAAGACCCAAAAAATTTTGGGACCCAAAAAAATCTTCGGAAAATTTTGAGAACAAACAAATACTTCGAAAAATGTTGGGACCCAAAAAAATTTTGACGCAAAAAAAATCTTCAAAAAAGTTTGTGACCCGAAAAATGTTGTGACCCAAAAAAATCTTCGAAAAATTTTAAGACCAAAAAAAAACTTCGGAAAATTTTGGGACCCAAAAAAATATTGACCCAAAAATATCTTCAAAAAACTTTGGGACCCAAAAAACTTTTGACACAAAAAAATCTTCGAAAAATGTTGAGAACGAACAAATACTTCGAAAAATTTTGAGACACAAAATAATATATATAATATATATAATAAAGAATGCAAACAATGATATCAAATATCGCTTCTCTCAGCTTTAGAACAGCAATTAAAACATTTTGACACGAAAAAACTTCAAAAAATTTTGAGACCCCAAAAAATTTTGACCTAAAAAAACTTCAAAAAATTTTGTGACCCAAAAAAACTTGGAAAATTTTGGGACCCAAATTTTTTTTACACATAAAAACTCAGAATAGACAACAGATGTTTTTGCACTAATACCAATAATTCCAGAACAATGAACAATTCAATGGGCTGTATGGGTGTGATTTTTGCTATCACACGTGAAGGACCCTATCCTTTTAGAAGACCAGAACTTATTCTCAGGCAAAATCTGAGGCATCTGAGACAAAGACATTCTTAGCTGGAAAAGTCTTTCTAAAAGGGGAGAAAAGTGCATAAAGAATGCAAACAATGATATCAGAGATCTCTTCTCTCAGCGTTAGAACAGTAATTCAAATATTTTGACCCAAAAAAACTTTTAAAAGTTTTGGGATCCAAAAAAACTTCTAAAAATTTGGAACCCAAAAAAAATTAAAAAAATTTAAATCACACATGTGAAGACCAGAACTTGTTCTCATGCAAAATCTGAGGCATCTGAGACAAAACAGTATGACCACCATACTCCAGAACAGCCAGTCATGGGTGTAAAAGGCCAATCTGTATTGATGAGATTAAGAACGTTTTAGATGATTGTTGTTTTTTTTTTAGAGTACCAACATAGTGTTTGTCTTGATGTGACTCGAAAGTCGGTGATTATATGGCTGGATTCACCAAATCACAGCAAAAAGTGGTATATAGTCAGAAACACAAACATTGTTTTTGCTATGCACATGCTTCTTAAAGAAAATGTGAAACTATGCAATGTTAATGCAGCGGAAATGGCTTTTAGGAAATTTGTCATCCAGTTTGAGGTGCTGTATGACCCTGCAAAAGTATCTTTTAATGTACACCTGCTGACACACATTGCAGCTAGCCTTAGGAAATGGGGTCCTTTGTGGGCAACTTCTACCTTTTCTTCTGAGTTATTAAATGGCACTCTTGTGAAGTACTTCAATGGAACTACAGATGTGTCTGTCCAGATTGTAAAAACATTCTTAGTTGGAAAAGTCTATATGAAAGGGGAGAAAGATCGCTTCTCTCAGCTTCTCTCAGCTTTAAAATATTTTGACCCAAAAAAAATTGAAAAAATTTTGAACCCAAAAAATTTTGATCCAAAAAAACATCGAAATATTATGGGACCCAAAAAAACTTCAAAAAAAAATTGGGCCCGATAAAATTTTGACACCAGAAACTTCAAAAAATTTTGAGACCCGAAAAAAATTTGACCTAAAATAAATTTGACCTCAAAATATCTTCAAAAAATTTTGTGACCCAAAAAAAGTTTGAATAAAAAAAAAATTACAAAAATTTTGGGACCCAAAAAAAACTTTGAAAAATTTTAAGACCAAAAAATTGTTGAGAACCGAAAAAAATTAGAAAAATCTTGGGACCCAAAAAAACTTTGAAAAATTTTGGGCCAAAAAAAATTTAGAAAAATTTTGGACACAAAAAAATTTTGACAGAAAAAAACTCAGAATAGGCAACAGAGGTTTTTGCACTAATAATGGGTGTGATTTTTGCTATCACACAGGTGAAGAAGACCAGAAGACCAGAACTTGTTCTCAGGCAAAATCTGAGGCATCTGAGACAAAACAGTATGACCACCAGCTACTCCAGAACAGGCAGTCATGGGTGTAAAAGGCCAATCTGTGTTGATGAAATTAAAAATGTTTTAGATGATTGATGGCTTTTTTCCAGAGTACCAACATAGTGTTTGTCTTGATGTGACTCAACAGTCGGTGATTATATGGCTGGATTCACCAAATCACAGCAAAAAGTGGTATATAGACAGAAAAACAAACATTGTTGGGCAAAAATTGCTCACAGTCCAGCCTCCTGTAGAGTTCACCAGAACACCACAATCATTACATGATCGTAAATTTAGAGTGGAGGTCATTTCTTCTTTTCTATTCATTGCGACTTCTTAAAGAAAATGTGAAACTATGTAATGTTAATGCAGCGGAAATGGCTTTTAGGTAATTTGTCATCCAGTTTGAGGTGCTGTATGACACTGCAAAAGTGTCTTTTAATGTACACCTGCTGACACACATTGCAGTTAGCCTTATGAAATGGGATCCTTTGTGGGCAACTTCCACCTTTTCTTCTGAGTTATTAAATGACACTCTGGTGAAGTACTTCAATGGAACTACAGATTGTCCAGATTGTAAAGACATTCCTAGGTGGAAAAGTCTATCTAAACGGGGAGAAAAGTGCATACAGGATGCAAACAATGATATCAAAGATGTCTTCTCTCAGCTTTAGAACTGCAATTGATAAATTTTGACCCAAAAAAACTTTGAAAAATTTTGAGACCCGAAAAAAGTTTGAATAAAAAAAAAATTACAAAAATTTTGGGACCCAAAAAAAACTTTGAAAAATTTTAAGACCAAAAAATTGTTGAGAACCGAAAAAAATTAGAAAAATCTTGGGACCCAAAAAAACTTTGAAAAATTTTGGGCCAAAAAAAATTTAGAAAAATTTTGGACACAAAAAAATTTTGACAGAAAAAAACTCAGAATAGGCAACAGAGGTTTTTGCACTAATAATGGGTGTGATTTTTGCTATCACACAGGTGAAGAAGACCAGAAGACCAGAACTTGTTCTCAGGCAAAATCTGAGGCATCTGAGACAAAACAGTATGACCACCAGCTACTCCAGAACAGGCAGTCATGGGTGTAAAAGGCCAATCTGTGTTGATGAAATTAAAAATGTTTTAGATGATTGATGGCTTTTTTCCAGAGTACCAACATAGTGTTTGTCTTGATGTGACTCAACAGTCGGTGATTATATGGCTGGATTCACCAAATCACAGCAAAAAGTGGTATATAGACAGAAAAACAAACATTGTTGGGCAAAAATTGCTCACAGTCCAGCCTCCTGTAGAGTTCACCAGAACACCACAATCATTACATGATCGTAAATTTAGAGTGGAGGTCATTTCTTCTTTTCTATTCATTGCGACTTCTTAAAGAAAATGTGAAACTATGTAATGTTAATGCAGCGGAAATGGCTTTTAGGTAATTTGTCATCCAGTTTGAGGTGCTGTATGACACTGCAAAAGTGTCTTTTAATGTACACCTGCTGACACACATTGCAGTTAGCCTTATGAAATGGGATCCTTTGTGGGCAACTTCCACCTTTTCTTCTGAGTTATTAAATGACACTCTGGTGAAGTACTTCAATGGAACTACAGATTGTCCAGATTGTAAAGACATTCCTAGGTGGAAAAGTCTATCTAAACGGGGAGAAAAGTGCATACAGGATGCAAACAATGATATCAAAGATGTCTTCTCTCAGCTTTAGAACTGCAATTGATAAATTTTGACCCAAAAAAACTTTGAAAAATTTTGAGACCCGAAAAAATTTTGAACCAAAAAAACTTTGAAAAATTTTGGTCCCAAAAAAAATTTGACAGCCGAAAAAATTTAAAAAATTTTGGGCCAAAAAAAAAATCTTCGCAAAAATTTGGTACCCCCAAAAAATTTGAATCACTACCAAATCTAAATATCTGAGTGGGTAAGGGTGTTTGGCACCACTTCTAAACAGAGT
This sequence comes from Astyanax mexicanus, assembly GCF_023375975.1. Lineage (NCBI taxonomy): Eukaryota > Metazoa > Chordata > Actinopteri > Characiformes > Acestrorhamphidae > Astyanax > Astyanax mexicanus. The sequence continues at coordinate 37,868,118 of NC_064424.1, forward strand.
GCACAACCTAGCCACTGAAAGCCTTCAATGATGGTCCAGTAACAAAGTGCGAGCATTACAGTTGTGTATATATCCTGTATATTACCACTCGGATGCAACAACAGGTTGCAAAAGAGAAACAAGTCTTTTGTAGATATATAAGATGGAACTACACATGTGCCTGTCCAGATTGTAAAGACATTAGGTGGAAAAGTCTATCTAAAAGGGCGGAAAAGTGCATTAAGAATGCAAACAATGAAGTCAAAGATCTCTTCTCTCAGCTTTACAATAGCAATTGAAATTTTGACCCCAAAAAAATGTTGAAAGATTTTGGGACCCAAAACAGTTTTACGCAAAAAAAAATCTTCAAAAAAATTTGCAACCAGAATATTTTGACACAAGAAAACTTCGAAAAATTTTGGCACCAAAAAAAAAACTTAAAAAAATAATTTGGGACCAAAAAATTACGCAAAAAGAATCTTCAAAAAACTTTGGGACCCAAAATAATTTGGGCTCAAAAAAATTTGGGATTAAAAAATTTTGACCAAAAAAAATTCAAGACCCAAAAAATTTTGGGACCCAAAAAAATCTTCGGAAAATTTTGAGAACAAACAAATACTTCGAAAAATGTTGGGACCCAAAAAAATCTTCGAAAAATTTTAAGACCAAAAAAAAACTTCGGAAAATTTTGGGACCCAAAAAAATATTGACCCAAAAATATCTTCAAAAAACTTTGGGACCCAAAAAACTTTTGACACAAAAAAATCTTCGAAAAATGTTGAGAACGAACAAATACTTCGAAAAATTTTGAGACACAAAATAATTTAGACCCAAAAAAAATCTTCAAAAAACTTTGGGACTCAAAATAATTTGGAAAAATTTTGGGACCCAAATAATTTTGACAAAAAAAATCTTCGAAAAATTTTGAGAACAAACAAATACTTCGAAAAATGTTGGGACCCAAAAAAATTTTGACGCAAAAAAAATCTTCTAAAAAATTTGTGACCCGAAAAATGTTGTGACCCAAAAAAATCTTCGAAAAATTTTAAGACCAAAAAAAAACTTCGGAAAATTTTGGGACCCAAAAAAATATTGACCCAAAAATATCTTCAAAAAACTTTGGGACCCAAAAAACTTTTGACACAAAAAAATCTTCGAAAAATGTTGAGAACGAACAAATACTTCGAAAAATTTTGAGACACAAAATAATTTAGACCCAAAAAAAATCTTCAAAAAACTTTGGGACTCAAAATAATTTGGAAAAATTTTGGGACCCAAAAAATTTTGACAAAAAAAATCTTCGAAAAATTTTGAGAACAAACAAATACTTCGAAAAATGTTGGGACCCAAAAAAATTTTGACGCAAAAAAAATCTTCTAAAAAATTTGTGACCCGAAAAATGTTGTGACCCAAAAAAATCTTCGAAAAATTTTAAGACCAAAAAAAAACTTCGGAAAATTTTGGGACCCAAAAAAATATTGACACAAAAATATCTTCAAAAAACTTTGGGACCCAAAAAACTTTTGACACAAAAAAATCTTCGAAAAATGTTGAGAACGAACAAATACTTCGAAAAATTTTGAGACACAAAATAATTTAGACCCAAAAAAAATCTTCAAAAAACTTTGGGACTCAAAATAATTTGGAAAAATTTTGGGACCCAAAAAATTTTGACGCCAAAAAATCTTCAAAAAATTTTGGGACCCAAAAAAAATTTGACCCCAAAACATTGCAAAAAATTTTGGACCCAGAAAAGTTTGACCCAAAAAAAAACTTCGAAAAATTTTGACACAAAAAAGTTCAAAAAACTTTGGGACCCAAAAAAAACGTGGAAAAATTTTGGAACCCAAAAATTTTTGACGGCATAAAAATCTTCAAAAAAATTTGGGACCTGAAAAAAACGTCGAAAAATTTTGACACAAAAAACTTCAAAAAATTTTGAGACAAAAAAAAAACTTTGAAAAGCTTTGGTACCCAAAAAAATTTTGAACAAAAAAATATCTACAAAAAACTGTGGGACCCAAAACAATTAGGGCTCAAAAAAATTTTGGACCCCAAAAAAATTTACCCAAAAAAACTTCGAAAAATTTCGGGTCCCAAAAACAATTTTGACACAAAAAATTCTTCGAAAATTTTTGAGACAAAAAAATACGTTGAAAAATTTTGGTACCCAAAAAATTGTTACGCAAAAAAAATCTTGGGTACAAAATTTTTGGAAGATTTTTTTGGGTCCCGAAATTTTTCGATGTTTTTTTGGGTCAAAATTTATTTGGGACCAAAAATTTTCAGTTTTATTGGTCAAAATTTTTTTTAGGTCCCAAAATTTTTAAAAGGTTTGTTGGGTCAACAATTTTCAATTGCTGTTCTAAAGCTGAGCGAAGACATCTCTGATATCATTGTTTGCATTCTTTATGCACTTTTCTCCCCTTTTAGAAAGACTTTTCCAGACAAGAAAGTCTTTTGACTGGCACTTCTGGAGTAGCTAGTGGTCATACTGTTTTGTCTCAGATGCCTCAGATTTTGCCTGAGAACAAGTTCTGGTCTTCTAAAAGGATAGGGTCCTTCACATGTAGGAAAAATCACATGCATGCAGCCCATTGAATTGTTCAGTGATCTGGAATTATTGGTATTAGTGCAAAAACCTCTGTTGTCTATTCTGAGTTTTTTCTGTGTCAAAATTTTTTCGGGTCTCAAAATTTTTCGAAGTTTGTTTGTGTAAATATTGTTTGGGTCCCAAAATTTTTCGAAGGTTTTTTTGGGTCCGGAAAATATTTTAATGTTTTTGGGTCAAATTTTATTCGGGCCCAAAATTTTTTAAGTTTTTTTTGTGTAAAAAATTTTTGGGTCCAAAAATTTTTGAAGATTTTTTGAGGTCAAAGTATTCTTTTGTCCCAAAATATTTCGAAGATTTTTTTGGGTCCTAAAATTTTTCAAAGTTTTTTTGGGTCAAAATATTTGAATTGCTGTTCTAAAGCTGAGAGAAGAGATCTTTCATATCATTGTTTGCATTCTTTATGCACTTTTCTCCCCTTTTAGAAAGACTTTTCCAGCTAAGAATGTCTTTTGACTGGCACTTTTGGAGTAGCTGGTGGTCATACTGTTTTGTCTCAGATGCCTCAGATTTTGCCTGAGAATAAGTTCTGGTCTTCTAAAAGGATAGGGTCCTTCACGTGTGATAGCAAAAATCACACCCATACAGCCCATTGAATTGTTCAGTGTTCTGGAATTATTGGTATTAGTGCAAAAACCTCCGTTGTCTACTCTGAGTTTTTTTTGTGTCAAAATATTTTGGGTCCAAAAATTTTCCAAGTTTTTTTGGGCCCAAAATTTTTCAAAGTTTCTTTGGGGTCCCAATTTTTTTCAAAGATTTTTTTGGGTCCCAACATTTTTTGAAGTTTTTTTGGGTTCCAAAATTTTTCAAACTTTTTTTGGGTCCCAAAATTTTTTTAAGTTTTTTTGAGTCCCAAAATTTTTCAAAGTTTTTTTTGGGTCAAAATTTTTTCGGGTCCCAAATTTTTTTGAAATATTTTTGAGTCAAAAATTTTTTGGGCCAAAAATTTTTCAAAGTTTTTTTTGGGTCCCAATATTTTTTGAAGTTTTTTTGGGAAGTTTTTTTCGGGTCTCAAAATTTTTCTACAATTTTTCAGGTCTCAAAAAGTTTTTGGGCCAAAAAATTTTCAAAGATTTTTTTGGGTACCAAAATTTTTCGAAATTATTTTGGGTCAAAATTTCTTCGAAGTTTTTTTGGGTCAAAATTATTTTGGGTCCCAAATTTTTTTGAAATATTTTTGAGTCAAAAATTTTTTGGGACAAAATTTTTTCACAGTTTTTTTTGGGTCCCAATATTTTTTAAAGTTTTTTTGGGTCAAAATTTTTTAGGGTCTCAAAATTGTTCTAAATTTTTTCGCATCTCAAAATTTTTTTGGGCTCAATTTTTTAAATTTCTGTTCACAATCTGGACACGCACATGTGTAGTTCCATCTTATATATCTACAATTGACTTGTTTCTGTTTTGCAACCTGTTGTTGCATCCGAGTGGTAATATACAGGAAACATCTGTAATGCTCGCACTTTGTTACTGGACCATCATTAAAGGCTTTCAGTGGATAGGTTGTGCGATAAAGGCACTCTGTTTAGAAGCAGTGCCAAAGACCCTTACTCACTCAGATATTCAGATTTGGTAGTTATTCACAGTTTTTTTGGGTCCCAATTTTTTTCGAATATTGTTTTGGGTCCCAAAGTTTTTCAAAGTTTTATTGGGTCAAAATGTTTTTGGGCCCAAAATTTTTCTAAGTTTTTTTTATCTCAAAATTTTTCGAAAATTTTTCGAGTTTCAAAATTTTTTTGGGCCCAAAATTTTTCAAAGTTTTTTTGGGTCCCAACATTTTTCGAAGTTTTTTTGGGTCAAAATTATTTTGGGTCCCAAGTTTTTTTCGAAGATTGTTTTGGGTCTTTGTTACTGGACCATCATTAAAGGCTTTCAGTGGCTAGGCTGTGCGATACAGGCACTCTGTTTAGAAGCAGTGCCAAAGACCCTTACTCACTCATATATTCAGATTTGGTAGTGATTCACAGTTTTTTTGCGTCCCAAATTTTTTCGAAGATTGTTTTGGGTCCCAAAGTTTTTCGAAGTGTTTTTGGGTCAAAATTTTTTGGGTCCCAAATTTTTTCGAAGATTGTTTTGGGTCCCAAAGTTTGTCGAAGTGTTTTTGGGTCAAAATTTTTTTGGATCCCAAATTTTTTCGAAGATTGTTTTGGGTCCCAAATTTTTTCTACATTTTTTTGGGTCAAAAATTTTTTGGACCCAAAATTTTTAAAAGTTTTTTTTGTCTCAAAATTTTTCTAAATTTTTACGAGCATCAAGATTTTTTGAGTCAGAAAATTTTTCGAAGACTGTTTTGGGTCCCAAAATTTTTTGAAGTTTTTTGGGTCAAAATTATTTTGGGTCCCAAAGTTTTTTCGAAGATTGTTTTGGGTCAAAATTTTTTGGGGCCCAAAATTGTCAAGTTTTTTTGGGTCCAAAAATTTTTCAAAGATTTTTTCGGGTCTCAAAATTTTTCAGTTTCATGGGTCAAAATTTTTTGGGTCCCAAAATTTTTCAAAGATTTTTTGGGTCAAAATTTTTCTAAATTTTTTCGCATCTCAAAATGTTTTTGGGCCCAAAATTTTTTAAAGATTTTTTTGAGTCCCAAAATTTTTCAAAGTTCTTTTGGGTCAAAATTTTTGGAGATTTGAAGATTTTTTGAGGTCAAAATTTATCGGGTCCCAAAATTTTCCGAAGAGTTTTTAAGGTCAAAATTTTTTTGGGTCCCAAAATTTTTTCGAAGATTGTTTTGGGTCCCAAAATTTTTCTAAGTTTTTTTGTCTCAAAATTTTTCGAAATTTTTTCGAGTATCAACATTTTTTTGGGCCCAAACTTTTTCAAAGTTTTTTTGGGTCCCAAAGTTTTTCTGTGTCCCAAAATTTTTCGAAGGTTTTTTGATTTAAAATTTTTTTGGGTCCCAAAATTTTTCCGAAGATTTTTTAAGGTCAAAAATTTTCTGGGTCCCAAAATTTTTTAAAGATTTTTTTGGGTCCCGAAATTTTTTGATGTTTTTTGGGTCCAATTTTTTTAATTGCTGTTCTAAAGTTGAGAGAAGAGATCTTTGATATCACTGTTTGCATTCTTTATGCACTTTTCTTCCCGTTTAGATAGACTTTTCCACCTAAGAATGTCTTCACAATCTGGACAGGCACAAGTGTAGTTCCATCTTATGTATCTACAATAGACTTGTTTCTGTTTTGCAAACTGTTGTTGCATCCGAGTGTTAATATACAGGAAACAACTGTAATGCTCGCACTTTGTTACTGGACCATCATTAAAGGCTTAGGCTTAGTGGATAGGTAAGTTTTTTTGGGTCCCAAGATTTTTTGAAGTTTTTTTGGTTCAAAATTTTTTCGTTTCTCAAAAATTTTCAAAGTTTTTTTGGGTCCCAAAATTTTCAAAGTTTTTTTGGGTCCCAAATTTTTTCGAAGTTTTTTTGGGTCAAAATTTTTTCGGGCCCAAAATTTTTCGACGTTTTTTTGGGTTCCATAATATTTCGATGTTTTTTTGGATCAAAAGTTTTTGTGTACAAAATTTTTTCAAGTTTTTTTGGGTCAAAATTTTTTTAATGCTGAGAGAAGCTGAGAGAAGCGATCTTTGATATCATTTTTTGCATTCTTTATGCACTTTTCTCCCCTTTTATATAGACTTTTCCACCTTTTTCTTTACAATCTGGACAGGCAAATGTGTAGTTCCATTGAAGTACTTCACAAGAGTGCCACTCAGAAGAAAAGGTAGAGGTTGCCCACAGAGGACCCCATTTCCTAAGGTCAACTGCAATGTGTGTCAGCAGGTGTACATTAAAAGAGACTTTTGCAGTGTCATACAGCACCTCAAACTGGATGACAAATTTCCTAAAAGCCATTTCCACTGCATTAACATTGCATAGTTTCACATTTTCTTTAAGAAGCCTGTGCATAGCAAAAACAACGTTTGTGTTTCTGTCTATATACCACTTTTTGCTGTGATTTGGCGAATCCAGCCATATAATCACCGACTGTCGAGTCACATCAAGACAAACACTATGTTGGTACTCTAAAAAAACCAACAGTCATCTAAAACGTTTTTAATCTCATCAAAACAGATTGGCCTTTTACACCCATGACTGGCTGTTCTGGAGTATGGTGGTCATACTGTTTTGTCTCAGATGCCTCAGATTTTGCATGAGAACAAGTTCTGGTCTTCACATGTGTGATAGCCATTCAGCCCATTGAATTGTTCAGTGTTCTGGAATTATTGGTATTACTGCAAAAACCTCTGTTGTCTATTCTGAGTTTTTTGTGTCAAAATTTTTTGGGTCCAAAAGTTTTCCAAGTTTTTTTGGGTTCCAATTTTTTTCAAAGTTTTTTTTGGGTCCCAAAATTTTTCAAAGACTTTTTTGGGTCCCAAACTTTTTTTAAATTTTTTTTGGGTCCCAAAATATTTCGAAGTTTTTTTGTGTCAAACTTTTTTAGGTCCAAAAGTTTTCCAAGTTTTTTTTGGGGTTAAAATATTTTTGGGCCTAAAATTTTTCAACGTTTTTTTGGGTCAAAATGTTTCAATTACTGTTCTAAAGCTGAGAGAAGAGATCTTTGATATCATTGTTTGCATTGTTTATGCACTTTTCCCCAGTTTTAGATTGACTTTTCCACCTAAGAATGTCTTTACAATCTGGACAGGCACATGACAAGAGTGCCATGACTCAGAAGAAAAAAAAGCTTTTATTTCAAAAGATGCTTTCAGATTCTAACAACACTTGAAGCAGTTTATCGCTGTAAGAAGTAAAATGGGAGCTCAAAACTGTACGCAAACGGCTTCTCTCAGCGTAAACCGCCTGAACCGCGAAAATTTTTCAGTTTCATGGGTCAAATTTTTTTGGGTCCCAAAGTTTTTCAAAGTTTTTTTGGGTCCCAAAGTTTTTTTGGGTTCCAAAATTTTTCAAAGATTTTTTCGGGTCCCAAAATTTTCCGAAGATTTTTTAAAGTGAAAAATTTTTTGGGTCACAAAAGTTTTTGAAGATTTTTTTGGGTCCCGAAATTTTTCCATGTGTTTTGGGTCAAAATTTTTTTGTGTCTCAAAATTTTTTGAAGTTTTTTTTGGGTCAAAACTTTTTAATTGCTGTTCTAAAGCTGAGAGAAGAGATCTTTGATATCATTGTTTGCATTCTTTATGCACTTTTCTCCCCGTTTAGATAGACTTTTCCACCTAAGAATGTCTTCACAATCTGGACAGGCACATGTGTAGTTCCATCTTATATATCTACAATAGACTTGTTTCTGTTTTGCAACCTGTTGTTGCATTCGAGTGGTAATATACAGGAAACATCTATAATGCTCGCACTTTGTTACTGGACCATCATTAAAGGCTTTCAGTGGCTAGGTTGTGCGATAAAGGCATTCTGTTTAGAAGCAGTGCCAAAGACCCTTACTCACTCAGATATTCAGATTTAGTAGTGATTCACTGTTTTTTTGGGTCCCAATTTTTTTCGAAGATTGTTTTGGGTCCCAAAGTTTTTCAAAGTGTTTTTGGGTCAAATTTTTTTTGGGTCCCAATTTTTTTCGAATATTGTTTTGGGTCCCAAAATTTTTCAAAGTTTTTTTGGGTCCCATCATTTTTCAAAGTTTTTTTGGGTCAAAATTATTTTGGGTCCCAAATTTTTTCAAAGATTGTTTTGGGTCTTTGTTACTGGACCATCATTAAAGGCTTTCAGTGGCTAGGTTGTGCGATACAGGCACTCTGTTTAGAAGCAGTGCCAAAGACCCTTACCCACTCAGATATTCAGATTTGGTAGTGATTCACAGTTTTTTTGGGTCCCAAATTTTTTCGAAGATTGTTTTGGGTCCCAAAATTTTTCGAAGTGTTTTTGGGTCAAAATTTTTTGGGTCTCAAAATTTTTCGAAGATGTTTTGAGGTCAAATTTTTTCAAGTCCCAAAATTTTTCTACATTTTTTCGCGTCTCAAAATGTTTTTGGGCCCAAAATTTTTCAAAGATTTTTTTGAGTCCCAAAATTTTTCAAAGTTCTTTTGGGTCAAAATTTTTTTGGGCCCAAAATTTTTCAAAGTTTTTTTTGTCTCAAAATTTTTCTAAATTTTTTCGAGTATCAAAATTTTTTGGGCCCAAAATTTTTAAATTGCTGTTCTAAAGCTGAGAGAAGAGATCTTTGATATCATTGTTTGCATTGTTTATGCACTTTTCTTCCCGTTTAGATAGACTTTTCCACCTAAGAATGTCTTTACAATCTGGACAGGCACATGACAAGAGTGCCATGACTCAGAAGAAAAAAAAGCTTTTATTTCAAAAGATGCTTTCAGATTCTAACAACACTTGAAGCAGTTTATCGCTGTAAGAAGTAAAATGGGAGCTCAAAACTGTAAGCAAATGGCTTCTTTCAGCGTAAACCGCCTGAACCGCCAAAATTTTTCAGTTTCATGGGTCAAAATTTTTTGGGTCCCATTTTGTCAAAGTTTTTTTGGGTCCCAAAGTTTTTTTGGGTCCCAAAATTTTTCGAAGATTTTTTGAGGTCAAATTTTTTCTGGTCCCAAAATTTTCCGAAGATTTTTTAAGGTCAAAAATTTTTTGGGTCACAAAAGTTTTTGAAGATTTTTTTGGGTCCCGAAATTTTTCCATGTTTTTTGGGTCAAAATTTTTTCGTGTCTCAAAATTTTTTGAAGTTTTTTTTGGGTCAAAACTTTTTAATTGCTGTTCTAAAGCTGAGAGAAGAGATCTTTGATATCATTGTTTGCATTCTTTATGCACTTTTCTCCCCGTTTAGATAAACTTTTCCACCTAAGAATGTCTTCACAATCTGTACAGGCACATGTGTAGTTCCATCTTAAATATCTACAATAGACTTGTTTCTGTTTTGCAACCTGTTGTTGCATTCGAGTGATAATATACAGGAAACATCTGTAATGCTCGCACTTTGTTACTGGACCATCATTAAAGGCTTTCAGTGGCTAGGTTGTGCGATAAAGGCACTCTGTTTAGAAGCAGTGCCAAAGACCCTTACTCACTCATATATTCAGATTTGGTAGTGATTCACAGTTTTTTTGGGTCCCAAATTTTTTCGAAGATTGTTTTGGGTCCCAAAGTTTTTCGAAGTGTTTTTGGGTCAAAAATATTTTGGGTCCCAAATTTTTTCGAAGATTGTTTTTGGTCCCAAAATTTTTCGAAGTGTTTTTGGGTCAAAATTTTTTGGGTCTCAAAATTTTTCGAAGATTTTTTGAGGTTAAATTTTTTCAGGTCCCAAATTTTTTCTAAATTTTTTCGCGTCTCAAAATGTTTTTGGGCCCAAAGTTTTTCAAAGTTTTTTTGGGTCCCAACATTTTTCAAAGTTTTTTTGGGTCAAAATTATTTTGGGTCCCAAATTTTTTCGAAGATTGTTTTGGGTTTTTGTTACTGGACCATCATTAAAGGCTTTCAGTGGCTAGGTTGTGCGATACAGGCACTCTGTTTAGAAGCAGTGCCAAAGACCCTTACTCACTCATATATTCAGATTTGGTAGTGATTCACAGTTTTTTTGGGTCCCAAATTTTTTCGAAGATTGTTTTGGGTCCCAAAGTTTTTCGAAGTGTTTTTGGGTCAAAATTTTGTTGGGTCCCAAATTTTTTCGAAGATTGTTTTGGGTCCCAAAATTTTTCTACGTTTTTTTGAGTCCCAAAATTTTTCGAAGTTTTTTTAGGTCAAAAATATTTTGGGTCCCAAATTTTTTCGAAGATTTTGACCGTTATGGGGGAAAAAAAACATTCAATACAATGGGAGGAGAATGTCAATCTTTTTTTTTTTTTTTTTTGTCGTCCCAAAATTTTTCGAAGTGTTTTTGGGTCAAAATTTTTTAGGTCTCAAAATTTTTCAAAGATTTTTTGAGGTCAAATTTTTTCAGGTCCCAAAATTTTTCTAATTTTTTTCGCGTCTCAAAATGTTTTTGGGTCCAAAAATTTTCAAAGTTTTTTTGGGTCCCAACATTTTTCAAAGTTTTTTTGGGTCAAAATTATTTTGGGTCTCAAAATTTTTCGAAGATTTTTTGAGGTTAAATTTTTTCAGGTCCCAAATTTTTTCTAAATTTTTTCGCGTCTCAAAATGTTTTTGGGTCCAAAAATTTTCAAAGTTTTTTTGGGTCCCAACATTTTTCAAAGTTTTTTTGGGTCAAAATTATTTTGGGTCTCAAAATTTTTCGAAGATTTTTTGAGGTTAAATTTTTTCAGGTCCCAAATTTTTTCTAAATTTTTTCGCGTCTCAAAATGTTTTTGGGCCCAAAATTTTTCAAAGTTTTTTTGGGTCCCAACATTTTTCAAAGTTTTTTTTGGGTCAAAATTATTTTGGGTCCCAAATTTTTTCGAAGATTGTTTTGGGTTTTTGTTACTGGACCATCATTAAAGGCTTTCAGTGGCTAGGTTGTGCGATACAGGCACTCTGTTTAGAAGCAGTGCCAAAGACCCTTACTCACTCATATATTCAGATTTGGTAGTGATTCACAGTTTTTTTGGGTCCCAAATTTTTTCGAAGATTGTTTTGGGTCCCAAAGTTTTTCGAAGTGTTTTTGGGTCAAAATTATTTTGTGTCCCAAATTTTTTGAAGATTGTTTTGGGTCCCAAAATTTTTCGAAGTGTTTTTTGGTCAAAATTTTGTTGGGTCCCAAATTTTTTCGAAGATTGTTTTGTGGGTCCCAAAATTTTTCGAAGTTTTTTTGGGTCAAAATTTTTTTGGGCCTAAAATTTTTCAACGTTTTTTTGGGTCAAAATGTTTCAATTACTGTTCTAAAGCTGAGAGAAGAGATCTTTGATATCATTGTTTGCATTGTTTATGCACTTTTCCCCCCTTTTAGATTCATTTTTCCACCTAAGAATGTCTTTACAATCTGGACAGGCAAATGACTTCAAAAGATGCTTTCAGATTCTAACAACACTTGAAGCTGTAAGAAGTAAAATGGGAGCTCAAAACTGTACGCAAACGGCTTCTCTCAGCGTAAACCGCCTGAAAACACACTTTACTACATTCAACACACAGGTGAAGCCAAGCACTTACGAGAAGTTTATTACACGAATTTAGTGCACTTTACACAACGAAAACACAGCTTTCCTACATTCAACACACAGTTGAACCCAAACACTTAAAAGTAGTTTATTACACGACGTTTGTGCATATTACACAGATAAAACGTGTTTTCCGCCGTAGATACTCATTTCTGATCAAAAAGAAGTTTTCAGATCCTAACAACACTTGAAGCAGTTTATTGCTGAAGAAGAGAAAAAGGAAGCTCAAAACTGTACGCATACGGCTTCTCTCAGCTTAAACCGTCTGAAAACACACTTTACTAAATTTACTGGACCAAAACACCTGAGTAAAAAATCGTTTCTCATCGAAAAAGATGCTTTTAGTTCAAAACAACACTTTAAGCAGTTCATCGAGGTTAGGAGTGAAAGAGGAGCTCAAAACCATACGCAAACGGCTTTTCTCAGCTTAAACCGTCTGAAAACACACTTTATTTCATTTAACACACAGGTGAACCTAACCACTTCAGAAACGATGTTAGTGCATTTAACACAGCTAAAACCTGTTTTCCTTAGTAAAAACTCATTTCTAATCGAAGAAGATGTTTTCAGTTCAAAACAACACTTGAAGCAGCATATCGTTGTTAGGAGTGAGAGAGGAGCTCAAAACTTTACGCTAACTGCTTGTCTCAGCTTCAACCGTCTGAAAATACACTTTACTACATTTAACACACGGGGTAACCTAACCACTTCAGAATCGATGTTAGTGCATTTTGCACAGTTAAAACCTGTTTTCCTTCGTAAAAACTCGTTTCTGATCGAAAAAGATGTTTTCAGTTCAAAACAACACTTGAAGTAGTTTATCGCCTTTAAGAGTGACAGATGAGCTCAAAACTATACGCAAACGACTTTTCTCAGCTTAAACCGTTTGAAAACACACTTTACTACATTCAACACACAAGTGAACCAAAATAACTAAGAAAAGTTTATTACACGCTGTTAGAGCATTTTACACAGCTAAAACGTGTTTTCCTTAGTAAAAACTCATTTCTAATCGAAGAAGATGTTTTCAGTTCAAAACAACACTTGAAGCAGTTTATCGCTGTTAAGAGTGAGAGAGGAGCTCAAAACTATACGCAAACGGCTTTTCTCAGCTTAAACCGTCTGAAAACACACTTTACTTCATTAAACACACGGGTGAACCTAACCACTGCAGAATCGATGTTAGTGCATTTTGCACAGTTAAAACGTGTTTTCCTTCGTAAAAACTCATTTCTGATCGATGTTTTTAGTTTAAAACAACACTTTGAAACAGTTTATCGCTGTTAGGCGTGAGAGAGGAGCTCAAACGGCTTTTCTCAGCTTACACCCTCTGAAAATACACTTTACTACATTCAACACACAGGTGAACCAAAACAACTAAGAAAAGTTTATTACACGATGTTAGTGCATTTTGCACAGTTAAAACGTGTTTTCCTTCGTAAAAAAATCATTTCTCATCGAAAAAGATTTCTAAAAATTTGGGACCCAAAAAAACTATAAAAAATTTTGACCCAAAAAAAAATCTGTTTTGATGAAATTAAAAACGTTTTAGATGATTGATGGCTTTTTTCCAGAGTACCAACATAGTGTTTGTCTTGATGTGACTCGACAGTCGGTGATTATATGCCTGGATTCACCAAATCACAGCAAAAAGTGGTATATAGACAGAAAAACAAACATTGTGTTTGCTATGCACATGCTTCTTAAAGAAAATGTGAAACTATGCAATGTCAATGCAGCGGAAATGGCTTTTAGGAAATTTTTCATCCAGTTTGACGTGCTGTATGACACTGCAAAAGTCTCTTTCAATGTACACCTGCTGACACACATTGCAGTTAGCCTTAGGAAATGGGGTCAACTTTGTGGGCAACTTCTACCTTTTCTTCTCAGTTATTAAATGGCTCTCTTGTGAAGTACTTCATTGGAACTACACATGTGCCTGTCCAGATTCTAAAGACATTCTTAGGTGGAAAAGTCTATATAAAAGGGGAGAAAAGTGCATAAAGAATGCAAAAAATTATATCAAAGATCGCTTCTCTCAGCTTCTCTCAGCTTTAAAATATTTTGACCCAAAAAAACTTGAAAAAATTTTGTACCCAAAAAATTTTGATCTAAAAAAACATCGAAATATTATGGGACCCAAAAAAACATAGAAAAATTTTGGGCCCGATAACATTTTGACACAAAAAAACTTCGAAAATTTTTAAGATCGGAAAAAAATTTAACCTAAAATAATTTTGACCTCAAAATATCTTCGAAAAGAGATGGTATTTCTTCTTTTCTATTCATTTCGACTTCTTAAAGAAAATGTGAAACTATGTAATGTTAATGCAGCGGAAATGGCTTTTAGGTAATTTGTCATCCAGTTTGAGGTGCTGTATGACACTGCAAAAGTGTCTTTTAATGTACACCTGCTGACACACATTGCAGTTAGCCTCATGAAATGGGAAATGGGATTTTTTTTGATTAAAACTTTTTTTGAGTCCCAAAAGGACCCAAAAAAAACTTTGAAAAATTTAAGACCAAAAAAATGTTGAGACACGAAAAAATTTAGAAAAAAACTTTGAAAAATCTTGGGTCAAAAAAATTTAGAAAAATTTTTGGACACAAAAAAACTTTGACAGAAAAAAACTCAGAATAGACAACAGAGGTTTTTGCACCATTAATACCCGAACACTGAATAATTCAATGGGCTGAATGGGTGTGATTTTTGCTATCACACAGGTGAAGAACCCTATCCTTTCAGAAGACAAGAACTTGTACTCAGGCAAAATCTGAGGCATCTGAGACAAAACAGTATGACCACCAGCTGCTCCAGAACAGCCAGTCACGGGTGTAAAAGGCCAATCTGTGTTGATAAAATTAAAAACGTTTTAGATGATTGATGGCTTTTTTCCAGAGTACCAACATAGTGTTTGTCTTGATGTGACTCAACAGTCGGTGATTATATGGCTGGATTCACCAAATCACAGCAAAAAGTGGTATATAGACAGAAAAACAAACATTGTTGGGCAAAAATTGCTCGCAGTCCAGCCTCCTGTAGAGTTCACCAGAACACCACAATCATTACATGATTGTAAATTTAGAGTGGTGGTCATTTCTTCTTTTCTATTCATTTCGACTTCTTAAAGAAAATGTGAAACTATGTAATGTTAATGCAGTCGAAATGGATTTTAGGTAATTTGTCATCCAGTTTGAGGTGCTGTATGACACTGCAAAAGTGTCTTTTTTTTGAGACCCGAAAAATGTTGTGACACAAAAAATCTTCGAAAAATTTTGGGACCCAAAAAAATATTGACCCAAAAATATCTTCAAAAAACTTTGGGACTCAAAAAACCTTTGACACAAAAAAATCTTTGAAAAATGTTGAGAACGAACAAATACTTCGAAAAATTTTGAGACACAAAATAATTTTGACCCAAAAAAATCTTCAAAAAACTTTTGGACTCAAAATAATTTGGAAAAATTTTGGGACCCAAAAAATTTTGACACCAAAAAATCTTCAAAAAATTTTGGGACCCAAAAAAAAATTGACCCCAAAATATTGCAAAAAATTGTGGACCCAGAAAAGTTTGACCCAAAAAAAAACTTCGAAAAATTTTGGACCCAAAAAAATTTCGAAACATTTTAACACAAAAAAAATTAAAAAAAACTTTGGGACCCAAAAAAAATTGGGCTAAAAATATGTTGGACCCAAAAAATTTTGACTAAAAAAAAACTTTGAAAAAAATTTTGAGACACAAAAAAAACGTGGAAACATTTTGGAACCCAAAAAATTTTGACGCCATAAAAATCTTCAAAAAAATTTCGGACCTGAAAAAAACATCGAATAATTTTGACACAAAAAACTTCAAAAAATTTTGAGACAAAAAAAACTTCGAAAAGCTTTGGTACCCAAAAAATTTTGACCAAAAAAATTTTACAAAAAAAAAAACCTTTTTTTGGGTCCCAACATTTTTTAAAGTTTTTTTTTGGTCCCAAAATTTTTCGAAATTTTTTTGGGTCAAAATTTTTTCGGGTCTCAAAATTTTTCGAAGTTTCTTTGTGTAAATATTGTTTGGGTCCCAAAATTTTTCGAAGGTTTTTTGGGTCCTGAAAATATTTTAATGTTTTTGGGTAAAATTTTATTCGGGTCTCAACATTTTTCGAAGTTTTTTTGTGTCAAATGTTTTTTGGGCCCAAAATATTTGAAGTTTTTTTTTGTGAAGAAACATTTTTGTGTCCACAAATTTTTGAAGATTTTTTGAGGTCAAAATATTCTTGGGTCCCAAAATTTTTTGAAGATTTTTTTGGGTCCTAAAATTTTTCAAAGTTTTTTTGGGACAAAATTTTTGAATTGCTGTTCTAAAGCTGAGAGAAGAGATCTCTGATATCATTGTTTCCATTCTTTATGCACTTTTCTCCCCTTTTAGAAAGACTAAGCTAAGAATGTCTTTTGACTGGCAGTTCTGGAGTAGCTGGTGGTCCTACTGTTTTGTCTCAGATGCCTCAGATTTTGCCTGAGAACAAAAAAAGTTTTTGGGTCCAAAATTTTTGGAAGATTTTTTGAGGTCAAATATTTTTGGGTCCCAGAATTTTTCGAACTTTTTTTTGGGCCAGAATTTTTTCAAAGTTTTTTTTGGGTCCCAAAATTAGGTTCACCCGTGTGTAAAATGTAGTAAAGTGTGTTTTAGCTGTGTAAAATGCACCAACATCGTTTCTGAAGTGGTTAGGTTTACCTGTGTGTTAAACTAAATAAAGTGTGTTTTCAGACGGTTTAAGCTGAGAAAAGCTGTTTGCGTATGGTTTTGAGCTCCTCTTTCACTCCTAACAGCGATGAACTGCTTAAATGTTGTTTTGAACTAAAAGCATCTTTTTCGATGAGAAATGATTTTTTGCTTAGTTGTTTTGGTCCAGTAAATGTAGTAAAGTGTGTTTTCAGGCGGTTTAAGCTGAGAGAAGCCGTTTGCGTACAGTTTTGAGCTTCCTTTTTCTCTTCTTCAGCAATAAAGTGTGTTGTTATGATCTGAAAACATCTCTTTTGATCAGAAATGAGTATCTACGGCGGAAAACACGTTTTATCTGTGTAATATGCACAAACGTCATGTAATAAACTACTTTTAAGTGTTTGGGTTCAACTGTGTTTTGAATGTAGGAAAGCTGTGTTTTAGTTGTGTAAAGTGCACTAAATTCGTGTAATAAACTTCTCTTAAGTGCTTGGCTTCACCTGTTTGTTGAATGTAGTAAAGTGTGTTTTCAGGCGGTTTACGCTGAGAGAAGCCGTTTGCGTATAGTTTTGAGCTCCCATTTTACTTCTTACAGCCATAAACTGCTTCAAGTGTTGTTAGAATCTGAAAGCATCTTTTGAACTGCAAGCTTTTTTTTCTTCTGGGACATGGCACTCTTGTCATGTGCCTGTCCAGATTGAAAACACATTCTTTGGTGGAAAAGTCAATCTAAAAGGGGGGAAAAGTGCATAATTAATGCAAACAATGATATCAAAGATCTCTTCTCTCAGCTTTAGAACAGCAATTGAAACATTTTGACCCAAAAAACGTTGAAAATTTTTAGGCCCAAAAATATTTTGACCGAAAAAAACTTGGAAAATTTTGGACCCAAAAAAGTTTGACACAAAAAACTTCGAAATATTTTGCGATCCAAAAAAATTTCAAAAAATTTTGGGACCTTTGGAAAATTTTGGGAACCAAAAAAAAACTTTGAAAAAATTTGGAACCCAAAAAAACTTGACACAAAAAAACTCAGAATAGACAACAGAGGTTTTTGCACTAATACCAATAATTCCAGAACACTGAACAATTCAATGGGCTGTATCACACATGTGAAGACCAGAACTTGTTCTCATGCAAAATCTGAGGCATCTGAGACAAAACAGTTTGACCACCATACTCCAGAACAGCCAGTCAAGGGTGTAAAAGGCCAATCTGTATTGATGAGATTAAAAACGTTTTAGATGACTGTTGGTTTTTTTAGAGTACCAACATAGTGTTTGTCTTGATGTGACTCGACAGTCGGTGATTATATGGCTGGATTCACCAAATCACATCAAAAAGTGGTATATAGACAGAAACACAAACATTGTTTTTCTATGCACATGCTTCTTAAAGAAAATGTGAAACTATGCAATGTTAATGCAGCGGAAATGGCTTTTAGGAAATTTGTCATCCAGTTTGAGGTGCTGTATGACACTGCAAAATTGTCTTTTAATGTACACCTGCTGACACACATTGCAGTTGGCCTTAGGATATGGGGTCCTTTGTGGGCAAATTCTACCTTTTCTTCTGAGTTATTAAATGGCACTCTTGTGAAGTACTTCAATGGAACTACACATGTGCCTGTCCAGATTGTAAAGACATTCTTAGGTGGAAAAGTCTATATAAAAGGGGAGAAAAGTGCATAAAGAATGCAAAAAATTATATCAAAGATCGCTTCTCTCAGCTTCTCTCAGCATTAAAAAATTTTGACCCAAAAAAACTTCGAAAAATTTTGGGACCCAAAAAACTTTGAAAATTTTTGAGAAACGAAAAAATTTTGACCCAAAAAAACTTTGAAAAACTTTGGCCCAAAAAAATTTTGACTCAAAAAAACTTTGAAAAAATTTGGAACCCAAAATAATTTTGACCCAAAAAAACTTCAAAAAATTTTGGGACTCAAAAAAATTTTGAAAAATTTTGAGACAAAAAAAAAATTGAAAAATTTTGGGAACAAAAAAACTTAGAAAAATTTTGGGACCCAAAACAATCTTCGAAAAAATTTGGGACCCAAAAAAAATTTGACCCAGAAACACTTTGAAAAACTTTGGGACCCAAAACAATCTTCGAAAAAATTGGGACCCAAAAAAACAGTGAATCACTACCAAATCTGAATATCTGAGTGAGTAAGGGTCTTTGGCACTGCTTCTAAACAGAGTGCCTGTATCGCACAACCTAGCCACTGAAAGCCTTTAATGATGGTCACGTAACAAAGTGCGAGCATTACAGATGTTTCCGGTATATTAGTGTTGTTAAGTATTAACAGAGTTTTGGTATATGGAGCACGCCTCAATTACAAGCTCCTCCCCTTGGCCATATATATACCTCGCTTCTCTCAGCTTCTCTCAGCATTAAAAAATTTTGACCCAAAAAAACTTCGAAAAATTTTGGGACCCAAAAAACTTTGAAAATTTTTGAGAAACGAAAAAATTTTGACCCAAAAAAACTTTGAAAAACTTTGGCCCCAAAAAATTTTGACTCAAAAAAACTTTGAAAAAATTTGGAACCCAAAATAATTTTGACCCAAAAAAACTTCAAAAAATTTTGGGACTCAAAAAAATCTTTGAAAAATTTTGGGACCCAAAAAAACTTTGAAAAATTTTGGGACCTAAAAAAACTTTGAAAATTTTTGAGAAACGAAAAAATTTTGACCCAAAAAAACTTTGAAAAACTTTGGGCCCAAAAAACATTTTGACCCAAAAAAACTTCGAAAAAATTTGGAACCCAAAATAATTTTGACTCAAAAAAACTTCAAAAAGTTTTGGGACCCAAAAAAACTTCAAAAAATTTTGGGACTCAAAAAAATCTTTGAAAAATTTTGGGACCCAAAAAAAGTTTGAAAAATTTTGGGCCCAAAAAAATTTTGAGACGCGAAAAAATTTAGAAAACATTTGAGACCCTAAAAAATTTGACCCAAATAATCTTTGAAAATTTTTGGGACCCAAAAAATTTTCACCCATGAAACTTAAAAATTTTGAGACCTGAAAAAATCTTTTAAAAAAATTTGGGCCCAAAAAAATTTTGGTACTCGAAAAAATTTTGAAAAATTTTGAGACCCAAATAAATTTTAGGACCCAAAAAAATTTTGAGATGCGAAAAAATGTAGAAAAATTTTGAGACCCTAAAAAATTTTGACCCAAAACAATCTTCGAAAAAATTTGAGACCCAAAATAATTTTGTTCCAAAAAAACTTTGAAACATTTTGGGACCCAAAACAATCTTCGAAAAATTTTGGGACCCAAAACAATCTTCGAAAAATTTTGGGACCCAAAAAATTTTGAACTTAAAAAATCTTCAGAAAATTTTGGGACCCGAAAAAATTTGATCTCAAAAAATCTTCGAAAAATTTTGAGACCCAAAAAATTTTGACCCAAAAAAACTTTGAAAAATTTTGGGACTCAAAAAAATCTTTGAAAAAATTTGGGCCCAAAAAAATTTTGGTACTCGAAAAAATTTTGAAAAATTTTGAGACAAAAAAAAAATTGAAAAATTTTGGGAACAAAAAAACTTAGAAAAATTTTGGGACCCAAAACAATCTTCGAAAAAATTTGGGACCCAAAAAAAATTTGACCCAGAAACACTTTGAAAAACTTTGGGACCCAAAACAATCTTCGAAAAAATTGGGACCCAAAAAAACAGTGAATCACTACCAAATCTGAATATCTGAGTGAGTAAGGGTCTTTGGCACTGCTTCTAAACAGAGTGCCTGTATCGCACAACCTAGCCACTGAAAGCCTTTAATGATGGTCACGTAACAAAGTGCGAGCATTACAGATGTTTCCGGTATGTTAGTGTTGTTAAGTATTAACAGAGTTTTGGTATATGGAGCGCGCCTCAATTACAAGCTCCTCCCCTTGGCCATATATATACCTCCCTGTTTCCCCTCACCTTTGTGACGTTCAACCTCGCGCCCGCCACCACCCCTTCACCTCCCTTATCTGCATTCTCAGCTTGCTGCGGGGGGGGGTGGGGGGACGGGGGGGGTTACGCTTGAGACCCACTCAAGCAATACAGAACTGTGCCCAAGCATACGTCATACAGTTCACGCCCACCCGCATCGTCTGGCGCGATCCATTATGGCAAACCACACGGATGCAACAACAGGTTGCAAAACAGAAACAAGTCTATTGTAGATATATAAGATGGGACTACACATGTGACTGTCCAGATTGTGAAGACATTCTTAGGTGGAAAAGTCTATCTAACTGGGGAGAAAAGTGCACAAAGAATGCAAACAATGATATCAAAGATCTCTTCTCTCAGCTTTAGAACAGCAATTAAAAAATTTTGACCCAAAAAAAACTTCCAAAAATTTTGAGACACGAAAAAATTTTGACCCAAAAAACATGGAAAAATTTCGGTACCCAAAGAAATCTTCAAAAAATTTTGGGACCCAAAAAAATTTTGACCTTAAAAAATCTTCGGAAAATTTTGGGACCCGAAAAAATTTGACCTCAAAAAATTTAGAACAATTTTGAGACCCAAATAAATTTTGACCAAAAAAAACGTTGAAAAATTTTAGGACCCAAAAAAATTTTGAGATGCGAAAAAATTTAGAAAAATTTTGAGACCCTAAAAATTTTGACCCAAAAATTTTTTGAAAAATTTTGGGACCCCAAAAAACTTGAAAATTTTGGGACCCAAAAAATTTTGACCCAAAACAGTCTCCGAAAAAATTTGAGACCCAAAATAATTTTGTTCCAAAAAAACTTTGAAACATTTTTGGACCCAAAACAACCTTCGAAAAATTTTGGGACCCAAAAAAATTTTGACCTTAAAAAATCTTCGGAAAATTTTGGGACCCGAAAAAATTTGATCTCAAAAAATCTTCGAAAAATTTTGAGACCCAAAAAATTTTGACCCAAAAAAACTTTGAAAAATTTTGGGCCGAAAAAAATTTTGAGACGCGAAAAAATTTAGAAAAATTTTGAGACCCTAAAAAATTTTGACCCAAAAATCTTTGAAAAACTTTGGGACCCAAAAAAACTTGAAAAGTTTGGGACCCTAAAAAATTTTGACCCAAAACATTTTTGAAAAATTTTGGGACCCAAAAAAACTTGAAAATTTTGGGAACCAAAAATTTTTGACCCAAAACAATCTTCGAAAAATTTTGGGACCCAAAAAAATTTTGACCTTAAATAATCTTCGGAAAATTTTGGGACCCGAAAAAATTTGACCTCAAAAAATCTTCGAAAAATTTTGAGACCCAAAAAAAATTTGAAAAATTTTGGGACTCAAAAAAATCTTTGAAAGATTTTGGGCCCAAAAAAATTTTGAGACGCGAAAAAATTTAGAAAAATTTTGAGACCCAAAAAAATTTTGACCCAAAAATCTTTGAAAATTTTTGGGACCCAAAAAAACTTGAAAATTTTGGGACAAAAAAAATTTTGACCCATGAAACTGAAAAATTTTGAGACCCGAAAAAATCTTTTAAAAATTTTGGGACCCAAAAACACTTGAAAATTTTGCGACCCAAAAAATTTTGACCCAAAACAATCTTCAAAAAAATTTGGGACCCAAAATAATTTTGACCCAAAAAAACTTTGAAAAATTTTGGGACCCAAAACAATATTCGAAAAAATTTGGGACCCAAAATATTTTTGACCCAAAAAAACATCAAAAAATTTTGGGACCCAAAAAAAGTTCGAAAAATTTTGGGACTCAAAAAATCTTTGAAAAATTTTGATACTCGAAAAAATTCAGAAAAATTTTGAGACAAAAAAAACTTTAAAAAATTTTGCGCCCAAAAAAATTTTGACCCAAAAAAACGTAGAAAAATTTGGGACCCAAAAAAATTTTGACCCAAAAACACTTCGAAAAATTTGGGACCCAAAACAATCTTCGAAAAAAATTGGGACCCAAAAAAAATTTGACCCAAAAACACTTCGAAAAACTTTGGGACCCAAAACAATCTTCGAAAAAAATTGGGACATAAAAAAACTGTGAATCACTACCAAATCTGAATAAATGAGTGAATAAGGGTCTTTGGCACTGCTTCTAACAGAGTGCCTGTAACCTAGCCACTGAAAGCCTTTAATGATGGTCCAGTAACAAAGACCCAAAACAATCTTCGAAAAAAATTGGGACCCAAAATAATTTTGACCCAAAAAAACTTCGAAAAATATTGGGACCCAAAAAAACTTTGAAAAATTTTGGGACCCAAAAAATTTTGACCCAAAACAGTCTTCGAAAAAATCTGAGACCCAAAATAATTTTGTTCCAAAAAAACTTTGAAACATTTTTGGACCCAAAACAATCTTCGAAAAATTTTGGGACCCAAAAAAATTTTGACCTTAAAAAATCTTCGGAAAATTTTGGGACCCGAAAAAATTTGATCTCAAAAAATCTTCGAAAAATTTTGAGACCCAAAAAATTTTGACCCAAAAAAACTTTGAAAAATTTTGGGCCGAAAAAAATTTTGAGACGCGAAAAAATGTAGAAAAATTTTGAGACCCTAAAAAATTTTGACCCAAAAATCTTTGAAAAACTTTGGGACCCAAAAAAACTTGAAAAGTTTGGGACCCTAAAAAATTTTGACCCAAAAAAATTTTGAAAAATTTTGGGACCCGAAAAAACTTGAAAATTTTGGGAACCAAAAATTTTTTACCCAAAACAATCTTCGAAAAATTTTGGGACCCAAAACAATCTTCGAAAAATTTTGGGACCCAAAAAAATTTTGACCTTAAAAAATCTTCGGAAAATTTTGGGACCCGAAAAAATTTTACCTCAAAAAATCTTCGAAAAATTTTGAGACCCAAAAAATTTTGACCCAAAAAAACTTTGAAAAATTTTGGGACTCAAAAAAATCTTTGAAAAATTTTGGGCCCAAAAAAATTTTGAGACGCGAAAAAATTTAGAAAAATTTTGAGACCCTAAAAAATTTTGACCCAAAAATCTTTGAAAATTTTTGGGACCCAAAAAAAATTGAAAATTTTGGGACCCAAAAAATTTTGACCCATGAAACTGAAAAATTTTGAGACCCGAAAAAATCTTTGAAAAATTTTGGGACCCAAAAAAACTTGAAAATTTTGGGACCCAAAAAATTTTGACCCAAAACAATCTTCAAAAAAATTTGGGACCCAAAATAATTTTGACCCAAAAAAACTTTGAAAAATTTTGGGACCCAAAACAATCTTCGAAAAAATTTGGGACCCAAAATATTTTTGACCCAAAAAAACTTCAAAAAATTTTGGGACCCAAAAAAAGTTCGAAAAATTTTGGGACTCAAAAAATCTTTGAAAAATTTTGATACTCGAAAAAATTCAGAAAAATTTTGAGACAAAAAAAACTTTAAAAAATTTTGCGCCCAAAAAAATTTTGACCCAAAAACACTTCGAAAAATTTGGGACCCAAAACAATCTTCGAAAAAAATTGGGACCCAAAAAAAATTTGGGACCCAAAAAAACAGTGAATCACTACCAAATCTGAATATCTGAGTGAGTAAGGGTCTTTGGCACTGCTTCTAAACAGAGTGCCTTTATCGCACAACCTAGCCACTGAAAGCCTTTAATGATGGTCCAGTAACAAAGTGCGAGCATTACAGATGTTTCCTGTATATTACCACTTGGATGCAACAACAGGTTGCAAAACAGAAACAAGTCTATTGTAGATATATAAGATGGAACTACACATGTGCCTGTCCAGATTGTGAAGAGATTCTTAGGTGGAAAAGTCTATCTAAACGGGGAGAAAAGTGAATAAAGAATGCAAACAATGATATCAAAGATCTCTTCTCTCAGCTTTGAAACAGCAAAATGAAAAAATTTTGACCCAAAAAAAACTTCAAAAAATTTTGAGACACGAAAAAATTTTGACCCAAAAAACATGGAAAAATTTCGGACCCAAAAAAATCTTCAAAACACTTCGCGACCCAAAAAAAATTTGACCTTAAAAAATCTTCGGAAAATTTTGGGACCCGAAAAAATTTGACCTCAAAAAATCTTCGAAAAATTTTGAGACACAAAACATTTTGACCCAAAAACACTTCGAAAAACTTTGGGACACAAAAAATTTTGACCCATGAAACTGAAAATTTTTGAGACCCGAAAAAATCTTTGAAAAATTTTGGGACCCAAAAAAACTTGAAAATTTTGGGACCCAAAATATTTTGACCCAAAACAATGTTCGAAAAAATTTGGGACCCAGAATAATTTTTTTCCAAAAAAACTTTGAAAAATTTTGGGACCCAAAACAATCTTCGAAAAATTTTGGGACGCACAAAAAATTTGACCCAAAAACACTTTGAAAAACTTTGGGACCCAAAACAATCTTCGAAAAAATTTGGAACCCAAAAAAACTGTGAATCACTACCAAATCTGAATATATGAGTGAGTAAGGGTCTTTGGCACTGCTTCTAAACAGAGTACCTGTATCGCACAACCTAGCCACTGAAAGCCTTTAATGATGAAGACCCAAAATAATCTTCGAAAAAATTTGGGACCCAAAATAATTTTGACCCAAAAAAACTTCGAAAAATGTTGGGACCCAAAAAAACTTTGAAAAATTTTGGACCCAAAAAAATCTTCGAAAAATTTTGAGAGCAAAAAAAACTTGGGCTCAAAAAAATTTAAGACCCAAAAAATTTTGACACAAAAAAATCTTCGAAAAATTTCAAGACCAAAAAAAAAACTTAGAAAAATTTTGGGACCCAAAAAAACTTTTGACACTAAAAATCTTCGAAAAATGTTGAGATTGAACAAATACTTCGAAAAATTTTGAGACACAAAATAATTTTGACCCAAAAAAATCTTCAAAAAACTTTGGGACCCAAAAACGAATTTGACCCCAAAACGTTGCAAAAAATTTTGGACCCAGAAAAGTTTGACCCCAAAAAAACGTCGAAAAATTTTGGACCCAAAAAAAAATCTTCGAAAAAAGTTGGTACCCAAAAAAATGTTGAATCACTACCAAATCTAAATATCTGAGTGGGTAAGGGTGTTTGGCACCACTTCTAAACAGAGTGCCTGTATCGCACAACCTAGCCACTGAAAGCCTTTAATGATGGTCCAGTAACAAAGTGCGAGCATTACAGTTGCTTCCTGTATATTACCACTCGGATGCAACAACAGTTTGCAAAAGAGAAACAAGTCTATTTTAGATATATAAGATGGAACTACACATGTGCCTGTCCAGATTGTAAAGACATTAGGTGGAACAGTCTATCTAAAAGGGCGGAAAAGTTTATTAAGAATGCAAACAATGAAGTCAAAGATCTCTTCTCTCAGCTTTACAACAGAAATTGAAATTTTGACCCAAAAAAAAAGTTGAAAAATTTTGGGACCCAAAAAAGTTTTACGCAAAAAAAAATCTTTAAAAAAATTAGCTACCCAGAATATTTTGACAAAAGAAAACTTCGAAAGACTTTAAAAAATAATTTGGGACCCAAAAAATTACGCAAAAAGAATCTTCAAAAAAACTTTGGGACCCAAAAAAATTTGGGCTCAAAAAAATTTTGGACCCAAAAAATTTTAACCAAAAAAAAATCTTCAAAAAATTTTGGGACCCAAAAAAATCTTCGAAAAATTTTGAGAGCAAAAAAAACTTGGGCTCAAAAAAATTCAAGACCCAAAAAATTTTGACACAAAAAATCTTCGAAAAATTTTGAGACCAAACAAATACTTCGAAAAATTTTGGGACCCAAAAAAATTTTGACGCAAAAAAAATCTTCAAAAAATTTTGTGACCCGAAAAATGTTGTGACCCAAAAAAATCTTTGAAAAATTTCAATACCAAAAAAAATACTTCGAAAAATTTTGGGACCCAAAAAACTTTTGACACAAAAAAATCTTCGAAAATTGTTGAGAACAAACAAATACTTCGAAAAATTTTGAGACACAAAATAATTTTGACCCAAAAAAATCTTCAAAAAACTTTGGGACTCAAAATAATTTGGAAAAATTTTGGGACCCAAAAAATTTTGACGCCAAAAAAATTTTGGCGAAATTTTGAAAAAATTCAAAAAACTTTGGGGCCCCAAAAAAAATTGGGCTAAAAATATGTTGGACCCAAAAAATTTTGACTAAAAAAAATTTTGAAAAAATGTTGGAACCCAAAAAATTTTGACTCCATAAAAATCTTTAAAAAAAATTGGGACCTGAAAAAAACATCGAAAAATTTTGACACGAAAAAACTTCAAAAAATTTTGAGACACAAAAAAACTTTGAAAAGCTTTGGTACTCAAAAAAAATTGACCAAAAAAAATCTACAAAAACTTTGGGACCCAAAAAAATTAGGGCTCAAAAAAATTTTGGACCCAAAAAAATTTTACCCAAAAAAACTTCGAAAAAGTTTGGGTCCCAAAACCAATTTTGACACAAAAAATTCTTCAAAAATTTTTAAGACAAAAAAAAACGTTGAAAAAATTTGGTACCCAAAAAATTGTTCCGCAAAAAAAATCTTGGGACCAAAATTTTTGGAAGATTTTTTTGGGTCCCGAAATTTGTCGATGATTTTTTGGGTCAAAATTTATTTGGGCCCAAAAATTTTCAGTTTTATTGGTCAAAATTTTTTTTAGGTCCCAAAATTTTTTAAAGTTTTGTTGGGTCAACAATTTTCAATTGCTGTTCTAAAGCTGAGAGAAGACATCTCTGATATCATTGTTTGCATTCTTTATGCATTTTTCTCCCCTTTTAGAAAGACTTTTATAGACAAGAATGTCTTTTGACTGGCTGTTCTGGTGGTCATACTGTTTTGTCTCAGATGCCTCAGATTTTGCCTGAGAACAAGTTCTGGTCTTCTAAAAGGATAGGGTCTTTCACATGTGTGATAGCAAAAATCACATGAATACAGCCCATTGAATTGTTCAGTGTTCTGGAATTATTGGTATTAGTGCAAAAACCTCTGTTGTCTATTCTGAATTTTTTCTGTGTCAAAATTTTTTGGGTCCAAAAATTTTCCTAGTTTTTTTGGGTCCCAAAATTTTTTAAAGTTTTTTTGGGTCTCAAGATTTTTCGAAGTTATTTTGGGTCAAAATTTTTTCGTTTCTCAAAAATTTTCAATGTTTTTTTGGGTCTCAAAATTTTTCGAAGGTTTTTTGGGTCCTGAAATTTTTCGATGTTTTGTGGGTCAAAATTTTTTGGGTCTCAAAATTTTTCGAAGATTTTTTGAGGTCAAATTTTTTTCGGTCCCAAAATTTTCCGAAGATTTTTTAAGGTCAAAATTTTTTTGGGTCCCAAAATTTTTTTGAGATTTTTTTGGGCCCCGAAATGTTTAGATGTTTTTTGGGTCGAAATTTTTTCGGGTCTCAAAATTTTTCGAAGTTTCTTCGTGTCAAAATTTTATGGTCCCAAAATTTTTATACGTATTTTTGGGTCAAATTCTTTTAATTGCTGTTCACAATCTGGACAGGCACATGTGTAGTTTCATCTCATATATCTACAATAAACTTGTTTCTGTTTTGCAAACTGTTGTTGCATCCAAGTGCTAATATACAGGAAACAACTGTAATGCTCGCACTTTGTTACTGGACCATCATTAAAGGCTTTCAGTGCCTAGGTTGTGCGATACAGGCACTCTGTTTAGAAGCAGTGCCAAAGACCCTTACCCACTCAGATTTTCCCAAGATTTTTTAAGGTCAAAAATATTTTTGGGTCCCAAAATTATTTTAAGATTTTTTTGGGTCCTGAAATTTTTTGATGTTTTTTGGGTCAAAATTTTTTCGTGTCCCAATTTTTTTCGAAGATTGTTTTGGGTCCCAAAATTTTTCTAAGTTTTTTTGGGTCAAAATGTTTTTGGGCCCAAAATTTTTTTGGGTACAAAATTTTTCAAAGTTTTTTTGGGTCCCAAAATTTTTCGAAGTTTTTTTGGGTCAAAATTATTTTGGGTCCCAAATTTTTTCGAAGATTGTTTTGGGTCCCAAAATTTTTCGAAGTTTTTTTGGGTCAAAATTATTTTGGGTCCCAAATTTATTCGAAGATTGTTTTGGGTACCAAAATTTTTCGAAGTTTTTTTGGGTCAAAATTATTTTGGGTCTCAAAATTTTTCTAAATTTTTTCGCATCTCAAAATTTTTTTGGGCCCAAATATTTTCAAACATTTTTTTGGGTCCCAAAATTTTTCAAAGATTTTTTTGAGTCCCAAAATTTTTTCAAAGATTTTTTTGAGTCCCGAAATTTTTTTAATGTTTTTGGGTCAAATTTTATTCGGGTCTCAACATTTTTCAAAGTTTTTTCGAGTCAAATTTTTTTTGGGCCCAAAATTTTTGTAGTTTTTTTTGTGTAAAAAATTTTTAGGTCCAAAAATTTTTGATGATTTTTTGAGGTCAAAGTATTCTTGGGTCCCAAAATTTTTCGAAGATTTTTTTGGGTCCTAAAATTTTTCAAAGTTTTTTTAAGTCTAATTTTTTTCGAAGAATTTTTTGGGTCCCAAAATTTTTCGAACTTTTTTTGGCTTCCAAATTTTTTTAAAGTTTTTTTTGGTCCCAAAATTTTTTAATGTTTTTTTGGGTCAAAATATTTTCGGGTCTCAAAATTTTTCGAAGTTTGTTTGTGTAAATATTTTTTGGGTCCCAAAATTTTTCGAAGGTTTTTTTAGGTCCCGAAAATGTTTTAATGTTTTTGGGTCTCAAAATTTTTCGAAGTTTGTTTGTGTAAATATTTTTTGGGTCCAAAAATTTTCCAAGATTTGTTGAGCCCAAAAGTTTTCGAAGATAGTTTTGGGTCCCAAAGTTTTTCGAAGATTGTTTTTGGGTCGAAATTTTTTTGGGTCCCAAATTTTTTCAAAGAATGTTTTGGGTCCCAAATTTTTACGAAGATTGTTTTGGGTCCCAATTTTTTTTTTTTTTTTTTCGGTCAAAATTTTTTTGGGCCCAAAATTTTTCAAAGTTTTTTTTTTCTCAAAATTTTTCTAAATTTTTTCGAGTATCAAAATTTTTTTGGGCACAAAGTTTTTTGAAGTTTTTTTGGGTCAAAAATATTTTGAGTCCCAAATTTTTTTGAAGATTGTTATGGGTCCCAAAATTTTTCGAAGCTTTTTTCGGTCAAAATTATTTTGGGTCCCAAATTTTTTCGAAGATTGTTTTGGGCCAAAAATTTTTGGGTCCCAAAATTTTCAATTTTTTTGGGGTCCCAACATTTTTCAAAGATTTTCTGGGTCAAAATTTTTTAGGGTCTCAAAATTTTTCTAAATTTTTTCGCATCTCAAAATTTTTTGGGGCCAAAATTTTTCAAAGTTTTTTTGGGTCCGAAAATTTTTCAAAGATTTTTTTGAGTCCCAAAATTTTTCAAAGTTTTTTTGGGTAAAAATTTTTTAGGGTCTCAAAATTTTTCTACAATTTTTCAGCTCTCAAAAACTTGTTGGGCCCAAAATTTTTCAAAGATTTTTTTAGGTACCAAAATTTTTCGAAATTATTTTGGGACAACATTTTTTCGAAGTTTTTTTGGGTCAAAATTATTTTGGGTCCCAATTTTTTTAGAAATATTTTTGAGTAAAAAATTTTTGGGGCCAAAATTTTTTCAAAGTTTTTTTTGTCTCAAAATTTTTTGAAATTTTTTCGAGTATGAAAGTTTTTTTGGGTCAAAATTATTTTGGGTCCCAAATTTTTTCGAAGATTGTTTTGGGTCAAAATTTTTTGGGTAACAAAATTTTCAAGTTTTTTTGGGTCCCAAAATTTTTCAAAATTTTTCAAATTTTCCCAAAATTTTTCAAAGATTTTTTCGGTTCTCTAAAATTTTCAGTTTCATGGGTCAACATTTTTTGGGTCCCAAAATTTTCAAGTTTTTTTGGGACAAAATTTTTTAGGGTCTCAAAATTTTTCTAAATTTTTTCGCGTCTCAAAATTTTTCAAAGATTTTTTTGAGTCCCAAAATTTTTCAAAGTTTTTTTGGGTCAAAATGTTTTTGGGTCCCAAATTTTTTCGAAGATTGTTTTGGGTCAAAAATTTTTGGGTCCCAAAATTTTCAATTTTTTTTGGGTCCCAAAATTTTTCAAAGATTTTTTCGGGTCTCAAAATTTTTCAGTTTCATGGGTCAAAATTTTTTGGGTCCCAAAATTTTCAAGTTTTTTTGGGTCCCAAAATTTTTCAAAGATTTTTTGGGTCAAAATTTTTGTAGTTTTTTTTGTGTAAAAAATTTTTAGGTCCAAAAATTTTTGATGATTTTTTGAGGTCAAAGTATTCTTGGGTCCCAAAATTTTTCGAAGATTTTTTTGGGTCCTAAAATTTTTCAAAGTTTTTTTAAGTCTAATTTTTTTCGAAGAATTTTTTGGGTCCCAAAATTTTTCGAACTTTTTTTGGCTTCCAAATTTTTTTAAAGTTTTTTTTGGTCCCAAAAATTTTTAATGTTTTTTTGGGTCAAAATATTTTCGGGTCTCAAAATTTTTCGAAGTTTGTTTGTGTAAATATTTTTTGGGTCCCAAAATTTTTCGAAGGTTTTTTTAGGTCCCGAAAATGTTTTAATGTTTTTGGGTCTCAAAATTTTTCGAAGTTTGTTTGTGTAAATATTTTTTGGGTCCAAAAATTTTCCAAGATTTGTTGAGCCCAAAAGTTTTCGAAGATAGTTTTGGGTCCCAAAGTTTTTCGAAGATTGTTTTTGGGTCGAAATTTTTTTGGGTCCCAAATTTTTTCAAAGATTGTTTTGGGTCCCAAATTTTTACGAAGATTGTTTTGGGTCCCAAATTTTTTTTTATTTTTTTTTCGGTCAAAATTTTTTTGGGCCCAAAATTTTTCAAAGTTTTTTTTTTCTCAAAATTTTTCTAAATTTTTTCGAGTATCAAAATTTTTTTGGGCACAAAGTTTTTTGAAGTTTTTTTGGGTCAAAAATATTTTGAGTCCCAAATTTTTTTGAAGATTGTTATGGGTCCCAAAATTTTTCGAAGCTTTTTTCGGTCAAAATTATTTTGGGTCCCAAATTTTTTCGAAGATTGTTTTGGGCCAAAATTTTTTGGGTCCCAAAATTTTCAATTTTTTTGGGGTCCCAACATTTTTCAAAGATTTTCTGGGTCAAAATTTTTTAGGGTCTCAAAATTTTTCTAAATTTTTTCGCATCTCAAAATTTTTTGGGGCCAAAATTTTTCAAAGTTTTTTTGGGTCCGAAAATTTTTCAAAGATTTTTTTGAGTCCCAAAATTTTTCAAAGTTTTTTTGGGTAAAAATTTTTTAGGGTCTCAAAATTTTTCTACAATTTTTCAGCTCTCAAAAACTTGTTGGGCCCAAAATTTTCAAAGATTTTTTTAGGTACCAAAATTTTTCGAAATTATTTTGGGACAACATTTTTTCGAAGTTTTTTTGGGTCAAAATTATTTTGGGTCCCAATTTTTTTTGAAATATTTTTGAGTAAAAATTTTTTGGGGCCAAAATTTTTTCAAAGTTTTTTTTGTCTCAAAATTTTTTGAAATTTTTTCGAGTATGAAAGTTTTTTTGGGTCAAAATTATTTTGGGTCCCAAATTTTTTCGAAGATTGTTTTGGGTCAAAATTTTTTGGGTAACAAAATTTTCAAGTTTTTTTGGGTCCCAAAATTTTTCAAAATTTTTCAAATTTTCCCAAAATTTTTCAAAGATTTTTTCGGTTCTCTAAAATTTTCAGTTTCATGGGTCAACATTTTTTGGGTCCCAAAATTTTCTAGTTTTTTTGGGTCAAAATTTTTTAGGGTCTCAAAATTTTTCTAAATTTTTTCGCGTCTCAAAATTTTTCAAAGATTTTTTTGAGTCCCAAAATTTTTCAAAGTTTTTTTGGGTCAAAATGTTTTTGGGTCCCAAATTTTTTCGAAGATTGTTTTGGGTCAAAAATTTTTGGGTCCCAAAATTTTCAATTTTTTTTGGGTCCCAAAATTTTTCAAAGATTTTTTCGGGTCTCAAAATTTTTCAGTTTCATGGGTCAAAATTTTTTGGGTCCCAAAATTTTCAAGTTTTTTTGGGTCCCAAAATTTTTCAAAGATTTTTTGGGTCAAAATTTATTAGGGTCTCAAAATTTTTCTAATTTTTTTCGCGTCTCAAAATGTCTTTGGGCCCAAAATTTTTCAAACTATTTTTGGGTCCCAAAATTTGTCAAAGATTTTTTTGAGTCAAAAAAATTTGTTTTTTTGGGTCAAAATTTTTTAGGGTCTCAACATTTTTCTACAATTCTTCAGCTCTCAAAAAGTTTTTTGGCCCAAAATCTTTTAAAGATTTTTTTGTTTACCAAAATGTTTCGAAATTGTTTTGGGTCAAAATATTTTAGGGTTTTTTTTTATTTTAAATTTTTTTAATTGCTGTTCACAATCTGGACAGGCACATGTGTAGTTCCATCTTATATGTCTACAATAGACTTGTTTCTGTTTTGCAACCTGTTGTTGCATCCGAGTGGTAATATACAGGAAACAACTGTAATGCTCGCATCTTGTTACTGGACCATCATTAAAGGCTTTCAGTGGCTAGGTTGTGCGATACAGGCACTCTGTTTAGAAGCAGTGCCAAAGACCCTTACCCACTCAGATATTCAGATTTGGTAGTTTTTTGTTGTTCGAAGATTGTTTTGGGTCCAAAAGTTTTTCGAAGTGTTTTTGGTTCAAAATTTTTTTAGGTCCCAAATTTTTTCGAAGATTGTTTTGTGTCCCAAAATTTTTCGAAGTTTTTTTGGGTCAAAATTATTTTGGGTTCCAAATTTTTTCGAAGATTGTTTTGGGTCAAAAATTTTTGGGTCCCAAAATTTTCAAGTTTTTTTGGGTCCCAAAATTTTTCAAAGATTTTTTTGAGTCCCAAAATTTTTCAAAGTTTTTTTGGGTCAAAATTGTTTTGGGTCCCAAATTTTTTCGAAGATTGTTTTGGGTCAAAATTTATTGGGTCCCAAAATTTTCAAGATTTTTTCAGGTCCCAAAATTTTTCAAAGATTTTTTCGGGTCTCAAATTTTTTTTGGGCCCAAAATTTTTCAAACTTTTTTTGTGTCCCAAAATTTTTCAAAGATTTTTTTGAGTCTCAAAATTTTTCAAAGTTTTTTTGGGTAAACATTTTTTAGGGTCTCAAAATTTTTCTACAATTTTTCAGGTCTCAAAAAGGTTTTGGGCCCAAAATTTTTCTAAACTATTTTGGGTCAAAAAATTTTTGAAGTTTTTTTGGGTCAAAATTATTTTGGGTCCCAAATTTTTTCCAATTTTTTTTGAGTCAAAATTTTTTTGGGCCAAAATTTTCTAAGTTTTTTTTTGGGTCCCAATATTTTTTGAAGTTTTTTTGGGTCAAAATTTTTTAGGGTCTCAAAATTTTTCTAAAATTTTTCGCATCTCAAAGTTTTTTTGGGTCCCAAAATTTTTCGAAGTTTTTTTGTGTGAGAGTGAGAGAGAAGCTCAAAACCAAACGCAAACGGCTTTTCTCAGCTTAAACCGTCTGAAAACCGTCTTTATTTCATTTAACACATGGGTGAACCTAACCACTTCAGAATCGATGTTAGTGCAATTTTACACAGCTAAAATGAGTTTTTCTTCGTAAAAAATCATTTCTTATCGAAAAAGATGTTTTCAGTTCAAAACAACACTTGAAGCAGTTTATCGCCTTTAGGAGTGAGAGAGAAGCTCAAAACTAAACGCAAACGAGTTTTCTAAGCTTTAAACGTCTGAAAACACAC
This sequence comes from Astyanax mexicanus, assembly GCF_023375975.1. NCBI lineage: Eukaryota > Metazoa > Chordata > Actinopteri > Characiformes > Acestrorhamphidae > Astyanax > Astyanax mexicanus. Next base: position 37,901,967 of record NC_064424.1, read on the forward strand.
TTTACTACATTTAACACACGGGGGAACCTAACCACTTCAGAATCGATGTTAGTGCATTTTGCACAGTTAAAACATGTTTTCCTTCGTAAAAAATCATTTCTCATCGAAAAAGATGCTTTTACTTCAAAACAACACTTGAAGCAGTTTATCGCTGTTAAGAGTGAGAGAGGAGCTCACAACTATACGCAAACGACTTTTCTAAGCTTTAACCGTCTGAAAACACACTTTACTGCATTCAACATACAAGTGAACCAAAAGAACTAAGAAAAGTTTATTACACGATGTTAGTGCATTTTACACAGCTAAAATGAGTTTTTCTTCGTAAAAAATCATTTCTCATCGAAAAAGATGCTTTTACTTCAAAGCAACACTTGAAGCAGTATATCGCTGTTCAGAGTGAGAGACGAGCTCAAAACTATACGCAAACGACTTTTCTCAGCTTAAACCGTCTGAAAACACACTTTACTACATTTAACACACGAGGGAACCTAACCACTTCAGAATCGATGTTAGTGCATTTTGCACAGTTAAAACATGTTTTCCTTCGTAAAATTTCTCATCGAAAAAGAAGCTTTCACTTCAAAACAACACTTGAAGCAGTTTATCGCTGTTAAGAGTGAGAGAGGAGCTCAAAACTATGAACAAACGGCTTTTCTCAGCTTAAACCGTCTGAAAACACACTTTACTGCATTCAACACACAAGTGAACCAAAAGAACTAAGAAAAGTTTATTACACGATGTTAGTGCATTTTACACAGCTAAAATGAGTTTTTCTTCGTAAAAAATAATTTCTTATCGAAAAAGATGTTTTCAGTTCAAAACAAAACTTGAAGCAGTTTATCGCTGTTAAGAGTGAGAGAGGAGCTCAAAACTATGAACAAACGGCTTTTCTCAGCTTAAACCGTCTGAAAACACACTTTACTGCATTCAACACACAAGTGAACCAAAAGAACTAAGAAAAGTTTATTACACGATGTTAGTGCATTTTACACAGCTAAAATGAGTTTTTCTTCGTAAAAAATAATTTCTTATCGAAAAAGATGTTTTCAGTTCAAAACAAAACTTGAAGCAGTTTATCGCTGTTAAGAGTGAGAGAGGAGCTCAAAACTATGAACAAACGGCTTTTCTCAGCTTAAACCGTCTGAAAACACACTTTACTGCATTCAACACACAAGTGAACCAAAAGAACTAAGAAAAGTTTATTACACGATGTTAGTGCATTTTACACAGCTAAAATGAGTTTTTCTTCGTAAAAAATAATTTCTTATCGAAAAAGATGTTTTCAGTTCAAAACAACACTTGAAGCAGTTTATCGCCGTTAAGAGTGAGAGAGGAGCTCAGAACTATACGCAAACGACTTTTCTCAGCTTAAACCGTCTGAAAACACACTTTACTACATTCAACACACAAGTGAACCAAAAGAACTAAGAAAAGTTTATTACACGATGTTAGTGCATTTACACAGCTAAAATGAGTTTTTCTTCGTAAAAAATAATTTCTTATCGAAAAAGATGTTTTCAGTTCAAAACAACACTTGAAGCAGTTTATCGCCGTTAAGAGTGAGAGAGGAGCTCAGAACTATACGCAAACGACTTTTCTCAGCTTAAACCGTCTGAAAACACACTTTACTACATTCAACACACAAGTGAACCAAAAGAACTAAGAAAAGTTTATTACACGATGTTAGTGCATTTTACACAGCTAAAATTAGTTTTTCTTCGTAAAAAATCATTTCTTATCGAAAAAGATGTTTTCAGTTCAAAACAACACTTGAAGCAGTTTATCGCCATTAGGAGTGAGAGAGGAGCTCAAAACTATACGCAAACGACTTTTCTCAGCTTTAACCGTCTGAAAACACACTTTACTACATTTAACACACGGGGGAACCTAACCACTTCAGAATCGATGTTAGTGCATTTTGCACAGTTAAAACATGTTTTCCTTCGTAAAATTTCTCAACGAAAAAGAAGCTTTCACTTCAAAACAACACTTGAAGCAGTTTATCGCTGTTAAGAGTGAGAGAGGAGCTCAAAACTATGAACAAACGGCTTTTCTCAGCTTAAACCGTCTGAAAACACACTTTACTGCATTCAACACACAAGTGAACCAAAAGAACTAAGAAAAGTTTATTACACGATGTTAGTGCATTTTACACAGCTAAAATGAGTTTTTCTTCGTAAAAAATAATTTCTTATCGAAAAAGATGTTTTCAGTTCAAGACAACACTTGAAGCAGTTTATCGCCGTTAAGAGTGAGAGAGGAGCTCAGAACTATACGCAAACGACTTTTCTCAGCTTAAACCGTCTGAAAACACACTTTACTACATTCAACACACAAGTGAACCAAAAGAACTAAGAAAAGTTTATTACACGATGTTAGTGCATTTTACACAGCTAAAATTAGTTTTTCTTCGTAAAAAATCATTTCTTATCGAAAAAGATGTTTTCAGTTCAAAACAACACTTGAAGCAGTTTATCGCCATTAGGAGTGAGAGAGGAGCTCAAAACTATACGCAAACGACTTTTCTCAGCTTTAACCGTCTGAAAACACACTTTACTACATTTAACACACGGGGGAACCTAACCACTTCAGAATCGATATTAGTGCATTTTGCACAGTTAAAACATGTTTTCCTTCGTAAAATTTCTCATCGAAAAAGATGCTTTTACTTCAAAACAACACTTCAAGCAGTTTATCGCTGTTAAGGGTGAGAGAGGAGCTCAAAACTATAAGCAAACGGCTTTTCTCAGCTTAAACCGTCTGAAAACACACTTTACTGCATTCAACACACAAGTGAACCAAAAGAACTAAGAAAAGTTTATTACACGATGTTAGTGCATTTTACACAGCTAAAATGAGTTTTTCTTCGTAAAAAATCATTTCTTATCGAAAAAGATGTTTTCAGTTCAAAACAACACTTGAAGCAGTTTATCGCCGTTAAGAGTGAGAGAGGAGCTCAAAACTATACGCAAACGACTTTTCTCAGTTTTAACGGTCTGAAAACACACTTTACTACATTTAACACACGGGGGAACCAAAACAACTAAGTAAAGTTTATTTCACGCTGTTAGTGCATTTTTCACAGCTAAAACGTGTTTTCCTTCGTAAAAAATCATTTCTCATCGAAAAAGATGCAGTATATCGCTGTTAAGAGTGAGAGACGAGCTCAAAACTATACGCAAACGACTTTTCTCAGCTTAAACCGTCTGAAAACACACTTTACTACATTTAACACACGGGGGAACCTAACCACTTCAGAATCGATGTTAGTGCATTTTGCACAGTTAAAACATGTTTTCCTTCGTAAAATTTCTCAACGAAAAAGAAGCTTTCACTTCAAAACAACACTTGAAGCAGTTTATCGCTGTTAAGAGTGAGAGAGGAGCTCAAAACTATGAACAAACGGCTTTTCTCAGCTTAAACCGTCTGAAAACACACTTTACTGCATTCAACACACAAGTGAACCAAAAGAACTAAGAAAAGTTTATTACACGATGTTAGTGCATTTTACACAGCTAAAATGAGTTTTTCTTCGTAAAAAATAATTTCTTATCGAAAAAGATGTTTTCAGTTCAAAACAACACTTGAAGCAGTTTATCGCCGTTAAGAGTGAGAGAGGAGCTCAGAACTATACGCAAACGACTTTTCTCAGCTTAAACCGTCTGAAAACACACTTTACTACATTCAACACACAAGTGAACCAAAAGAACTAAGAAAAGTTTATTACACGATGTTAGTGCATTTTACACAGCTAAAATTAGTTTTTCTTCGTAAAAAATCATTTCTTATCGAAAAAGATGTTTTCAGTTCAAAACAACACTTGAAGCAGTTTATCGCCATTAGGAGTGAGAGAGGAGCTCAAAACTATACGCAAACGACTTTTCTCAGCTTTAACCGTCTGAAAACACACTTTACTACATTTAACACACGGGGGAACCTAACCACTTCAGAATCGATATTAGTGCATTTTGCACAGTTAAAACATGTTTTCCTTCGTAAAATTTCTCATCGAAAAAGATGCTTTTACTTCAAAACAACACTTCAAGCAGTTTATCGCTGTTAAGGGTGAGAGAGGAGCTCAAAACTATAAGCAAACGGCTTTTCTCAGCTTAAACCGTCTGAAAACACACTTTACTGCATTCAACACACAAGTGAACCAAAAGAACTAAGAAAAGTTTATTACACGATGTTAGTGCATTTTACACAGCTAAAATGAGTTTTTCTTCGTAAAAAATCATTTCTTATCGAAAAAGATGTTTTCAGTTCAAAACAACACTTGAAGCAGTTTATCGCTGTTAAGAGAGAGAGGAGCTCAAAACTATACGCAAACGACTTTTCTCAGCTTTAACCGTCTGAAAACACACTTTACTACATTTAACACACGGGGGAACCTAACCACTTCAGAATCGATATTAGTGCATTTTGCACAGTTAAAACATGTTTTCCTTCGTAAAATTTCTCATCGAAAAAGATGCTTTTACTTCAAAACAACACTTCAAGCAGTTTATCGCTGTTAAGGGTGAGAGAGGAGCTCAAAACTATAAGCAAACGGCTTTTCTCAGCTTAAACCGTCTGAAAACACACTTTACTGCATTCAACACACAAGTGAACCAAAAGAACTAAGAAAAGTTTATTACACGATGTTAGTGCATTTTACACAGCTAAAATGAGTTTTTCTTCGTAAAAAATCATTTCTTATCGAAAAAGATGTTTTCAGTTCAAAACAACACTTGAAGCAGTTTATCGCTGTTAAGAGTGAGAGAGAAGCTCAAAACTATACGCAAACGGCTTTTCTCAGCTTAAACCGTCTGAAAACACACTTTACTACATTCAACACACAAGTGAAAAAAAAGAACTAAGAAAAGTTTATTACACGATGTTAGTGCATTTTACACAGCTAAAATGAGTTTTTCTTCGTAAAAAATCATTTCTTATCGAAAAAGATGTTTTCAGTTCAAAACAACACTTGAAGCAGTTTATCGCCGTTAAGAGTGAGAGAGGAGCTCAAAACTATACGCAAACGACTTTTCTCAGTTTTAACGATCTGAAAACACACTTTACTACATTTAACACACGGGGGAACCAAAACAACTAAGTAAGGTTTATTTCACGCTGTTAGTGCATTTTTCACAGCTAAAACGTGTTTTCCTTCGTAAAAAATCATTTCTCATCGAAAAAGATGCAGTATATCGCTGTTAAGAGTGAGAGACGAGCTCAAAACTATACGCAAACGACTTTTCTCAGCTTAAACCGTCTGAAAACACACTTTACTACATTTAACACACGGGGGAACCTAACCACTTCAGAATCGATGTTAGTGCATTTTGCACAGTTAAAACATGTTTTCCTTCGTAAAATTTCTCAACGAAAAAGAAGCTTTCACTTCAAAACAACACTTGAAGCAGTTTATCGCTGTTAAGAGTGAGAGAGGAGCTCAAAACTATGAACAAACGGCTTTTCTCAGCTTAAACCGTCTGAAAACACACTTTACTGCATTCAACACACAAGTGAACCAAAAGAACTAAGAAAAGTTTATTACACGATGTTAGTGCATTTTACACAGCTAAAATGAGTTTTTCTTCGTAAAAAATAATTTCTTATCGAAAAAGATGTTTTCAGTTCAAAACAAAACTTGAAGCAGTTTATCGCTGTTAAGAGTGAGAGAGAAGCTCAAAACTATACGCAAACGGCTTTTCTCAGCTTAAACCGTCTGAAAACACACTTTACTACATTCAACACACAAGTGAACCAAAAGAACTAAGAAAAGTTTATTACACGATGTTAGTGCATTTTACACAGCTAAAATGAGTTTTTCTTCGTAAAAAATCATTTCTTATCGAAAAAGATGTTTTCAGTTCAAAACAACACTTGAAGCAGTTTATCGCCGTTAAGAGTGAGAGAGGAGCTCAGAACTATACGCAAACGACTTTTCTCAGTTTTAACGGTCTGAAAACACACTTTACTACATTTAACACACGGGGGAACCAAAACAACTAAGTAAAGTTTATTTCACGCTGTTAGTGCATTTTTCACAGCTAAAACGTGTTTTCCTTCGTAAAAAATCATTTCTCATCGAAAAAGATGCTTTTACTTCAAAGCAACACTTGAAGCAGTATATCGCTGTTAAGAGTGAGAGACGAGCTCAAAACTACACGCAAACGACTTTTCTCAGCTTAAACCGTCTGAAAACACACTTTACTACATTCAACACACAAGTGAACCAAAAGAACTAAGAAAAGTTTATTACACGATGTTAGTGCATTTTACACAGCTAAAATGAGTTTTTCTTCGTAAAAAATCATTTCTTATCGAAAAAGATGTTTTCAGTTCAAAACAACACTTGAAGCAGTTTATCGCCGTTAGGAGTGAGAGAGGAGCTCAAAACTATACGCAAATGACTTTTCTAAGCTTTAACCGTCTGAAAACACACTTTACTACATTTAACACACGGGGGAACCTAACCACTTCAGAATCGATGTTACTGCATTTTGCACAGTTAAAACATGTTTTTCTTCGTAAAAAATAATTTCTCATCGAAAAAGATGCTTTTACTTCAAAACAACACTTGAAGCAGTATATCGCTGTTAAGCGTGAGAGAGAAGCTCAAAACTATACGCAAACGACTCTTCTCAGCTTAAACCGTCTGAAAACACACTTTACTACATTGAACACACGGGGGAACCTAACCACTTCAGAATCGATGTTAGTGCATTTTGCACAGTTAAAACATGTTTTCCTTCGTAAAATTTCTCATCGAAAAAGAAGCTTTCACTTCAAAACAACACTTGAAGCAGTTTATCACTTCAAAAAATCACTTCAAAAAATTTTGAGACCACAAAAATTTTTGTCCCAAAAAAACTTCAAAAAATTTTGAGACCCCAAAAAATTTTGTCCCAAAAAAAACTTCAAAAAATTTTGGGACCCAAAAAAATTTCTAAAAATTTGGGACCCAAAAAAAATTAAAAAAATTTTGTAACCCAAAAAAACTTGGAAAATTTTGGGACTCAAATTTTTTTTACACAAAAAACTCAGAATAGACAACAGAGGTTTTTGCACCAATAATTCCAGAACACTGAATAATTCAATGGGCTGTATGGGTGTGATTTTTGCTATCACACGTGAAGGACCCTATCCTTTTAGAAGACCAGAAAGAATGCAAACAATGATATCAGAGATCTCTTCTCTCAGCTTTAGAACAGTAATTCAAATATTTTGACCCAAAAAAACTTTTAAAAATTTTGGGATCCAAAAAAACTTCTAAAAATTTTGAACCCAAAAAAACTTTTAATCACCAAAAAATTTAAATCACATCACACATGTGAAGACCAGAACTTGTTCTCATGCAAAATCTGAGGCATCTGAGACAAAACAGTATGACCACCATACTCCAGAACAGCCAGTCATGGGTGTAAAAGGCCAATCTGTATTGATGAGATTAAAAACGTTTTAGATGATTGTTTTTTTTTTTTTAGAGTACCAACATAGTGTTTGTCTTGATGTGACTCGATATGGCTGGATTCACCAAATCACAGCAAAAAGTGGTATATAGACAGAAACACAAACATTGTTTTTGCTATGCACAGGCTTCTTATAGAAAATGTGAAACAATGCAATGTTAATGCAGCGGAAACGCCTTTTAGGTAATTTGTCATCCAGTTCCACCAGTCATCCAGTGCTGTATGACACTGCAAAAGTCTCTTTTAATGAACACCTGCTGACACATATTGCAGTTAGCCTTAGGAAATGGGGTCCTTTGTGGGCAACTTCTACCTTTTCTTCTGAGTTATTAAATGGCACTCTTGTGAAGTACTTCAATGGAACTACACATGTGTCTGTCCAGATTGTAAAAACATTTCTAGGTGGAAAAGTCTATATAAAAGGGGAGAAAAGTGCATAAAGAATGCAAAAATTTTGACCTACAATAATTTTGACCTTAAAATATCTTTGAAAAATTTTGGGACCCAAAAAAAGGTTGACCCAAAACAACTTCAAAAAATTTTGAGATGCGAAAAAATTTAGAAAAAATTTGAGACCCTAAAAAATTTTGACCCAAAAAAATATTCAAAAATATTTCGAAAAAAGTTGGGACCCAAAATAATTTTGACCCAAAAAAACTTCGAAAAAATTTTGACCCAAAATAATTTCGAAAAATTTTGGTACCCAAAAAAACTTCGAAAACTTTCGGGCCCAAAAAATTTTTTGAGACCTGAAAAATTTTGAAAAATTTTTGGATCCAAAAAAACTTTTAAAATTTTTGGGCCAAAAAAAAATTAGAAAAAATTTTGGACACAAAAAAATTTTGACAGAAAAAAACTCAGAATAGACAACAGAGGTTTTTGCACTAATACCATTAATACCCGAACACTGAACAATTCAATGGGCTGAATGGGTGTGATTTTTGCTATCACACAGGTGAAGAATCCTATCCTTTCAGAAGACCAGAACTTGTTCTCAGGCAAAATCTGAGGCATCTGAGACAAAACAGTATGACCCCCAGCTACTCCAGAACAGCCAGTCAGCGGAAATGGCTTTTAGGAAATTTGTCGTCCAGTTTGAGGTGCTGTATGACACTGCAAAAGTCTCTTTTAATGTACACCTGCTGACACACATTGCAGTTAGCCTTAGGAAATGGGGTCCTTTGTGGGCAACTTCTACCTTTTCTTCTGAGTTATTAAATGGCACTCTTGTGAAGTACTTCAATGGAACTACAGATGTGTCTGTCCAGATTGTAAAAACATTCTTAGGTGGAAAAGTCTATATAAAACGGGAGAAAGATCGCTTCTCTCAGCTTCTCTCAGCTTTAAAATATTTTGACCCAAAAAACTTGAAAAAATTTTGTACCCAAAAAATTTTGATCCAAAAAAACATTGAAATATTATGGGACCCAAAAAAACTTCAAAAAAAAATTGGGCCAGATAAAATTTTGACACAAAAAACTTAAAAAAATTTTGAGACCCGAAATTTTTTTTACCTAAAATAATTTTGACCTCAAAATATCTTCGAAAAATTTTGTAACCCAAAAAAAGTTTGAATAAAAAAAAAATTAAAAAAATTTTGGGACCCAAAAAAAGTTTGAATAAAAAAAAAAAAAAAAATTTTGGGACCCAAAAAAAACTTTGAAAAATTTTGGGACCCAAAAAAACTTTGAAAAATTTTAAGATCAAAAAATTGTTGAGACCCGAAAAAAATTAGAAAAATCTTGGGACCCAAAAAAACTTTGAAAAATTTTGGGCCAAAAAAAATTTTAGAAAAGTTTTGGACACAAAAAAATTTTGACAGAAAAAAACTCAGAATAGACAACAGAGGTTTTTGCACTAATACCATTAATACCCGAACACTGAATAATTCAATGGGCTGAATGGGTGTGATTTTTGCTATCACACAGGTGAAGAAGACCAGAAGACCAGAACTTGTTCTCAGGCAAAATCTGAGGCATCTGAGACGAAACAGTATGACCACCAGCTACTCCAGAACAGGCAGTCATGGGTGTAAAAGGCCAATCTGTGTTTATGAAATTAAAATGTTTTAGATGATTGATGGCTTTTTTCCAGAGTACCAACATAGTGTTTGTCTTGATGTGACTCAACAGTTGGTGATTATAAGGCTGGATTCACCAAATCACAGCAAAAAGTGGTATATAGACAGAAAAACAAACATTGTTGGGCAAAAATTGCTCACAGTCCAGCCTCCTGTAGAGTTTACCAGAACACCACAATCATTACATGATCGTAAATTTAGAGTGGAGGTCATTTCTTCTTTTCTATTCATTGCGACTTCTTAAAGAAAATGTGAAACTATGTAATGTTAATGCAGCGGAAATGGCTTTTAGGTAATTTGTCATCCAGTTTGAGGTGCTGTATGACACTGCAAAAGTGTCTTTTAATGTACACCTGCTGACACACATTGCAGTTAGCCTTATGAAATGGGATCCTTTGTGGGCAACTTCCACCTTTTCTTCTGAGTTATTAAATGACACTGATGATACAGATTGTCCAGATTGTAAAGACATTCCTAGGTGGAAAAGTCTATCTAAACGGGGAGAAAAGTGCATACAGGATGCAAACAATGATATCAAAGATGTCTTCTCTCAGCTTTAGAACTGCAATTGATCAATTTTGACCCAAAAAAACTTTGAAAAATTTTGGGACCGAAAAAATTTTTACAAAAAAAAACTTTGAAAAATTTTGAGACCCGAAAAAATTTTGAACCAAAAAAACTTTGAAAAATTTTGGTCCCAAAAAAAATTTGACAGCCGAAAAAATGTAAAAAATTTTGGGCCAAAAAAAAATCTTCGAAAAAATTTGGTACCCCAAAAAAATTTGAATCACTACCAAATCTAAATATCTGAGTGAGTAAGGGTGTTTGGCACCACTTCTAAACAGAGTGCACAACCTAGCCACTGAAAGCCTTTAATGATGGTCCAGTAACAAAGTGCGAGCATTACAGTTGTTTCCTGTATATTACCACTCGGATGCAACAACAGGTTGCAAAAGAGAAACAAATCTATTGTAGATATATAAGATGGAACTACACATGTGCCTGTCCATATTGTAAAGACATTAGGTGGAAAAGTCTATCTAAAAGGGCGGAAAAGTGCATTAAGAATGCAAACAATGAAGTCAAAGATCTCTTCTCTCAGCTTTACAACAGCAATTGAAATTTTGACCCAAAAAAAATGTTGAAAAATTTTGGGACCCAAAATAGTTTTACGCCAAAAAAAATCTTCAAAAAAATTTGCGACCCAGAATATTTTGACACAAGACAACTTCGAAATATTTTGGCACCAAAAAAAAAACGTAAAAAAAATAATTTGGGACCAAAAAATTACGCAAAAAGAATCTTCAAAAAACTTTGGGACCCAAAAAAATTTGGGCTCAAAAAAATTTGGGACTAAAAAATTTTGACCAAAAAAAATTCAAGACCCAAAAAATTTTGGGACCCAAAAAAATCTTCGAAAAATTTTGAGAGCAAAAAAAAAGTTGGGCTCAAAAAAAATTCAAGACCCAAACCACTTTGACACAAAAAAATCTTCGAAAAATTTTGAGAACAAACAAATACTTCGAAAAATGTTGGGACCCAAAAAAATTTTGACGCAAAAAAAATCTTCAAAAAAATTTGTGACCCGAAAAATGTTGTGACCCAAAAAAATCTTCGAAAAATTTTAAGACCAAAAAAAAACTTCGGAAAATTTTGGGACCCAAAAAAATATTGACCCAAAAATATCTTCAAAAAACTTTGGGACCCAAAAAACTTTTGACACAAAAAAATCTTCGAAAAATGTTGAGAACGAACAAATACTTCGAAAAATTTTGAGACACAAAATAATTTAGACCCAAAAAAAATCTTCAAAAAACTTTGGGACTCAAAATAATTTGGAAAAATTTTGGGACCCAAAAAATTTTGACGCCAAAAAATCTTCAAAAAATTTTGGGACCCAAAAAAAATTTGACCCCAAAACATTGCAAAAAATGTTGGACCCAGAAAAGTTTGACCCAAAAAAAACTTCGAAAAATTTTGACACAAAAAAAGTTCAAAAAACTTTGGGACCCAAAAAAATTTGGGCTAAAAATATGTTGGACGCAAAAAATTTTGACTCAAAAAAAACTTTGAAAAAAATTTTGAGACACAAAAAAAAACGTGGAAAAATTTTGGAACCCAAAAATTTTTGAGGGCATAAAAATCTTCAAAAAAATTTGGAACCTGAAAAAAACGTCGAAAAATTTTGACACAAAAAAAAATTCAAAAAATTTTGAGACAAAAAAAAACTTCGAAAAGCTTTGGTACCCAAAAAAATTTTGAACAAAAAAAAATCTACAAAAAACTTTGGGACCCAAAAAAATTAGGGCTCAAAAAAATTTTGGACCCCAATCAAAAACAATTTTGACACAAAAAATTCTTCGAAAATTTTTGAGACAAAAAAAATACGTTGAAAAATTTTGGTACCTAAAAAATTGTTACGCAAAAAAAATCTTGGGTCCAAAATTTTTGGAAGATTTTTTTGGGTCCCGAAATTTTTCGATGTTTTTTTGGGTCAAAATTTATTTGGGCCCAAAAATTTTCAGTTTTATTGGTCAAAATTTTTTTTAGGTCCCAAAATTTTTCAAAGGTTTGTTGGGTCAACAATTTTCGATTGCTGTTCTAAAGCTGAGCGAAGACATCTCTGATATCATTGTTTGCATTCTTTATGCACTTTTCTCCCCTTTTAGAAAGACTTTTCCAGACAAGAATGTCTTTTGACTGGCACTTCTGGAGTAGCTGGTGGTCATACTGTTTTGTCTCAGATGCCTCAGATTTTGCCTGAGAACAAGTTCTGGTCTTCTAAAAGGATAGGGTCCTTCACATGTAGCAAAAATCACATGCATGCAGCCCATTGAATTGTTCAGTGATCTGGAATTATTGGTATTAGTGCAAAAACCTCTGTTGTCTACTCTGATTTTTTTCTGTGTCAAAATTTTTTGGGTCCAAAAATTTTCCAAGTTTTTTTGGGCCCAAAATTTTTCAAAGTTTTTTTGGGTCAAAATTTTTTCGGGTCTCAAAAATTTTTGAAGATTGTTTTGGGTCCCAAAATTTTTCGAAGTGTTTTTGGGTCAAAATTTTTTGGGTCTCAAAATTTTTCGAAGATTTTTTGAGGTCAAATTTTTTCAGGTCCCAAAATTTTTCTAAATTTTTTCGCGTCTCAAAATGTTTTTGGGCCCAAAATTTTTCAAAGTTTTTTTGGGTCCCAACATTTTTCAAAGTTTTTTTGGGTCAAAATTATTTTGGGTCCCAAATTTTTTCGAAGATTGTTTTGGGTCTTTGTTACTGGACCATCATTAAAGGATTTCAGTGGCTAGGTTGTGCGATACAGGCACTCTGTTTAGAAGCAGTGCCAAAGACCCTTACTCACTCATATATTCAGATTTGTTAGTGATTCACAGTTTTTTTGGGTCCCAAATTTTTCGAAGATTGTTTTGTCTCAAAATTTTTCTAAATTTTTTCGAGTATCTAAATTTTTTTGGGCCCAAATTTTTTCAAAGTTTTTTTGGGTCAAAAATATTTTGGGTCCCAAATTTTTTGAAGATTGTTTTGGGTCCCAAAATTTTTCGAAGTGTTTTTGGGTTAAAATTTTTTGGGTCTCAAAATTTTTCGAAGATTTTTTGAGGTCAAATTTTTTCAGGTCCCAAAATTTTTCTAAATTTTTTCGCGTCTCAAAATGTTTTTGGGCCCAAAATTTTTCAAAGTTCTTTTGGGTCAAAATGTTTTTGGGTCTCAAAATTTTTCGAAGATTTTTTGAAGTCAAATTTTTTCGGGTCCCAAAATTTTCCGAAGATTTTTTAAGGTCAAAATTTTTTTAGGTCCCAAAATTTTTTCGAAGATTGTTTTGAGTCCCAAAATTTTTCTAATTTTTTTTGGGTCAAAATGTTTTTTGGGCCCAAAATTTTTCAAAGTTTTTTTGGGTCCCAACATTTTTCAAAGTTTTTTTGGGTCAAAATTATTTTGGGTCCCAAATTTTTTCGAAGATTGTTTTGGGTCCCATTATTTTTCGAAGTGTTTTTGGGTCAAAATTTTTTGGGTCTCAAAATTTTTCGAAGATTTTTTGAGGTCAAATTTTTTCAGGTCCCAAAATTTTTCTAAATTTTTTCGCGTCTCAAAATGTTTTTGGGCCCAAAATTTTTCAAAGATTTTTTTGAGTCCCAAAATTTTTCAAAGTTCTTTTGGGCCAAAATTTTTTGGGTCTCAAAATTTTTCGAAGTTTTTTTGGGTCAAAATTTTTTTGGGCCCAAAATTTTTCAAAGTTTTTTTTGTCTCAAAATTTTTCTACATTTTTTCGAGTATCAAAATTTTTTTGGGCCCAAAATTTTTTAATTGCTGTTCTAAAGCTGAGAGAAGAGATCTTTGATATCATTGTTTGCATTCTTTATGCACTTTTCTTCCCGTTTAGATAGACTTTTCCACCTAAGAATGTCTTTACAATCTGGACAGGCACATGACAAGAGTGCCATGACTCAGAAGAAAAAAAAGCTTTTATTTCAAAAGATGCTTTCAGATTCTAACAACACTTGAAGCAGTTTATCGCTGTAAGAAGTAAAATGGGAGCTCAAAACTGTACGCAAACGGCTTCTCTCAGCGTAAACCGCCTGAACCGCCAAAATTTTTCAGTTTCATAGGTCAAAATTTTTTGGGTCCCAAAGTTTTTCAAAGTTTTTTTGGGTCCCAAAGTTTTTTTGGGTCAAATTTTTTTAAGTTTTTTTTGGGTCAAAACTTTTTAATTGCTGTTCTAAAGCTGAGAGAAGAGATCTTTGATATCATTGTTTGCATTCTTTATGCACTTTTCTCCCCTAAGAATGTCTTCACAATCTGGACAGGCACATGTGTAGTTCCATCTTAAATATCTACAATAGACTTGTTTCTGTTTTGCAACCTGTTGTTGCATTCGAGTGGTAATATACAGGAAACATCTGTAATGCTCGCACTTTTTTACTGGACCATCATTAAAGGCTTTCAGTGGCTAGGTTGTGCGATAAAGGCACTCTGTTTAGAAGCAGTGCCAAAGACCCTTACTCACTCATATATTCAGATTTGGTAGTGATTCACAGTTTTTTTGGGTCCCAAATTTTTTCGAAGATTGTTTTGGGTCCCAAAGTTTTTCGAAGTGTTTTTGGGTCAAAATTTTGTTGGGTCCCAAATTTTTTCGAAGATTGTTTTGGGTCCCAAAATTTTTCTAAGTTTTTTTGGGTCAAAATTTTTTTGGGCCCAAAATTTCTAAAAGTTTTTTTGGTCTCAAAATTTTTCTAAATTTTTTCGAGTATCTAAATTTTTTTGGGCCCAAATTTTTTCTAAGTTTTTTTGAGTCAAAAATATTTTGGGTCCCAAATTTTTTCGAAGATTGTTTTGGGTCCCAAAATTTTTCGAAGTGTTTTTGGGTCAAAATTTTTTGGGTCTCAAAATTTTTCGAAGATTTTTTGAGGTCAAATTTTTTCAGGTCCCAAAATTTTTCTAAATTTTTTCGCATCTCAAAATGTTTTTGGGCCCAAAATTTTTCAAAGATATTTTTGAGTCCCAAAATTTTTCAAAGTTCTTTTGGGTCAAAATTTTTTGGGTCTCAAAATTTTTTGAAGATTTTTTAAGGTCAAAATTTTTTTAGGTCCCAAAATTTTTTCGAAGATTGTTTTGGGTCCCAAAGTTTTTCGAAGTGTTTTTGGGTCAAAATTTTTTGGGTCTCAAAATTTTTCGAAGATTTTTTGAGGTCAAATTTTTTCAGGTCCCAAAATTTTTCTAAATTTTTTCGCGTCTCAAAATGTTTTTGGGCCCAAAATTTTTCAAAGATATTTTTGAGTCCCAAAATTTTTCAAAGTTCTCTTGGGTCAAAATTTTTTGGGTCTCAAAATTTTTTGAAGATTTTTTGAGGTAAAATTTTTTTGGGTCCCAAAATTTTCCGAAGATTTTTTAAGGTCAAAATTTTTTTAGGTCCCAAAATTTTTTCGAAGATTGTTTTGGGTCCCAAAATTTTTCTAAGTTTTTTTGGGTCAAAATTTTTTTGGGCCCAAAATTTTTCAAAGTTTTTTTTGTCTCAAAATTTTTCTAAATTTTTTCGAGTATCAAAATTTTTTTGGGCCCAAAATGTTTTAATTGCTGTTCTAAAGCTGAGAGAAGAGATCTTTGATATCATTGTTTGCATTCTTTATGCACTTTTCTTCCCGTTTATATAGACTTTTCCACCTAAGAATGTCTTCACAATCTGGACATTCACATGTTGTTCCATCTTATATATCTACAATAGACTTGTTTCTGTTTTGCAACCTGTTGTTGCATCCGAGTGGTAATATACAGGAAACATCTGTAATGCTCGCACTTTGTTACTGGACCATCATTAAAGGCTTTCAGTGGCTAGGTTGTGCGATACAGGCACTCTGTTTAGAAGCAGTGCCAAAGACCCTTACTCACTCAGATATTCAGATTTGGTAGTGATTCACAGTTTTTTGGGCCCCAATTTTTTTCGCAGATTGTTTTGGGTCCCAAAGTTTTTCGAAGTGTTTTTGGGTCAAAATTTTTTTAGGGCCCAAATATTTTCGAAGATTGTTTTGGGTCCCAAAATTTTCAAGTTTTTTTGAGTCCCAAAATTTTTAAAAGATTTTTTCGGGTCTCAAAATTTCTCAGTTTCATGGGTCAAATTTTTTTGGGTCCCAAAGTTTTTCGAAGTGTTTTTGGGTCAAAATCTTTTGTGTCTCAAAATTTTTCGAAGATTTTTTGAGGTCAAATTTTTTCGGGTCCCAAAGTTTTCCGAAGATTTTTTAAGGTCAAAATTTTTTTGGGTCCCAAAATTTTTTGAAGTTTTTTTTTGGGTCAAAATGTTTTAATTGCTGTTCTAAAGCTGAGAGAAGAGATCTTTGATATCATTGTTTGCATTCTTTATGCACTTTTCTCCCCGTTTAGATAGACTTTTCCACCTATGAATGCCTTCACAATCTGGACAGGCACATGTGTAGTTCCATCTTATATATCTACAATTGACTTGTTTCTGTTTTGCAACCTGTTGTTGCATCCGAGTGGTAATATACAGGAAACATCTGTAATGCTCGCACTTTGTTACTGGACCATCATTAAAGGCTTCAGTGGCTAGGTTGTGTGATAAAGGCACTCTGTTTAGAAGCAGTGCCAAAGACCCTTACTCACTCAGATATTCAGATTTGATAGTGATTCGCAGTTTTTTTGGGTCCCAAATTTTTTCGAAGATTGTTTTCGGTCGCAAAATTTTTCTAAGTTTTTTTGGGTCAAAAATTTTTTGGACCCAAAATTTTAAAACGTTTTTTTTGTCTTAAAATTTTTCTAAATTTTTTCGAGTATCAAAATTTTTCTACATTTTTTCGAGTATCAAAATTTTTTTGGGCCCAAAATTTTTCAAAGATTTTTTCGGGTCTCAAAATTTTTCAGTTACATGGGTCAAAATTTTTTGGGTCCCAAATTTTCAAGTTTTTTTGGGTCCCAAAATTTTTCGAAGATTTTTTGAGGTCAAATTTTTTCAGGTCCCAAAATTTTTCTAAATTTTTTCGCGTCTCAAAATGTTTTTGGGCCCAAAATTTTTCAAAGATATTTTTGAGTCCCAAAATTTTTCAAAGTTCTCTTGGGTCAAAATTTTTTGGGTCTCAAAATTTTTCGAAGATTTTTTGAGGTCAAATTTTTTCGGGTCCCAAAATTTTCCGAAGATTTTTTAAGGTCAAACATTTTTTGGGTCCCAAATTTTTTCGAAGATTGTTTTGGGTCCCAAAATTTTTCTAAGTTTTTTTGGGTCAAAATTTTTTTGGGCCCAAAATTTTTCAAAGTTTTTTTTGTCTCAAAATTTTTCTAAATTTTTTCGAGTATCAAAATTTTTTTGGGCCCAAAATTTTTCAAAGTTTTTTTGGGTCCCAAAGTTTTTTGAAGATTTTTTAAGGTCAAACATTTTTTGGATCCCAAAATTTTTTGAAGATTTTTTTGGGTCCCGAAATTTTTTGGGTCCAATTTTTTTAATTGCTGTTCTAAAGCTGAGAGAAGAGATCTTTGATATAACTGTTTGCATTCTTTATGCACTTTTCTTCCCATTTAGATAGACTTTTCCACCTAAGAATGTCTTCACAATCTGGACAGGCACATGTGTAGTTCCATCTTATATATCTACAATAGACTTGTTTCTGTTTTGCAAACTGTTGTTGCATCCGAGTGGTAATATACAGGAAACAACTGTAATGCTCGCACTTTGTTACTGGACCATCATTAAAGGCTTAGGCTTAGTGGATAGGTACGTTTTTTTGGGTCCCAAGATTTTTCAAAGTTTTTTTGTTCCAAAATTTTTTCGTTTCTCAAAAATTTTCAAAGTTTTTTTGGGTCCCAAAATTTTTCGAAGTTTTTTTGGGTCAAAATTTTTTCGGGCCGAAAATTTTTCGAAGTTTTTTTGGGTCCCACATAATATTTCGATGTTTTTTTGGATCAAAAGTTTTTGGGTACAAAATTTTTCAAGTTTTTTTGGGTCAAAATTATTTTAATGCTGAGAGAAGCTGAGAGAAGCGATCTTTGATATCATTTGTTGCATTCTTTATGCACTTTTCTCCCCTTTTATATAGACTTTTCCACCTAAGAATGTCTTTACAATCTGGACAGGCACATGTGTAGTTCCATTGAAGTACTTCACAAGAGTGCCATTTAATAACTCAGAAGAAAAGGTAGAAGTTGCCCACAGAGGATCCCATTTCCTAAGGCCAGCTGCAAGGTCTGTCAGCAGGTGTACATTAAAAGACACTTTTGCAGTGTCATACAGCACCTCAAACTGGATGACAAATTTCCTAAAAGCCATTTCCGCTGCATTAACATTGCATAGTTTCACATTTTCTTTAAGAAGCCTGTGCATAGCAAAAACATGTCTGTCTTATATACCACTTTTTGCCGTGATTTGGCGAATCCAGCCATATAATTACCGACTGTCGAGTCACATCAAGACAAACACTATGTTGGTACTCTAAAAAAACCAACAGTCATCTAAAACGTTTTTAATCTCATCAAAACAGATTGGCCTTTTACACCCATGATTGGCTGTTCTGGAGTATGGTGGTCATACTGTTTTGTCTCAGATGCCTCAGATTTTGCATGAGAACAAGTTCTGGTCTTCACATGTGTGATAGCCATTCAGCCCATTGAATTGTTCAGTGTTCTGGAATTATTGGTATTAGTGCAAAAACCTCTGTTGTCTATTCTGAGTTTTTTGTGTCAAAAGTTTTTGGGTCCAAAAGTTTTCCAAGTTTTTTTTGGGTTCCAAAATTTTTCAAAGACTTTTTTGGGTCCCAAAATTTTTTTTATTTTTTTTCGGTCCCAAAATATTTCGAAGTTTTTTTGTGTCAAACTTTTTTGGGTCCAAAATTTTCCAAGTTTTTTTTTTGGGTCAAAATATTTTTGGGCCTAAAATTTTTCAACGTTTTTTTGGGTCAAAATGTTTCAATTACTGTTCTAAAGCTGAGAGAAGAGATCTTTGATATCATTGTTTGCATTGTTTATGCACTTTTCCCCCCTTTTAGATTGACTTTTCCACCTAAGAATGTCTTTACAATCTGGACAGGCACATGACAAGAGTGCCATGAATCAGAAGAAAAAAAAGCTTTTAGTTCAAAAGATGCTTTCAGATTCTAACAACACTTGAAGCAGTTTATCGCTGTAAGAAGTAAAATGGGAGCTCAAAACTGTACGCAAACGGCTTCTCTCAGCGTAAACCGCCTGAAAACACACTTTACTACATTCAACACACAGGTGAAGCCAAGCACTTAAGAGAAGTTTATTACACGAATTTAGTGCAATTTACACAACTAAAACACAACTTTCCTACATTCAACACACAGTTGAACCCAAACACTTAAAAGTAGTTTATTACACGACGTTTGTACATATTACACAGATAAAACGTGTTTTCCGCCGTAGATACTCATTTCTGATCAAAAGAGATGTTTTCAGATCCTAACAACACTTGAAGCAGTTTATTGCTGAAGAAGAGAAAAAGGAAGCTCAAAACTGTACGCATACGGCTTCTCTCAGCTTAAACCGTCTGAAAACACACTTTACTACATTTACTGGACCAAAACACCTGAGTAAAAAATCGTTTCTCATCGAAAAAGATGCTTTTAGTTCAAAACAACACTTTAAGCAGTTCATCGCTGTTAGGAGTGAAAGAGGAGCTCAAAACCATACGCAAACGGCTTTTCTCAGCTTAAACCGTCTGAAAACACACCTTATTTCATTTAACACACAGGTGAACCTAACCACTTCAGAAACGATGTTAGTGCATTTAACACAGCTAAAACCTGTTTTCCTTCGTAAAAAATCATTTCTCATAGAAAAAGATGCTTTTACTTCAAAACAACACTTGAAGCAGGTTATCGCTGTTAAGAGAGAGAGGAGCTCAAAACTATACGCAAACGACTTTTCTCAGCTTAAACCGTCTGAAATCACACTTTACTACATTCAACACACAAGTGAACCAAAAGAACTAAGAAAAGTTTATTACACGCTGTTAGAGCATTTTACACAGCTAAAACGTGTTTTCCTTCGTAAAAACTAATTTCTGATCGAAAAAGATGTTTTCAGTTCAAAACAACACTTGAAGCAGCATATCGTTGTTAGGAGTGAGAGAGCTCAAAACTTTACTTAGGAGTGAGAGAGCTCAAAACTTTACGCAAACTGCTTGTCTCAGCGTAAACCGCCTGAAAACACACTTTACTACATTCAACACACAGGTGAAGCCAAGCACTTAAGAGAAGTTTATTACACGAATTTAGTGCAATTTACACAACTAAAACACAGCTCTCCTACATTCAACACACAGTTGAACCCAAACACTTAAAAGTAGTTTATTACACGACGTTTGTGCATATTACACAGATAAAACGTGTTTTCCGCCGTAGATACTCATTTCTGATCAAAAGAGATGTTTTCAGATCCTAACAACACTTGAAGCAGTTTATTGCTGAAGAAGAGAAAAAGGAAGCTCAAAACTGTACGCATACGGCTTCTCTCAGCTTAAACCGTCTGAAAACACACTTTACTACATTTACTGGACCAAAACACCTGAGTAAAAAATCGTTTCTCATCGAAAAAGATGCTTTTAGTTCAAAACAACACTTGAAGCAGCTTATCGCTGTTAAGAGAGAGAGGAGCTCAAAACTATACGCAAACGGCTTTTCTCAGCTTAAACCGTCTGAAAACACACTTTATTTCATTTAACACACAGGTGAACCTAACCTCTTCAGAAACGATGTTAGTGCATTTAACACAGCTAAAACCTGTTTTCCTTCGTAAAAAATCATTTCTCATCGAAAAAGATGCTTTTACTTCAAAACAACACTTGAAGCAAGGTTATCGCTGTTAAGAGAGAGAGGAGCTCAAAACTATACGCAAACGACTTTTCTCAGCTTAAACCGTTTGAAAACACACTTTACTACATTTAACACACGGGGTAACCTAACCACTTCAGAATCGATGTTAGTGCATTTTGCACAGTTAAAACGTGTTTTCCTTCGTAAAAACTCGTTTCTGATCGAAAAAGATGTTTTCAGTTCAAAACAACACTTGAAGTAGTTTATCGCCTTTAAGAGTGACAGATGAGCTCAAAACTATACACAAACGACTTTTCTCAGCTTAAACCGTTTGAAAACACACTTTACTACATTCAGCACACAAGTGAACCAAAAGAACTAAGAAAAGTTTATTACACACTGTTAGAGCATTTTACACAGCTAAAACGTGTTTTCCTTAGTAAAAACTCATTTCTAATCGAAGAAGATGTTTTCAGTTCAAAACAACACTTGAAGCAGTTTATCGCTGTTAAGAGTGAGAGAGGAGCTCAAACGGCTTTTCTCAGCTTAAACCGTCTGAAAACACACTTTACTTCATTAAACACACGGCTGAACCTAACCACTGCAGAATCGATGTTAGTGCATTTTGCACAGTTAAAACGTGTTTTCTTTCGTAAAAACTCATTTCTGATCGAAAAAGATGTTTTTAGTTTAAAACAACACTTTGAAGCAGTTTGTCGCTGTTAGGCGTGAGAGAGGAGCTCAAACGGCTTTTCTCAGCTTACACCGTCTGAAAACACACTTTACTACATTCAACACACAGGTGAGCCAAAACAACTTAGAAAAGTTTATTACACGATGTTAGTGCATTTTGCACAGTTAAAACGTGTTTTCCTTCGTAAAAAAACATTTCTCATCGAAAAAGATTTCTAAAAATTTGGGACCCAAAAAAACTTTAAAAAATTTTGACCCAAAAAAACAATCTGTGTTGATGAAATTAAAAACGTTTTAGATGATTGATGGCTTTTTTTCCAGAGTACCAACATAGTGTTTGTCTTGATGTGACTCGACAGTCGGTGATTATATGCCTGGATTCACCAAATCACAACAAAAAGTGGTATATAGACAGAAAAACAAACATTGTTTTTGCTATGCACATGCTTCTTAAAGAAAATGTGAAACTATGCAATGTTAATGCAGCGGAAATGGCTTTTAGGAAATTTTTCATCCAGTTTGAGGTGCTGTATGACACTGCAAAAGTCTCTTTCAATGTACACCTGCTGACACACATTGCAGTTAGCCTTAGGAAATGGGGTCCTTTGTGGGCAACTTCTACAGTTTCTTCTGAGTTATTAAATGGCACTCCTGTGAAGTACTTCATTGGAACTACACATGTGCCTGTCCAGATTGTAAAGACATTCTTAGGTGGAAAAGTCTATATAAAAGGGGAGAAAAGTGCATAAAGAATGCAAAAAATCATATCAAAGATCGCTTCTCTCAGCTTCTCTCAGCTTTAAAATATTTTGACCCAAAAAAACTTGAAAAATTTTGTACCCAAAAAATTTTGATCTAAAAAAACATCGAAATATTATGGGACCCAAAAAAACATAGAAAAATTTTGGGCCCGATAACATTTTGACACAAAAAAACTTCGAAAATTTTTAAGATCGGAAAAAATTTTGACCTCAAAATATCTTCGAAAAGAGATGGTATTTCTTCTTTTCTATTCATTTCGGCTTCTTAAAGAAAATGTGAAACTATGTAATGTTAATGCAGCGGAAATGGCTTTTAGGTAATTTGTCATCCAGTTTGAGGTGCTGTATGACACTGCAAAAGTGTCTTTTAATGTACACCTGCTGACACACATTGCAGTTAGCCTCATGAAATGGTAAATGGGATTTTTTTTATTCAAACTTTTTTTGAGTCCCAAAAGGACACAAAAAAAACTTTGAAAAATTTAAGACCAAAAAAATGTCGAGATACGAAAAAATTTAGAAAAATCTTGGGACCCAAAAAAACTTTGAAGAATCTTGGGTCAAAAAAATTTAGAAAAATTTTTGGACACAAAAAAACTTTGACAGAAAAAAACTCATAATAGACAACAGAGGTTTTTGCACTAATACCATTAATACCCGAACACTGAATAATTCAATGGGCTGAATGGGTGTGATTTTTGCTATCACACAGGTGAAGAACCCTATCCTTTCAGAAGACAAGAACACAAAAAATTCATCGAAATTTTTTGAGACAAAAAAAAATGTTGAAAAATTTTGGTACCAAAAAAATTGTTAGTCAAAAAAAATCTTGGGTCCAAAATTTTTGGAAGATTTTTTTGGGTCCTGAAATTTTTCGATGTTTTTTTGGATCAAAATTTATTTGGGCGCAAAAATTTTCAGTTTTATTGGTCAAAATTTTTTTTTAGATCCTAAAATTTTTCAAAGTTTTGTTGGGTCACCAATTTTCAATTGCTGTTCTAAAGCTGAGAGAAGACATCTCTGATATCATTGTTTGCATTCTTTATGCACTTTTCTCCTCTTTTGCACTTTTAGAAAGACTTTTTTGGGACCCTTTTTTTGGGTCCCAACATTTTTTAAAGTTTTTTTTGGTCCCAAAATTCTTCGAATTTTTTTTGGGTCAAAATTTTTTCGGGTCTCAAAATTTTTCGAAGTTTCTTGTGTAAATATTGTTTGGGTCCCAAAATTTTTCGAAGGTTTTTTGGGTCCTGAAAATATTTTAATGTTTTTGGGTAAAATTTTATTCGGGTCTCAACATTTTTCGAAGTTTTTTTGTGTCAAATGATTTTGGGCCCAAAATATTTGAAGTTTTTTTTGTGAAGAAACATTTTTGTGTCCAAAAATTTTTGAAGATTTTTTGAGGTCAAAATATTCTTGGGTCCCAAAATTTTTTGAAGATTTTTTTGGGTCCTAAAATTTTTCAAAGTTTTTTTGGGTCAAAATTTTTGAATTGCTGTTCTAAAGCTGAGAGAAGAGATCTCTGATATCATTGTTTGCATTCTTTATGCACTTTTCTCCCCTTTTAGAAAGACTAAGCTAAGAATGTCTTTTGACTGGCAGTTCTGGAGTAGCTGGTGGTCCTACTGTTTTGTCTCAGATGCCTCAGATTTAAAGTGTGTTTTCAGACGGTTTAAGCTGAGAAAAGCTGTTTGCGTATGGTTTTGAGCTCCTCTTTCACTCCTAACAGCGATGAACTGCTTAAATGTTGTTTTGAACTAAAAGCATCTTTTTGGATGAGAAATGATTTTTTTGCTTAGTTGTTTTGGTCCAGTAAATGTAGTAAAGTGTGTTTTCAGGCGGTTTAAGCTGAGAGAAGCCGTTTGCGTACAGTTTTGAGCTTCCTTTTTCTCTTCTTCAGCAATAAAGTGTGTTGTTATGATCTGAAAACATCTCTCTTGATCAGAAATGAGTATCTACTCATCTTATCTGTGTAATATGCACAAACGTCATGTAATAAACTACTTTTAAGTGTTTGGGTTCAACTGTGTGTTGAATGTAGGAAAGCTGTGTTTTAGTTGTGTAAAGTGCACTAAATTCGTGTAATAAACTTATCTTAAGTGCTTGGCTTCACCTGTTTTTTGAATGTAGTAAAGTGTGTTTTCAGGCGGTTTACGCTGAGAGAAGCCGTTTGCATATAGTTTTGAGCTCCCATTTTACTTCTTACAGCCATAAACTGCTTCAAGTGTTGTTAGAATCTGAAAGCATCTTTTGAACTAATAGCTTTTTTTTCTTCTGAGACATGGCACTCTTGTCATGTGCCTGTCCAGATTGTAAAGACATTCTTAGGTGGAAAAGTCAATCTAAAAGGGGGGAAAAGTGCATAATTAATGCAAACAATGATATCAAAGATCTCTTCTCTCAGCTTTAGAACAGCAATTGAAACATTTTGACCCTAAAAAACGTTGAAAATTTTTAGGCCCAAAAATATTTTGACCCAAAAAAACTTGGAAAATTTTGGACCCAAAAAAGTTTCAAAAAATTTTGGGATCTTTGGAAAATTTTGGGAACCAAAAAAAACTTTGAAAAAATTTGGAACCCAAAAAAACTTGGAAAACTTTTGGACCCAAAAAAATTTGACACAAAAAAACACAGAATAGACAACAGAGGTTTTTGCACTAATACCAATAATTCCAGAACACTGAACAATTCAATGGGCTGTATCACACATGTGAAGACCAGAACTTGTTCTCATGCAAAATCTGAGGCATCTGAGACAAAACAGTATGACCACCATACTCCAGAACAGCCAGTCAAGGGTGTAAAAGGCCAATCTGTGTTGATGAGATTAAAAACGTTTTAGATGACTGTTGGTTTTTTTAGAGTACCAACATAGTGTTTGTCTTGATGTGACTCGACAGTCTGTGATTATATGGCTGGATTCACCAAATCACAGCAAAAAGTGGTATATAGACAGAAACACAAACATCGTTTTTCTATGCACATGCTTCTTAAAGAAAATGTGAAACTATGTAATGTTAATGTAGCAGAAATGGCTTTTAGGAAATTTGTCATCCAGTTTGAGGTGCTGTATGACACTGCAAAAGTGTCTTTTAATGTACACCTGCTGACACACATTGCAGTTGGCCTTAGGATATGGGGTCCTTTGTGGGCAAATTCTACCTTTTCTTCTGAGTTATTAAATGGCACTCTTATAAAATACTTCAATGGAACTACACATGTGCCTGTCCAGATTGTAAAGACATTCTTATGTGGAAAAGTCTATATAAAAGGGGAGAAAAGTGCATAAAGAATGCAAAAAATGATATCAGCTTCTCTCAGCATTAAAAAATTTTGACCCAAAAAAACTTTGAAAAATTTTGGGACCTAAAAAAACTTTGAAATTTTTTGAGAAACGAAAAAATTTTGACCCAAAAAAACTTTGAAAAACTTTGGGCCCAAAAAAATTTTGACCCAAAAAAACTCTTCGAAAAAATTGGGACCCAAAAAACTGTGAATCACTACCAAATCTGAATATCTGAGTGAGTAAGGGTCTTTGGCACTGCTTCTAAACAGAGTGCCTGTATCGCACAACCTAGCCACTGAAAGCCTTTAATGATGGTCAAGTAACAAAGTGCGAGCATTAGAGATGTTTCCGGTATATTACCACTCGGATGCAACAACAGGTTGCAAAACAGAAACAAGTCTATTGTAGATATATAAGATGGGACTACACATGTGACTGTCCAGATTGTGAAGACATTCTTAGGTGGAAAAGTCTATCTAAATGGGGAGAAAAGTGCACAAAGAATGCAAACAATGATATCAAAGATCTCTTCTCTCAGATTTAGAATTTTTTTGCGCTCAAAAAAATTATGACCCAAAAAAACGTAGAAAAATTTTGGGACCCAAAACAATCTTCGAAAAAATTTGGGACCCAAAAAAATTTTGACCCAAAAAAACTTCCAAAAATTTTGAGACACGGAAAAATTTTGACCCAAAAAACATGGAAAAATTTCAGTACCCAAAGAAATCTTCAAAAAATTTTGGGACCCAAAAAAATTTTGACCTTAAAAAATCTTCGGAAAATTTTGGGACCCGAAAAAATTTGACCTCAAAAAATTTAGAACAATTTTGAGACCCAAATAAATTTTGACCCAAAAAAACTTTGAAAAATTTTAGGACCCAAAAAAATTTTGAGATGCGAAAAAATTTAGAAAAATTTTGAGACCCTAAAAAATTTTGACCCAAAAATTTTTGAAAAATTTTGTGACCCCAAAAAACTTGAAAATTTTGGGACCCAAAAAATTTTGACCCGAAACAATCTTCGCAAAAAATTGAGACCCAAAATAATTTTGTTCCAAAAAAACTTTGAAACGTTTTGTGACCCAAAACAATCTTCGAAAAATTTTGGGACCCAAAAAAATTTTGACCTTAAAAAATCTTCGGAAAATTTTGGGACCCTAAAAAGTTTTGACCGAAAAATTTTTTGAAAAATTTTGGGACCCAAAAAAACTTGACCCAAAACAATCTTCGAAAAAATTTGGGACCCAAAATAATTTTGTTCCAAAAAAACTTTGAAACATTTTGGGACTCAAAACAATCTTCGAAAAATTTTGGGACCCAAAACAATCTTCGAAAAATTTTGGGACCCAAAAAAATTTTGACCTTAAAAAATCTTCGGAAAATTTTGGGACCCGAAAAAATTTTGACCTCAAAAAATCTTCGAAAAATTTTGAGACCCAAAAAATTTTGACCCAAAAAAACTTTGAAAAATTTTGGGACTCAAAAAAATCTTTGAAAAATTTTGGGCCCAAAAAATTTTGGGCCCAAAAAATTTTGAGACGCGAAAAAATTTAGAAAAATTTTGAGAGCCTAAAAAATTTTGACCCAAAAATCTTTGAAAAATTTTGGGACCCAAAAAAACTTGAAAATTTTGGGACCCAAAAAATTTTGACCCATGAAACTGAAAAATTTTGAGACCCGAAAAAATCTTTGAAAAATTTTGGGACCCAAAAAAACTTGAAAATTTTGGGACCCAAAAAATTTTGACCCAAAACAATCTTCGAAAAAATTTGGGACCCAAAATAATTTTGACCCAAAAAAACTTTGAAAAATGTTGGGACCCAAAAAAACGTTGAAAAATTTTGGGCCCAAAAAAATTTTGATACTCGAAAAAATTTCGAAAAATTTTCAGACAAAAAAAACATTGAAAAATTTCGGGCCCAAAAAAATTTTGACCCAAAAAAACTTTGAAAAATTTTGGGACCCAAAACAATCTTCGAAAAAATTTGGGACCCAAAATATTTTTGACCCAAAAAAACTTAAAAAAATTTTGGGACCCAAAAAAAGTTCGAAAAATTTTGGGACTCAAAACAATCTTCGAAAAAAATTGGGACCCAAAAAAAATTTGACCCAAAAACACTTCGAAAAACTTTGGGACCCAAAACAATCTTCGAAAAAAATTGGGATCTAAAAAAACTGTGAATCACTACCAAATCTGAAAAAATGAGTGAATAAGGGTCTTTGGCACTGCTTCTAAACAGAGTGCCTGTAACCTAGCCACTGAAAGCCTTTAATGATGGTCCAGTAACAAAGACCCAAAACAATCTTCGAAAAAAATTGGGACCCAAAATAATTTTGACCCAAAAAAACTTCGAAAAATGTTGGGACCCAAAAAAACGTTGAAAAATTTTGGGCCCAAAAAAATTTTGATACTCGAAAAAATTTCGAAAAATTTTCAGACAAAAAAAAACATTGAAAAATTTCGGGCCCAAAAAAATTTTGACCCAAAAAAACTTTGAAAAATTTTGGGACCCAAAACAATCTTCGAAAAAATTTGGGACCCAAACAAATTTTGACCCAAACAACATGGAAAAATTTCGGTACCCAAAGAAATCTTCAAAAAATTTTGGGACCCAAAAAAATTTTTACCTTAAAAAATCTTCGGAAAATTTTGGGACCCGAAAAAATTTAGAACAATTTTGAGACCCAAATAAATTTTGACCCAAAAAAACTTTGAAAAATTTTAGGACCCAAAAAATGTTTGAGATGCGAAAAAATTTAGAAAAATTTTGAGACCCTAAAAAATTTTGACCCAAAAATTTTTGAAAAATTTTGTGACCCCAAAAAACTTGAAAATTTTGGGACCCAAAAAATTTTGACCCAAAACAATCTTCGAAAAAAATTGAGACCCAAAATAATTTTGTTCCAAAAAAACTTTGAAACATTTTGTGACCCAAAACAATCTTCGAAAAATTTTGGGACCCAAAAAAATTTTGACCTTAAAAAATCTTCGGAAAATTTTGGGACCCGAAAAAATTTGACCTCAAAAAATCTTCAAAAAATTTTGAGACCCAAAAAATTTTGAACCTAAAAAACTTTGAAAAATTTTGGGACTCAAAAAAATCTTCAAAAAATTTTGGGCCCAAAAAAAATTTAAGACGCGAAAAAATGTAGAAAAATTTTGAGACCCTAAAAAATTTTGACCCAAAAATCTTTGAAAAACTTTGGGACCCAAAAAACTTGAAAATTTTGGGACCCTAAAAAATTTTGACCGAAAAAATTTTTGAAAAATTTTTTGACCCAAAACAATCTTCGAAAAAATTTGGGACCCAAAATAATTTTGTTCCAAAAAAACTTTGAAACATTTTGGGTCCCAAAACAATCATCGAAAAATTTTGGGACCCAAAACAATCTTCGAAAAATTTTGGGACCCAAAAAAATTTTGACCTTAAAAAATCTTCGAAAAATTTTGGGACCCGAAAAAATTTGACCTCAAAAAATCTTCGAAAAATTTTGAGACCCAAAAAATTTTGACCCAAAAAAACTTTGAAAAATTTTGGGACTCAAAAAAATCTTTGAAAAATTTTGGGCCCAAAAAATTTTGAGACGCGAAAAAATTTAGAAAAATTTTGAGACCCTAAAAAATTTTGACCCAAAAATCTTTGAAAAACTTTGGGACCCAAAAAAACTTGAAAATTTTGGGACCCTAAAAAATTTTGACCGAAAAAATTTTTGAAAAATTTTGGGACCCAAAAAAACTTGAAAATCTTGGGAACCAAAATTTTTTGACCCAAAACAATCTTCGAAAAAATTTGGGACCCAAAATAATTTTGTTCCAAAAAAACTTTGAAACATTTTGGGTCCCAAAACAATCTTCGAAAAATTTTGGGACCCAAAACAATCTTCGAAAAATTTTGGGACCCAAAAAAATTTTGACCTTAAAAAATCTTCGAAAAATTTTGGGACCCGAAAAAATTTGACCTCAAAAAATCTTCGAAAAATTTTGAGACCCAAAAAATTTTGACCCAAAAAAACTTTGAAAAATTTTGGGACTCAAAAAAATCTTTGAAAAATTTTGGGCCCAAAAAATTTTGAGACGCGAAAAAATTTAGAAAAATTTTGAGACCCTAAAAAATTTTGACCCAAAAACCTTTGAAAAATTTTGGGACCCAAAAAAACTTGAAAATTTTGGGACCCAAAAAATTTTGACCCATGAAACTGAAAAATTTTGAGACCCGAAAAAATCTTTGAAAAATTTTGGGACCCAAAAAAACTTGAAAATTTTGGGACCCAAAAAATTTTGACCCAAAACAATCTTTGAAAAAATTTGGGACCCAAAATAATTTTGACCAAAAAAAACTTTGAAAAATTTTGGGACCCAAAACAATCTTCGAAAAAATTTGGGACCCAAAATATTTTTGACCCAAAAAAACTTCAAAAAATTTTGGGACCCAAAAAAAGTTCGAAAAATTTTCGGAATCAAAAAATCTTTGAAAAATTTTGATACTCGAAAAAATTCAGAAAAATTTTGAGACAAAAAAAACTTTAAAAAATTTTGCGCTCAAAAAAATGATGACCCAAAAAAACGTAGAAAAATTTTGGGACCCAAAACAATCTTCGAAAAAATTTGGGACCCAAACAAATTTTGACCCAAACAACATGGAAAAATTTCGGTACCCAAAAAAATCTTTGAAAAATTTTGGGCCCAAAAAAATTTTAAGACGCGAAAAAATGTAGAAAAATTTGGAGACCCTAAAAAATTTTGACCCAAAAATCTTTGAAAAACTTTGGGACCCAAAAAAACTTGAAAATTTTGGGACCCTAAAAAATTTTGACCGAAAAAATTTTTGAAAAATTTTGGGACCCAAAAAAACTTGAAAATCTTGGGAACCAAAATTTTTTGACCCAAAACAATCTTCGAAAAATTTTGGGACCCAAAACAATCTTCGAAAAATTTTGGGACCCAAAAAAATTTTGACCTTAAAAAATCTTCGAAAAATTTTGGGACCCGAAAAAATTTGACCTCAAAAAATCTTCGAAAAATTTTGAGACCCAAAAAATTTTGACCCAAAAAAACTTTGAAAAATTTTGGGACTCAAAAAAATCTTTGAAAAATTTTGGGCCCAAAAAATTTTGAGACGCGAAAAAATTTAGAAAAATTTTGAGACCCTAAAAAATTTTGACCCAAAAACCTTTGAAAAATTTTGGGACCCAAAAAAACTTGAAAATTTTGGGACCCAAAAAATTTTGACCCATGAAACTGAAAAATTTTGAGACCCGAAAAAATCTTTGAAAAATTTTGGGACCCAAAAAAACTTGAAAATTTTGGGACCCAAAAAATTTTGACCCAAAACAATCTTTGAAAAAATTTGGGACCCAAAATAATTTTGACCAAAAAAAACTTTGAAAAATTTTGGGACCCAAAACAATCTTCGAAAAAATTTGGGACCCAAAATATTTTTGACCCAAAAAAACTTCAAAAAATTTTGGGACCCAAAAAAAGTTCGAAAAATTTTCGGAATCAAAAAATCTTTGAAAAATTTTGATACTCGAAAAAATTCAGAAAAATTTTGAGACAAAAAAAACTTTAAAAAATTTTGCGCTCAAAAAAATGATGACCCAAAAAAACGTAGAAAAATTTTGGGACCCAAAACAATCTTCGAAAAAATTTGGGACCCAAAAAAAGTTTGACCCAAAAACACTTCGAAAAATTTGGGACCCAAAACAATCTTCGAAAAAAATTGGGACCCAAAAAAAATTTGACCCAAAAACACTTCGAAAAACTTTGGGACCCAAAACAATCTTCGAAAAAAATTGGGACCTAAAAAAACTGTGAATCACTACCAAATCTGAATAAATGAGTGAATAAGGGTCTTTGGCACTGCTTCTAAACAGAGTGCCTGTAACCTAGGCACTGAAAGCCTTTAATGATGGTCCAGTAACAAAGACCCAAAACAATCTTCGAAAAAAATTGGGACCCAAAATAATTTTGACCCAAAAAAACTTCGAAAAATGTTGGGACCCAAAAAAACGTTGAAAAATTTTGGGCCCAAAAAAATTTTGATACTCGAAAAAATTTCGAAAAATTTTCAGACAAAAAAAACATTGAAAAATTTCGGGCCCAAAAAAATTTTGACCCAAAAAAACTTTGAAAAATTTTGGGACCCAAAACAATCTTCGAAAAATTTTGGGACCCAAAAAAATTTTTACCTTAAAAAATCTTCGGAAAATTTTGGGACCCGAAAAAATTTAGAACAATTTTGAGACCCAAATAAATTTTGACCCAAAAAAACTTTGAAAAATTTTAGGACCCAAAAAAATTTTGAGATGCGAAAAAATTTAGAAAAATTTTGAGACCCTAAAAAATTTTGACCCAAAAATTTTTGAAAAATTTTGTGACCCCAAAAAACTTGAAAATTTTGGGACCCAAAAAATTTTGACCCAAAACAATCTTCGAAAAAAATTGAGACCCAAAATAATTTTGTTCCAAAAAAACTTTGAAACATTTTGTGACCCAAAACAATCTTCGAAAAATTTTGGGACCCAAAAAATTTTTGACCTTAAAAAATCTTTGGAAAATTTTGGGACCCGAAAAAATTTGACCTCAAAAAATCTTCAAAAAATTTTGAGACCCAAAAAATTTTGAACCTAAAAAACTTTGAAAAATTTTGGGACTCAAAAAAATCTTTGAAAAATTTTGGGCCCAAAAAAATTTTAAGACGCGAAAAAATGTAGAAAAATTTTGAGACCCTAAAAAATTTTGACCCAAAAATCTTTGAAAAACTTTGGGACCCAAAAAATCTTGAAAATTTTGGGACCCTAAAAAATTTTGACCGAAAAAAATTTTGAAAAATTTTGGGACCCAAAAAAAACTTGAAAATTTTGGGAACCAAAATTTTTTGACCCAAAACAATCATCGAAAAATTTTGGGACCCAAAACAATCTTCGAAAAATTTTGGGACCCAAAAATATTTTGACCTTAAAAAATCTTCGAAAAATTTTGGGACCCGAAAAAATTTGACCTCAAAAAATCTTCGAAAAATTTTGAGACCCAAAAAATTTTGACCCAAAAAAACTTTGAAAAATTTTGGGACTCAAAAAAATCTTTGAAAAATTTTGGGCCCAAAAAATTTTGAGACGCGAAAAAATTTAGAAAAATTTTGAGACCCTAAAAAATTTTGACCCAAAAACCTTTGAAAAATTTTGGGACCCAAAAAAACTTGAAAATTTTGGGACCCAAAAAATTTTGACCCATGAAACTGAAAAATTTTGAGACCCGAAAAAATCTTTGAAAAATTTTGGGACCCAAAAAAACTTGAAAATTTTGGGACCCAAAAAATTTTGACCCAAAACAATCTTCGAAAAAATTTGGGACCCAAAATAATTTTGACCAAAAAAAACTTTGAAAAATTTTGGGACCCAAAACAATCTTCGAAAAAATTTGGGACCCAAAATATTTTTGACCCAAAAAAACTTCAAAAAATTTTGGGACCCAAAAAAAGTTCGAAAAATTTTCGGAATCAAAAAATCTTTGAAAAATGTTGATACTCGAAAAAATTCAGAAAAATTTTGAGACAAAAAAAACTTTAAAAAATTTTGCGCTCAAAAAAATGATGACCCAAAAAAACGTAGAAAAATTTTGGGACCCAAAACAATCTTCGAAAAAATTTGGGACCCAAAAAAAGTTTGACCCAAAAACACTTCGAAAAATTTGGGACCCAAAACAATCTTCGAAAAAAATTGGGACCCAAAAAAAATTTGACCCAAAAACACTTCGAAAAACTTTGGGACCCAAAACAATCTTCGAAAAAAATTGGGACCTAAAAAAACTGTGAATCACTACCAAATCTGAATAAATGAGTGAATAAGGGTCTTTGGCACTGCTTCTAAACAGAGTGCCTGTAACCTAGGCACTGAAAGCCTTTAATGATGGTCCAGTAACAAAGACCCAAAACAATCTTCGAAAAAAATTGGGACCCAAAATAATTTTGACCCAAAAAAACTTCGAAAAATGTTGGGACCCAAAAAAACTTTGAAAAATTTTGGGCCCAAAAAAATTTTGATACTCGAAAAAATTTCGAAAAAATTTCAGACAAAAAAAACATTGAAAAATTTCGGGCCCAAAAATTTTTGACCCAAAAAAACTTTGAAAAATTTTGGGACCCAAAACAATCTTCGAAAAAATTTGGGACCCAAAAAAACTGTGAATCACTACCAAATCTGAATAACTGAGTGAGTAAGGGTCTTTGGCACTGCTTCTAAACAGAGTGCCTTTATCGCACAACCTAGCCACTGAAAGCCTTTAATGATGGTCCAGTAACAAAGTGCGAGCATTACAGATGTTTCCTGTATATTACCACTCGGATGCAACAACAGGTTGCAAAACAGAAACAAGTCTATTGTAGATATATAAGATGGAACTACACATGTGCCTGTCCAGATTGTGAAGAGATTCTTAGGTGGAAAAGTCTATCTAAACGGGGAGAAAAGTGAATAAAGAATGCAAACAATGATATCAAAGATCTCTTCTCTCAGCTTTAGAACAGCAATTAAAAAGTTTTGACCCAAAAAAAACTTCAAAAAATTTTGAGACACGAAAAAATTTTGACCCAAAAAACATCGAAAAATTTCGGGACCCAAAAAAATCTTCAAAACACTTCGCGACCCAAAAAAAATTTGACCTTAAAAAATCTTCGGAAAATTTTGGGACCCGAAAAAATTTGACCTCAAAAAATCTTCGAAAAATTTTGAGACACAAAAAATTTTGACCCAAAAACACTTCGAAAAACTTTGGGACACAAAAAATTTTGACCCATGAAACTGAAAAATTTTGAGACCCGAAAAAATCTTTGAAAAATTTTGGGACCCAAAAAAACTTGAAAATTTTGGGACCCAAAATATTTTGACCCAAAACAATGTTCGAAAAAATTTGGGACCCAAAATAATTTTTTTCCAAAAAAACTTTGAAAAATCTTGGGACCCAAAACAATCTTCGAAAAAATTTGGAACCCAAAAAAACTGTGAATCACTACCAAATCTGAATATATGAGTGAGTAAGGGTCTTTGGCACTGCTTCTAAACAGAGTACCTGTATCGCACAACCTAGCCACTGAAAGCCTTTAATGATGAAGACCCAAAATAATCTTTGAAAAAATTTGGGACCCAAAATAATTTTGACCCAAAAAAACCTTGAAAAATGTTGGGACCCAAAAAAATCTTCGAAAAATTTTGAGAGCAAAAAAAACTTGGGCTCAAAAAAATTCAAGACCCAAAAAATTTTGACACAAAAAAATCTTCGAAAAATTTTGAGACCAAACAAATACTTCGAAAAATTTTGGGACCCAAAAAAATTTTTTCAAAAAATTTTGTGACCCGAAAAAATCTTCGAAAAATTTCAAGACCAAAAAAAAAACTTTTGACACTAAAAATCTTCGAAAAATTTTGAGATTGAACAAATACTTCGAAAAATTTTGAGACACAAAATAATTTTGACCCAAAAAAATCTTCAAAAAACTTTGGGACCCAAAAATAATTTGACCCCAAAACATTGCATAAAATTTTGGACCCAGAAAAGTTTGACCCAAAAAAAACGTCGAAAAATTTTGGACCCAAAAAAAAATCTTCGAAAAAAGTTGGTACCCAAAAAAATGTTGAATCACTACCAAATCTAAATATCTGAGTGGGTAAGGGTGTTTGGCACCACTTCTAAACAGAGTGCCTGTATCGCACAACCTAGCCACTGAAAGCCTTTAATGATGGTCCAGTAACAAAGTGCGAGCATTACAGTTGCTTCCTGTATATTACCACTCGGATGCAACAACAGGCTGCAAAACAGAAACAAGTCTATTGTAGATATATAAGATGGAACTACACATGTGCCTGTCCAGATTGTAAAGACATTAGGTGGAACAGTCTATCTAAAAGGGCGGAAAAGTGCATTAAGAATGCAAACAATGAAGTCAAAGATCTCTTCTCTCAGCTTTACAACAGAAATTGAAATTTTGACCCAAAAAAAAACGTTGAAAAATTTTGGGACCCAAAAAAGTTTTACGCAAAAAAAATCTTTAAAAAAATTAGCTACCCAGAATATTTTGACACAAGAAAACTTCGAAAATTTTGGCACCAAAAAAAGACTTTAAAAAATAATTTGGGACCCAAAAAATTACGCAAAAAGAATCTTCAAAAAAACTTTGGGACCCAAAAAAATTTGGGCTCAAAAAAATTTTGGACCCAAAAAATTTTAACCAAAAAAAAAATCTTCAAAAAATTTTGGGACCCAAAAAAATCTTCAAAAAATTTTGAGAGCAAAAAAAACTTGGGCCCAAAAAATTTCAGACCCAAAAAATTTTGACACAAAAAATCTTCAAAAAATTTTGAGACCAAACAAATACTTCGAAAAATTTTGGGACCCAAAAAAATTTTGACGCAAAAAAATCTTCAAAAAATTTTGGGACCCAAAAAAAATTTGACCCCAAAACATTGCAAAAAATTTTGGACCCAGAAAAGTTTGACCCCCAAAAAAACTTCAAAAAAACTTAAAAAAAATTTGGGGCCCCAAAAAAATTTGGGCTAAAAATATGTTGGACCCAAAAAATTTTGACTAAAAAAAAACTTTGAAAAAATAGTTGGAACCCAAAACATTTTGACTCCATAAAAATCTTTAAAAAAAATTGGGACCTGAAAAAAACATCGAAAAATTTTGACACAAAAAAACTTCAAAAAATTTTGAGACAAAAAAAACTTCGAAAAGCTTTGGTACTCAAAAAAAAAATTGACCAAAAAAAATCTACAAAAACTTTGGGACCCAAAAAAATTAGGGCTCAAAAAAATTTTGGACCCAAAAAAAGTTTTTTTTGGGTAAAATTTTTTTGGGTCCAAAATTTTTTTGGGTCCAAAAATTTTCAGTTTTATTGGTCAAATTTTTTTTTAGGTCCCAAAATTTTTCAAAGTTTTGTTGGGTCAACAATTTTCAATTGCTGTTCTAAAGCTGAGAGAAGACATCTCTGATATCATTGTTTGCATTTTTATGCACTTTTCTCCCCTTTTAGAAAGACTTTTATAGACAAGAATGTCTTTTGACTGGCTGTTCTGGAGTAGCTGGTGGTCATACTGTTTTGTCTCAGATGCCTCAGATTTTGCCTGAGAACAAGTTCTGGTCTTCTAAAAGGATAGGGTCCTTCACATGTGTGATAGCAAAAATCACATGCATACAGCCCAATGAATTGTTCAGTGTTCTGGAATTATTGGTATTAGTGCAAAAACCTCTGTTGTCTATTCTTTTCTGTGTCAAAATTTTTTGGGTCCAAAAATTTTCCTAGTTTTTTTGGGTCCCAATTTTTTTTCGAAGATTTTTTTGGGTCCCAACATTTTTTGAAGTTTTTTTGGGTCCCAAAATTTGTCGAACTTTTTTTGGGTCCCAAAATTTTTAAAAGTTTTTTTGGGTCCCAAAATTTTTTGAAGTTTTTTGGGTCAAAATTTTTTCGGGTCTCAAATTTTTTCGAAGTTTGTTTGTGTAAATATTTTTTGGGTCCCAAAATTTTTCGAAGGTTTTTTCGGGTCTCGAAATTTTTTTAATGTTTTTGGGTCAAATTTTATTCGGGTCTCAACATTTTTCGAAGTTTTTTTATGTCAAATTTTTTTTGGGCCCAAAATTTTTGAAGTTTTTTTGTGTAAAAAATTTTTGGGTCCCAAAATTTTTCGAAGATTTTTTTGGGTCTTAAAATTTTTCAAAGTTTTTTTGGGTCAAAATTTTTGAATTGCTGTTCTAAAGCTGAGAGAAGAGATCTCTGATATCATTGTTTGCATTCTTTTTGCACTTTTCTCCCCTTTTAGAAAGACTTTTTCAGCTAAGAATGTCTTTTGACTGGCACTTCTGGAGTAGCTGGATGTCATACTGGTGGACATAAAACGTTTTTAATTTCATCAACACAGATTGGCCTTTTACACCCATGACTGGCTGTTCTGGAGTAGCTGGTGGTCATACTGTTTTGTCTCAGACGCCTCAGATTTTGCCTGAGAACAAGGGTCAACATTTTTTGGAAAAATTTTGACACAAAAAAAATTCAAAAAACTTTGGGGCCCCAAAAAAAATTGGGCTAAAAATATGTTGGACCCAAAAAATTTTGACTAAAAAAAAACTTTGAAAAAATAGTTGGAACCCAAAACATTTTGACTCCATAAAAATCTTAAAAAAAAATTGGGACCTGAAAAAAACATCGAAAAATTTTGACACAAAAAAACTTCAAAAAATTTTGAGACAAAAAAAACTTCGAAAAGCTTTGGTACTCAAAAAAAAATTGACCAAAAAAAATCTACAAAAACTTTGGGACCCAAAAAAATTATGGCTCAAAAAAATTTTGGACCCAAAAAAAACTTCGAAAAATTTTTTTGGGTCCAAAATTTTTTTGAGCCCTAATTTTTTTGGGTCCCAAAGTTTTTGTAGATTTTTTTTGGTCAAATTTTTTTTTGAGTCCCAAAACCAATTTTGACACAAAAAATTCAGACAAAAAAAAATGTTGAAAAAATTTGGTACCCAAAAAATTGTTACGCAAAAAAAATCTTGGGACCAAAATTTTTGGAAGATTTTTTTGGGTCCCGAAATTTGTCGATGTTTTTTTGGGTCAAAATTTATTTTGGCCCAAAAATTTTCAGTTTTATTGGTCAAAATTTTTTTTAGGTCCCAAAATTTTTCAAAGTTTTGTTGGGTCAACAATTTTCAATTGCTGTTCTAAAGCTGAGAGAAGACATCTCTGATATCATTGTTTGCATTTTTTATGCACTTTTCTCCCCTTTTAGAAAGACTTTTATAGACAAGAATGTCTTTTGACTGGCTGTTCTGGAGTAGCTGGTGGTCATACTGTTTTGTCTCAGATGCCTCAGATTTTGCCTGAGAACAAGTTCTGGTCTTCTAAAAGGATAGGGTCCTTCACATGTGTGATAGCAAAAATCACATGCATACAGCCCAATGAATTGTTCAGTGTTCTGGAATTATTGGTATTAGTGCAAAAACCTCTGTTGTCTATTCTTTTCTGTGTCAAAATTTTTTGGGTCCAAAAATTTTCCTAGTTTTTTTGGGTCCCAATTTTTTTTCGAAGATTTTTTTGGGTCCCAACATTTTTTGAAGTTTTTTTGGGTCCCAAAATTTGTCGAACTTTTTTTGGGTCCCAAAATTTTTAAAAGTTTTTTTGGGTCCCAAAATTTTTTGAAGTTTTTTGGGTCAAAATTTTTTCGGGTCTCAAAATTTTTCGAAGTTTGTTTGTGTAAATATTTTTTGGGTCCCAAAATTTTTCGAAGGTTTTTTCGGGTCTCGAAATTTTTTTTATGTTTTTGGGTCAAATTTTATTCGGGTCTCAACATTTTTCGAAGTTTTTTTATGTAAAATTTTTTTTGGGCCCAAAATTTTTGAAGTTTTTTTGTGTAAAAAATTTTTGGGTCCCAAAATTTTTCGAAGATTTTTTTGGGTCTTAAAATTTTTCAAAGTTTTTTTGGGTCAAAATTTTTGAATTGCTGTTCTAAAGCTGAGAGAAGAGATCTCTGATATCATTGTTTGCATTCTTTTTGCACTTTTCTCCCCTTTTAGAAAGACTTTTTCAGCTAAGAATGTCTTTTGACTGGCACTTCTGGAGTAGCTGGATGTCATACTGGTGGACATAAAACGTTTTTAATTTCATCAACACAGATTGGCCTTTTACACCCATGACTGGCTGTTCTGGAGTAGCTGGTGGTCATACTGTTTTGTCTCAGACGCCTCAGATTTTGCCTGAGAACAAGGGTCAACATTTTTTGGAAAAATTTTGACACAAAAAAAATTCAAAAAACTTTGGGGCCCCAAAAAAAATTGGGCTAAAAATATATTGGACCCAAAAAATTTTGACTAAAAAAAAAATTTGAAAAAATAGTTGGAACCCAAAACAGTTTGACTCCATAAAAATCTTTAAAAAAAATTGGGACCTGAAAAAAACATCGAAAAATTTTGACACAAAAAAACTTCAAAAAATTTTGAGACAAAAAAAACTTCGAAAAGCTTTGGTACTCAAAAAAAAAATTGACCAAAAAAAATCTACAAAAACTTTGGGACCCAAAAAAATTAGGGCTCAAAAAAATTTTGGACCCAAAAAAAACTTCGAAAAATTTTTTTGGGTCCAAAATTTTTTTGAGCCCTAATTTTTTTGGGTCCCAAAGTTTTTGTAGATTTTTTTTGGTCAATTTTTTTTCTGAGTCCCAAAACCAATTTTGACACAAAAAATTCAGACAAAAAAAAATGTTGAAAAAATTTGGTACCCAAAAAATTGTTACGCAAAAAAAATCTTGGGACCAAAATTTTTGGAAGATTTTTTTGGGTCCCGAAATTTGTCGATGTTTTTTTGGGTCAAAATTTATTTTGGCCCAAAAATTTTCAGTTTTATTGGTCAAAATTTTTTTTAGGTCCCAAAATTTTTCAAAGTTTTGTTGGGTCAACAATTTTCAATTGCTGTTCTAAAGCTGAGAGAAGACATCTCTGATATCATTGTTTGCATTTTTTATGCACTTTTCTCCCCTTTTAGAAAGACTTTTATAGACAAGAATGTCTTTTGACTGGCTGTTCTGGAGTAGCTGGTGGTCATACTGTTTTGTCTCAGATGCCTCAGATTTTGCCTGAGAACAAGTTCTGGTATTCTAAAAGGATAGGGTCCTTCACATGTGTGATAGCAAAAATCACATGCATACAGCCCAATGAATTGTTCAGTGTTCTGGAATTATTGGTATTAGTGCAAAAACCTCTGTTGTCTATTCTTTTCTGTGTCAAAATTTTTTGGGTCCAAAAATTTTCCTAGTTTTTTTGGGTCCCAATTTTTTTTCGAAGATTTTTTTGGGTCCCAACATTTTTTGAAGTTTTTTTGGGTCCCAAAATTTGTCGAACTTTTTTTGGGTCCCAAAATTTTTTAAAGTTTTTTTGGGTCCCAAAATTTTTTGAAGTTTTTTGGGTCAAAATTTTTTCGGGTCTCAAAATTTTTCGAAGTTTGTTTGTGTAAATATTTTTTGGGTCCCAAAATTTTTCGAAGGTTTTTTCGGGTCTCGAAATTTTTTTAATGTTTTTGGGTCAAATTTTATTCGGGTCTCAACATTTTTCGAAGTTTTTTTATGTAAAATTTTTTTTGGGCCCAAAATTTTTGAAGTTTTTTTGTGTAAAAAATTTTTGGGTCCCAAAATTTTTCGAAGATTTTTTTGGGTCTTAAAATTTTTCAAAGTTTTTTTGGGTCAAAATTTTTGAATTGCTGTTCTAAAGCTGAGAGAAGAGATCTCTGATATCATTGTTTGCATTCTTTTTGCACTTTTCTCCCCTTTTAGAAAGACTTTTTCAGCTAAGAATGTCTTTTGACTGGCACTTCTGGAGTAGCTGGATGACATACTGGTGGACATAAAACGTTTTTAATTTCATCAACACAGATTGGCCTTTTACACCCATGACTGGCTGTTCTGGAGTAGCTGGTGGTCATACTGTTTTGTCTCAGACGCCTCAGATTTTGCCTGAGAACAAGGGTCAACATTTTTTGGGTCCCAAAATATTCCGAAGATATTTTAAGGTCAAAATTTTTTTGGGTCCCAAATTTTTTGAAAGATTTTTTGGGTCCCGAAATGTTTCGATGTTTTTTGGGTCAAAATTTTTTTGGGTCTCAAAATTTTTCGAAGTTTCTTCGTGTCAACATTTTTTGGGTCCCAAACTTTTTCTACGTTTCTTTTGGGTCAAATTTTTTAAATTGCTGTTCACAATCTGGACAGACACATGTGTAGTTCCATCTTATATATCTACAATAGACTTGTTTCTGTTTTGCAAACTGTTGTTGCATCCGAGTGATAATATACAGGAAACAACTGTAATGCTCGCACTTTGTTACTGGGCCATCATTAAAGGCTTTCAGTGGCTAGGTTGTGCGATACAGGCACTCTGTTTAGAAGCAGTGCCAAAGACCCTTACCCACTCAGATATTCAGATTTGGTAGTGATTCACAGTTGTTTTGGGTCCTAAATTTATTCGAAGATTGTTTTGGGTCCAAATTTTTTGGGTAACAAAATTTTCAAGTTTTTTTGGGTCCCAAAATTTTTCAAAATTTTTCAAATTTTCCCAAAATTTTTCAAATTTTCCCAAAATTTTTCAAAATTTTTCAAATTTTCCCAAAATTTTTCAAAGATTTTTTCGGTTCTCAAAATTTTTCAGTTTCATGGGTCAAAATTTTTTGGGTCCCAAAATGTTCAAGTTTTTTTGGGTCAAAATTTTTCAAAGATTTTTTGGGTCAAAATTTTTTAGGGTCTCAAAATTTTTCTAAATTTTTTCGCGTCTCAAAATTTTTCTACATTTTTTCGCGTCTCAAAATTTTTCAAAGATTTTTTTGAGTGCCAAAATTTTTCAAAGTTTTTTTGGGTCAAATTTTTTTTGGGTCCCAAATTTTTTCGAAGATTGTTTTGGGTCAAAAATTTTTGGGTCCCAAAATTTTCAATTTTTTTTGGGTCCCAAAATTTTTCAAAGATTTTTTCGGGTGTCAAAATTTTTCAGTTTCATGGGTCCAACATTTTTTGGGTCCCAAAATTTTCAAGTTTTTTTGGGTCCCAAAATTTTTCAAAGAGTTTTTTGAGTCCCAAAATTTGTTTTTTTGGGTAAAAAATTTTTAGGGTCTCAAAATTTTTCTACAATTCTTCAGCTCTCAAAAAGTTTTTGGGCCCAAAATTTTTCAAAGATTTTTTTGGGTACCAAAATTTTTCGAAATTATTTTGGGTCAAAATATTTTCGAAGTTTTTTTGGGTCAAAATTATTTTGGGTCCCAAATTTTTTCGAAATATTTTTGAGTCAACATTTTTTTGGGCCAAAATTTTTTCAAAGTTTTTTTTGGGTCCCAATATTTTTTGAAGTTTTTTTGGGTCAAAATTTTTTAGGGTTTTTTTAAATTTTATTTTTTTTTAATTGCTGTTCACAATCTGGACAGGCACATGTGTAGTTCCATCTTATATATCTACAATAGACTTGTTTCTGTTTTGCAACCTGTTGTTGTATCCGAGTGGTAATATACAGGAAACAACTGTAATGCTCGCATCTTGTTACTGGACCATCATTAAAGGCTTTCAGTGGCTAGGTTGTGCGATACAGGCACTCTGTTTAGAAGCAGTGCCAAAGACGCTTACTCACTCAGATATTCAGATTTGGTAGTTTTTTTGAGTCCCAATTGTTTTCGAAGATTGTTTTGGGTCCCAAAGTTTTTCGAAGTGTTTTTGGTTCAAAATTTTTTTAGGTCCCAAATTTTTTCGAAGATTGTTTTGTGTCCCAAAATTTTTCGAAGTTTTTTTGGGTCAAAATTATTTTGGGTTCCAAATTTTTTCGAAGATTGTTTTGGGTCAAAATTTTTTGGATCCCAAAATGTTCAAGTTTTTTTGGGTCCCAAAATTTTTCAAAGATTTTTTCGGGTCTCAAAATGTTTCAGTTTCATGGGTCAAAATGTTTTGGGTCCCAAAATTTTCAAGTTTTTTTGGGTCCCAAAATTTTTCAAAGACTTTTTGGGTCAAAATTTTTTAGGGTCTCAAATTTTTCTAAATTTTTTCGCTTCTCAAAATTTTTTTGGGCCCAAAACTTTTCAAACTTTTTTTGGGTCCCAAACTATTTCAAAGATTTTTTTGAGTCCCAAAATTTTTCAAAGTTTTTTTGGGTCAAAATTGTTTTGGGTCCCAAATTTTTTCGAAGATTGTTTTGGGTCAAAATTTATCGGGTCCCAAAATTTTTCAAAGATTTTTTCGGGTCTCAAACTTTTTTTGTGTCCCAAAATTTTTCAAAGATTTTTTTGAGTCTCAAAATTTTTCAAAGTTTTTTTGGGTCAAAATTATTTTGGGTCAAAATTATTTTGGGTCAAAATTATTTGGGGTCCCAAATTTTTTTGAGTCAAAATTTTTTTCGGCCAAAATTTTTCAAAGTTTTTTTTGGGTCCCAATATTTTTTGAAGTTTTTTTGGGTCAAATTTT
The DNA here is from genome assembly GCF_023375975.1 of Astyanax mexicanus. Lineage (NCBI taxonomy): Eukaryota > Metazoa > Chordata > Actinopteri > Characiformes > Acestrorhamphidae > Astyanax > Astyanax mexicanus. Next base: position 37,945,474 of record NC_064424.1, read on the forward strand.
TTTAGGGTCTCAAAATCTTTCTACAATTTTTCAGGTCTCAAAAAGGTTTTGGGCCCAAAATTTTTCGAAATTATTTTGGGTCAAAATTTTTTTGAAGTTTTTTTGGGTCAAAATTATTTTGGGTCACAAATTTTTTCCAAATTTTTTTGAGTCAAAATTTTTTTCGGCCAAAATTTTTCAAAGTTTTTTTTGGGTCCCAATATTTTTTGAAGTTGTTTTGGGTCAAAATTTTTTAGGGTCTAAAAATTTTTCTAAAATTTTGCGCATCTCAAAGCTTTTTGGGTCCCAAGATTTTTCAAAGTTTTTTTGGGTCCCAAAATTTTTTGAAGTTTGTTTGGGTTAAAAAAAATTTTAAGTTATTTTGGGTCAAAATTATTTCGGGTCTCAAAATTTTTCGAAGTTTTTTTGTGTCAAAATTTTTTAGGTCCCAAAATTTATCGAACATTTTTGGACATCAAAATTTTTTGAAATTTTTCAATGTTTTTTTGGGTCAAAATTTGTTTGGGTCTCAAAAATTTTCGAGATTTTATTGTATCAAAATATTTTTGGGCCTAAAATTTTTCAACTTTTTTTTGGGTCAAAATGTTTCAATTGCTGTTCTAAGGCTGAGAGAAGAGATCTTTGATATCATTGTTTGCATTGTTTATGCACTTTTCCCCCCTTTTAGACTTTTCCAACTAAGAATGTCTTTACAATCTGGACAGGCACATGACAAGAGTGCCGTGACTCAGAAGAAAAAAAAGCTTTTAGTTCAAAAGATGCTTTCAGATTCTAAGAACACTTGATGCAGTTTATCGCTGTAAGAAGTAAAATGGGAGCTCAAAACTGTACGCAAACGGCTTCTCTCAGGTTAAACCGTCTGAAAACACACTTTACTACATTTACTGGACCAAAACAACTAAGTAAAAAATCATTTCTCACGGAAAAAAGATGCTTTTAGTCCAAAACAACACTTTAAGCAGTTCATCGCTGTTAGGAGTGAGAGAGGAGCACAAAACCAAACGCAAACGGCTTTTCTCAGCTTAAACCGTCTGAAAACACATTTTATTTCATTTAACACATGGGTGAACCTAACCACTTCAGAATCGATGTTAGTGCATTTTGCACAGTTAAAACGTGTTTTCCTTCGTAAAAACTAATTTCTGATCGAAAAAGATGTTTTCAGTTCAAAACAACGCTTGAAACAGTTTATTGCCGTTAAGAGTGAGAGAGGAGCTCAAAACTATACGCAAACGACTTTTCTCAGCTTTAACCGTCTGAAAACACACTTTACTACATTTAACACACGGGGGAACCTAACCACTTCAGAATCGATGTTAGTGCATTTTGCACAGTTAAAACATGTTTTCCTTCGTAAAATTTCTCATCGAAAAAGATGCTTTTACTTCAAAACAACACTTGAAGCAGTTTATCGCCGTTAAGAGTGAGAGAGGAGCTCAAAACTATACGCAAACGACTTTTCTTAGCATAAACCGTCTGAAAACACACTTTACTACATTCAACACACAGGTGAACCAAAACAACTAAGTAAAGTTTATTACACGCTGTTAGAGCATTTTACACAGCTAAAACGTGTTTTCCTTCGTAAAAACTCATTTCTGATCGAAAAAGATATTTTCAGTTCAAAACAACACTTGAAGCAGTTTATCGCCGTTAAGAGTGAGAGAGGAGCTCAAAACTATACGCAAACGACTTTTCTCAGTTTTAACCGTCTGAAAACACACTTTACTACATTTAACACACGGGGGAACCTAACCATTTCAGAATCGATGTTAGTGCATTTTGCACAGTTAAAACATGTTTTCCTTCGTAAAAACTCATTTCTGATTGAAAAAGATGTTTTTAGTTTAAAACAACACTTTGAAGCAGTTTATCGCTATGAGGAGTGAGAGAGGAGCTCAAACGGCTTTTCTCAGCTTACACCGGCTGAAAACACACTTTACTACATTTTACACACGGGTGAACCTAATTTTGGGACCCAAAAAAAACTTCGAAAAATTCTGGAACCCAAAACAATTTTCGAAAAAAATTGGGACCCAAAAAAACTGTGAATCACTACCAAATCTGAATATCTGAGTGGGTAAGGGTCTTTGGCACTGCTTCTATACAGAGTGCCTGTATCGCACAACCTAGCCACTGAAAGCCTTTAATGATGGTCCGAAAAGTGCGAGCATTACAGTGGTTTCCTGTATATTACCACTCGGATGCAACAACAGGTTGCAAAAGAGAAACAAGTCTATTGTAGATATATAAGATGGATGTACACACGTGCCTGTCCAGATTGTTAAGACATTCTTAGGTGTAAAAGTCTATCTAAACAGGGAGAAATGTGCATAATAAAGAATGCAAACAATGATATCAAAGATCGCTTCTCTCAGCTTTAGAACAGTTAAAAAATTTTGACACGAAAAAACTTCGAAAAATTTTGAGACCCCAAAAAATTTTGACCCAAAAAAACTTCAAAAAATTTTGGGACCCAAAAAAATTTCTAAAAATTTGGGACCCAAAAAAAATTAAAAAAATTTTGTGACCCAAAAAAAACTTGGAAAATTTTGGGACCCAAAAATGTTTGACACAATAAAATTTCGAAAATTTTTGAGACCTAAAAAAATTTAACCCAAAAAAACATTGAAAAATTTAGAGACCCGAAATAATTTTGACCCAAAAAATCTTTAAAAAAAAATTTGACCCAAAAAACTTCGAAAACTTTTGGGACCCAAAAAAAAACTTTGAAAAAATTTGGAACCCAAAAAAACTTGGAAAACTTTTGGACCCAAATTTTTTTTACACAAAAAAACTCAGAATAGACAACAGAGGTTTTTGCACTAATACCAATAATTCCAGAACACTGAACAATTCAATGGGCTGTATGGGTGTGATTTTTGCTATCACACGTGAAGGACCCTATCCTTTTAGAAGACCAGAACTTATTCTCAGGCAAAATCTGAGGCATCTGAGACAAAACAGTATGACCACCAGCTACTCCAGAAGTGCCAGTCAAAAGACATTCTTAGCTGGAAAAGTCTTTCTAAAAGGGGAGAAAAGTGCATAAAGAATGCAAACAATGATATCAGAGATCTCTTCTCTCAGCTTTAGAACAGCAATTCAAAAATTTTGACCCAAAAAAACTTTTAAAAATTTTGGGATCCAAAAAAACTTCTAAAAATTTGGAACCCAAAAAAACTTAAAAAAATTTAAATCACACATGTGAAGACCAGAACTTGTTCTCATGCAAAATCTGAGGCATCTGAGACAAAACTTCGAAAAAATTTTGACCCAAAATAATTTCGAAAAATTTTGGTACCCAAAAAAACTTCGAAAAATTTCGGGCCCAAAAAATTTTTTGAGACCTGAAAATTTTTGAAAAATTTTGAGACCCGAAAAAAATTAGAAAAATCTTGGGACCCAAAAAAACTTTGAAAAATTTTGGGCCAAAAAAAAATTTAGAAAAAATTTTGGACACAAAAAAAATTTGACAGAAAAAAACTCAGAATAGACAACAGAGGTTTTTGCACTAATACCATTAATACCCGAACACTGAACAATTCAATGGGCTGAATGGGTGTGATTTTTGCTATCACACAGGTGAAGAAGACCAGAAGACCAGAACTTGTTCTCAGGCAAAATCTGAGGCATCTGAGACAAAAGAGTATGACCACCAGCTACTCCAGAACAGGCAGTCATGGGTGTAAAAGGCCAATCTGTGTTGATGAAATTAAAAATGTTTTAGATGATTGATGGCTTTTTTCCAGAGTACCAACATAGTGTTTGTCTTGATGTGACTCAACAGTCGGTGATTATATGGCTGGATTCACCAAATCACAGCAAAAAGTGGTATATAGACAGAAACACAAACATTGTTGGGCAAAAATTGCTCACAGTCCAGCCTCCTGTAGAGTTCACCAGAAGACCACAATCATTACATGATCGTAAATTTAGAGTGGAGGTCATTTCTTCTTTTCTATTCATTGCGACTTCTTAAAGAAAATGTGAAACTATGTAATGTTAATGCAGCGGAAATGGCTTTTAGGTAATTTGTCATCCAGTTTGAGGTGCTGTATGACACTGCAAAAGTGTCTTTTAATGTACACCTGCTGACACACATTGCAGTTAGCCTTATGAAATGGGATCCTTCGTGGGCAACTTCCACCTTTTCTTCTGAGTTATTAAATGACACTCTGGTGAAGTACTTCAATGGAACTACAGATTGTCCAGATTGTAAAGACATTCCTAGGTGGAAAAGTCTATCTAAACGGGGAGAAAAGTGCATAAAGGATGCAAACAATGATATCAAAGATGTCTTCTCTCAGCTTTAGAACTGCAATTGATAAATTTTTACAAAAAAAAACTTTGAAAAATTTTGAGACCCAGAAAAAATTTTGAACCAAAAAAACTGAAAAATTTTGCTCCCAAAAAAAATTTGAGACCCGAAAAAATGTAGAAAAATTTTGGGCCAAAAAAAAAATCTTCGAAAAAATTTGGTACCCCAAAAAAATATGAATCACTACCAAATCTAAATATCTGAGTCAGTAAGGGTGTTTGGCACCACTTCTAAACAGAGTGCACAACCTAGCCACTGAAAGCATTTAATGATGGTCCAGTAACAAAGTGCGAGCATTACAGTTGTTTCCTGTATATTACCACTCGGATGCAACAACAGGTTGCAAAAGAGAAACAAGTCTTTTGTAGATATATAAGATGGAACTACACATGTGCCTGTCCAGATTGTAAAGACATTAGGTGGAAAAATCTAAAAGGGCAGAAAAGTGCATTAAGAATGCAAACAATGAAGTCAAAGATCTCTTCTCTCAGCTTTACAACAGCAATTGAAATTTTGACCCAAAAAAAATGTTGAAAAATTTTGGGACCCAAAATAGTTTTACGCAAAAAAAATCTTCAAAAAAATGTGCAACCCAGAATATTTTGACACAAGAAAACTTCGAAAAATTTTGGCACCAAAAAAAAACTTAAAAAAATAATTTGGGACCAAAAAATTACGCAAAAAGAATCTTCAAAAAACTTTGGGACCCAAAAAAATTGGGCTCAAAAAAATTTTGGACTAAAAAAATTTTGACCAAAAAAAAATCTTCAAAAAATTTTGGGAACCAAAAAAATCTTCGAAAAATTTTGAGAACAAACAAATACTTCGAAAAATGTTGGGACCCAAAAAAATTTTGACGCAAGAAAAATCTTCAAAAAAATTTGTGACCCGAAAAATGTTGTGACCCAAAAAAATCTTCGAAAAATTTTAAGACCAAAAAAAAACTTCGGAAAATTTTGGGACCCAAAAAAATATTGACCCAAAAATATCTTCAAAAAACTTTGGGACCCAAAAAACTTTTGACACAAAAAAATCTTCGAAAAATGTTGAGAACGAACAAATACTTCGAAAAATTTTGAGACACAAAATAATTTAGACCCAAAAAAAATCTTCAAAAAACTTTGGGACTCAAAATAATTTGGAAAAATTTTGGGACCCAAAAAATTTTGACGCCAAAAAATCTTCAAAAAATTTTGGGACCCAAAAAAATTTTTACCCCAAAACATTGCAAAAAATTTTGGACCCAGAAAAGTTTGACCCAAAAAAAACTTCGAAAAATTTTGACACAAAAAAAGTTCAAAAATCTTTGGGACCCAAAAAGATTTGGGCTTTATGTTGGACCCAAAAAATTTTGACTCAAAAAAAACGTCGAAAAAAATTTTGAGACAAAAAAAAAACGTGGAGAAATTTTGGAACCCAAAAAATTTTGACGGCATAAAAATCTTCAAAAAAATTTGGGACCTGAAAAAAACGTGGAAAAATTTTGACACAAAAAAAACTTCAAAAAATTTTGAGACAAAAAAAAAAAAAACGTGGAAAAATTTTGGAACCCAAAAAATTTTGACGGCATAAAAATCTTCAAAAAAATTTGGGACCTGAAAAAAACGTTGAAAAATTTTGAACAAAAAAAAATCTACAAAAAACTTTGGGACCCAAAAAAATTAGGGCTCAAAAAAATTTTGGACCCAAAAAAATTTTACCCAAAAAAAACTTCGAAAAATTTCGGGTCCCAAAAACAATTTTGACACAAAAAATTCTTCGAAAATTTTTGAGACAAAAAAATACGTTGAAACATTTTGGTACCCAAAAAATTGTTACGCAAAAAAAATCTTGGGTCCAAAATTTTTGGAAGATTTTTTTGGGTCCCGAAATTTTTCGATTTTCGATTTTCGATTTTCAGTTTTATTGGTCAAAATTTTTTTTAGGTCCCAAAATTTTTAAAAGGTTTGTTGGGTCAACAATTTTCAATTGCTGTTCTAAAGCTGAGCGAAGACATCTCTGATATCATTGTTTGCATTTTTTATGCACTTTTCTCCCCTTTTAGAAAGACTTTTCCAGACAAGAATGTCTTTTGACTGGCTGTTCTGGAGTAGCTGGTGGTCATACTGTTTTGTCTCAGATGCCTCAGATTTTGCCTGAGAACAAGTTCTGGTCTTCTAAAAGGATAGGGTCCTTCACATGTAGCAAAAATCACATGCATGCAGCCCATTGAATTGTTTAGTGTTCTGGAATTATTGGTATTAGTGCAAAAACCTCTGTTGTCTATTCTGAGTTTTTTCTGTGTCAAAATTTTTTGGGTCCAAAGATTTTCCAAGTTTTTTTGGGCCCAAAATTTTTCAAAGTGTTTTTGGGTCCCAATTTTTTTCGAAGATTTTTTTGGTTCCCAACATTTTTTAAAGTTTTGTTGGGTCCCAAAATTTTTCGAACTTTTTTTGGGTCCCAAAATTTTTTAAAGTTTTTTTGGGTCAACATTTTTTCGGGTCTCAAAATTTTTCGAAGTTTGTTTGTGTAAATATTGTTTGGGTCCCAAAATTTTTCAAAGGTTTTTTTGGGTCCTGAAAATATTTTAATGTTTTTGGGTCAAATTTTATTCGGGTCTAAACATTTTTCGAAGTTCTTTTGTGTCAAATTTTTTTTGGGCCCAAAATTTTTGAAGTTTTTTTGTGTAAAACATTTTTGGGTCCAAAAATTTTTGAAGATTTTTTGAGGTCAAAGTATTCTTGGGTCCCAAAATATTTCAAAGTTTTTTTGGGTCAAAATATTTGAATTGCTGTTCTAAAGCTGAGAGAAGAGATCTCTGATATCATTGTTTGCATTCTTTATGCACTTTTCTCCCCTTTTAGAAAGACTTTTCCAGCTAAGAATGTCTTTTGACTGGCACTTCTGGAGTAGCTGGTGGTCATACTGTTTTGTCTCAGATGCCTCAGATTTTGCCTGAGAATAAGTTCTGGTCTTCTAAAAGGATAGGGTCCTTCACGTGTGATAGCAAAAATCACACCCATACAGCCTATTGAATTGTTCAGTGTTCTGGAATTATTGGTATTAGTGCAAAAACCTCTGTTGTCTGAGTTTTTTTGTGTTAAAATTTTTTGGGTCCAAAAGTTTTCCAAGTTTTTTTGGGTTCCAAATTTTTTCAAAGATTTTTTTGGGTCCCAAAATTTTTTTAATTTTTTATGGGTCAAAATTTTTTTGGGTCTCAAAAATTTTCGAAATTTTATTGTGTCAAACTTTTTTGGGTCCCAAAATTTTCCAAGTTTTTTTGGGTTCCAAATTTTTTTGAAGTTTTTTTGGATCCCAAAATTTTTAAAAGTTTTTTTGGGTCAAAATATTTGAATTGCTGTTCTAAAGCTGAGAGAAGAGATCTTTGATATCATTGTTTATGGACTTCTCCCCCTTTTTAATGTCTTTACAATCTGGACATTACAAGAGTGCCATGACTCAGAAGATAAAAAAGCTTTTAGTTCAAAAGATGCTTTCAGATCCTAAAAACACTTGAAGCAGTTTATCGCTGTAAGAAGTAAAATGGGAGCTCAAAACTATACGCAAACGGCTTCTCTCAGCGTAAACCGCCTGAAAACACACTTTACTACATTCAACACACAGGTGAAGCCAAGCACTTAAGAGAAGTTTATTACACGAATTTAGTGCACTTTACACAACTAAAACACAGCTTTCCTACATTCAATACACAGGTGAACCCAAACACTTAAGAGTAGTTTATTACACGACGTTTGTGCATATTACACAGATAAAACGTGTTTTCTGCCGGAGATACTTATTTCTGATCAAAAGAGATGTTTTCAGATCCTAACAACACTTGAAGCAGTTTATTGCTGAAGAAGAGAAAAAGGAAGCTCAAAACTGTACGCATACGGCTTCTCTCAGCTTAAACCGCCTGAAAACACACTTTACTACATTCAACACAAGGGTGAACCAAAACACTTCACAAACGTTTATTACACGATGTTACTGCATTTTACACAGCTAAAACATGTTTTCCTTCGTAAAAAATAATTTCTCATAGAAAAAGATGTTTTCAGTTCAAAACAACACTTGAAGCAGTTTATCGCTGTTAGGAGTGAGAGAGGAGCTCAAAACTGTACGCAAACGGCTTGTCTCAGCTCAAACTGTCTGAAAACACACTTTACTACATTCAACACAAGGGTGAACCAAAACACTTCACAAACGTTTATTACACGATGTTACTGCATTTTACACAGCTAAAACGTGTTTTCCTTCGTAAAAAATAATTTCTCATAGAAAAAGATGTTTTCAGTTCAAAACAACACTTGAAGCAGGTTATCGCTGTTAGGAGTGAGAGAGGAGCTCAAAACTTTACGCAAACGGCTTTTCTCAGCTTTAACCGTCTGAAAACACACTTTACTTCATTTAACACACGGGTGAACCTAACCACTTCAGAAACGATGTTAGTGCATTTTACACAGCTAAAACGTGTTTTCATTCGTAAAAAATAATTTCTCATAGAAAAAGATGTTTTCAGTTCAAAACAACACTTGAAGCAGTTTATCGCTGTTAGGAGTGAGAGAGGAGCTCAAAACTTTACGCAAACGGCTTTTCTCAGCTTTAACCGTCTGAAAACACACTTTACTTCATTTAACACACGGGTGAACCTAACCACTTCAGAAACGATGTTAGTGCATTTTACACAGCTAAAACGTGTTTTCATTCGTAAAAACTCATTTCTGATCGAAAAAGATGTTTTCAGTTCAAAACAACACTCGAAGCAGCTTATCACTGTTAGGACTGAGAGAGGAGCTGAGAACTATACGCAAACGACTTTTCTCAACTTAAACCACCTGAAAACACACTTTACTACATTCAACACACAGGTGAACCAAAACAACTAAGAAAAGCTTATTACACGATGTTAGTGCATTTTACACAGCTAAAATGTGTTTTCCTTCGTAAAAACTCATTTCTGATCGAAAAAGATGTTTTCAGTTCAAAACAAGGCTTGGAGCATTTTATCGCTCTAAGGAGTGAGAGAGGAGCTCAAAACTATGCACAAACGCTTTTCTCATCTTAAACCGTCTGAAAACAGACTTTACTACATTTAACTCACAAATTAACCCAAACACTTAAGAAATTATCAAATCAAGATGTTAGTGTATTTTTTACAGTCATAATGTGTTTTAGGTCTTAAAAACTCATTTCTGATCGAGAGAGATGTTTTCAGTTCAAATCAACGCTTGGAGCATTTTATCACTCTAAGGAGTGAGAGAGGAGCTCTTAATCCAGCCTAGACAGTGTAAAAGTAAAGACAGGAGGCTCCGCTCTCAGATAAGTGTCTTTTTCTTCGTCGCCATGTTTTTACTTTTTTCCTCCTACGTCCCGCGTCACACACACATACACAACATCCCCCTTTTGCTTGAACATAAACTCCCACATAAGATGAGTAACCACCCATAACATTTTTTTTTTCTAACAACAGAAACATATCCCCACAGTGCAGCAATCATAACACCATACTTACAAAATAAAGATTCACATAACATTTACTCCAACAGTTTCTTTTGCTGTCACTTCTTATTATGTTTCCTTTTAAACTCAATGTATTGATCAACCATGTTCTTTACTGAACTATTCACTGAATCCCCTCATTCACCTCTCAGTCAATGACAAAGTCTTTCAAACGTTCAGGAAATTTAACCAGCCTGCGTGGCCTCATCTCTTGTGTTAGAGCGCCCCTGTGTGGGTCATTTGACTCATTGTCTCTGTTCTGCATCTCACACAATCAGTATCAGATTGTTTTACTGATAGGATGCTTCTTCTCTGTAGTTGCCTCCGTGCCTCCATGCTCTGTACTTCTTGCTATGAATTTCTTTACACAGGTGGTGTTTTTAGTGTACTGTGCCCCTGAAGATGACTGAATAATCACAGAATTTCCCTTCTTGTGGGTTTGCATTAAATGTGCTTCAGCAGCACTTGATCACCCACTTCGACTTCTGATTGTTTCGCATGGCGTTGCTCATCAGCATACAGCATTGCCTTGACTTTTTGCTTACATTTAACTCACAAACGAAACCAAAACACTTAAGAAATGATCAAATCAAGATGTTAGTGCATTTTTTACACTTTTAGGTCTTAAAAACTCATTTCTGATCGAGAGAGATGTTTTCAGTTCAAATCAACGCTTGGATCTCTAAGGAGTGAGAGAGGAGCTCAAAACTATACACAAAACGCTTTTCTCATCTTAAGCCGTCTGAAAACAGACTTAAAAAAAAGTCTGAAAACAGACTTTACTACATTTAACTCACAAATTAACCCAAACACTTAAGAAATGATCAAATCAAGATGTGAGTGCATTTTTTTTACAGTTATAATGTGTTTTAGGGCTAAAAACTCATTTCTGATCGAAAGAGATGATTTAAGTTCAAATGAACGCATTTTATCGCTCTAAGGAGCAAGGGCGTAGGAGCGGGCTTGATATTGGGGGGGACACATTTGCGAATATGAACCAAAGCCCACACTATAGTTTCCTAGAACAACATTTGTGGATTTTTTTTTAATCACAAATAATCATTTTTTTCTGTATTTTGTTTATAATTATTTACATCCAATAAAAGGTGATTTTACAACCTAAACATGTTACTCCACATTACATTTACTGTTGTTAGAAAAAAATTACGCATGCAATGTCTGAATTATATACATAGTACAAAAACTGATCAGTCATCACCTAATATTTAAAATAATATAACAGTATTGGGCCTTCTGCCCGATGCTGGCTGGGATAGGCTCCAGCACCCCCCCGCGACCCTTAATGGATAAAGCGGTTGATAATGACTTCTGACTAACAGTATTGGTTATTATTATTATTATTATTATTATTATTATTATGTATTGTATGTCAATTCTGTTTTATATTTACATTTTCTTCACTCTTTTTTTTTTTTTTAAAATTTGGTTCCTGCGCTTTAATTTTTTTTTTTACTGAGAGCACTTCTTTCTACTGAGAGAATGTAACTACGTTTCCTAGAGATTTTTGGCAGAAGTTAATATAAACGTCAGAACATGTGTTCTTACTGTGAACTACATTTGAACAGAAGTCAGGTTAGATCAGTTAGATCAGTGTTTCTCAACCCTGTTCGTATTCTATTGCAAATTCCCACTGTTCTGCATATTCTACATCTGTTTGCATATTCTTGCATATTCTTCTCTGTTTAAAGGCACTTTAATAAAGTAAGTGGTGGTATGTGTCTAATAAACTGCTGGATATACATAATGATTAATTTAGGATCCATAGGGTCTAAGCCTAAGAGATTTTAACAGGATAACTCAATAAATGATTGTTTATTAGCTGATCAGTTGGATCTGATGGAAAACACAGTTTTAGGACAGTGATCAGGGTTAAGAAACTGCTTTAAACTACCAACATTACCCAGTGTTGTACTAAATGCTTTATATCCTCTACATCCAGCTTCTAGCTAACTGTAATCCTAAATTAATAAACAGTTTAAAAATGTAACAGTGATTAGCTGATCAGGTACAGGGCAAGTTGAACATTACGTATATAGTTTTTTTTCTTTAACCTTGACTCCCAATCTAGCTAATTCCAAAGTTAAGCTAACTCACTAACACAGCTGCAGTTTATTAATCACAGTGGGTTTAATCTGTGTGCTGATTCAGAGACGTGTATTTTTAACCAGCTATCAGAAACATATCATCACAGTTTACATGATTAGATACCATTACCTTTCTTTTAGAAAAAAAAAATTGCCGTATATCCATATCTTAAAATCAGATGCAGCCGGTCCCGCTGCTAAATCTCACAGCATTTTATCGCTCTAAGGAGTGAGAGACGAGCTCAAAACTATGCACAAACGCTTTTCTCATCATAAACCGTCTGAAAACAGACTTTACTACATTTAACTCACAAATTAACCCAAACACTTAAGAAATGATCAGATCAAGATGTTAGTGCATTTTTACAGTTATAATGTGTTTTAGGTCTTAAAAACTCATTTCTGATCGAGAGAGGTGTTTTTAGTTCAAATGAACGCTTGGAGCATTTTGACGCTCTAAGGAGTGAGAGACGAGCTCAAAACTATGCACAAAACGCTTTTCTCATCTTAAACCGTCTGAAAACAGACTTTACTACATTTAACTCACAAATTAACCCAAACACTTAAGAAATGATCAAATCAAAATGTTAGTGCATTTTTTACAGTTATAATGTTATACAGTTATAAAAGGCCTAGGTCAAAACTACTTTTACAACCACTTTTAACACACAAATGAAGCCAAACACTTAAGAAATGTGAAAATGTTAGTGTATTATGTTATAATATGTTTATAAAACACTTTTAATTTCAAATAAAATTAAATCATATTTATTTATTTACAAAGGTCTGATATATCTATGTGTATAGCTACATAAGAAATGAAAGCAACTTTGATGCAATCAATAGTGGAGAGTAAACAGCTAGTCCAAGGCAGGTGAATAGACTGGATGATGGGCAGCTAAATTGTAGTGGGTGATGGGGTAGGCTGACTTCCAGAAAGTTCCATCAATCTGCCCGACAGGGGACATGAGATCCTGAAGGTCCAACATACATCAGTATCGGGTCAGACAGGTGGGCAGTCAGTAACTCGGAGGAAGGCAGAGAGATGGAATTAGTTTTGACCACTGTCCACAAACCTGAGTGACGGAGTGCAGCACCGGCATTTAGTTTACCATAATTCTGTATGTCCATGAACCCCTGGATCTGCAGCCTTATCTAAATGGGAAAAACATTAATTACCAAAAGCTAGACCAAACAAGTGCTTTTTGTGATCTAAGTAATCATGGTGATTCATAATAGGAGATGAGGTCTCACAAGAACTTGTGTAGGGTCCGCGTAGGGCTGTATACTTTAATGGGACAATTTTATAGTCTATGCGGACTTTGACTGCTAACCAGTGCAGTTCTGATAGAACTGGACTAATATGGTCAAATTTCTTAGTTTTAAGAAGGACCCTGGGTGCACGGAAACTACTTCTCTATAATCTTTTTTAACAGCGCCAGCCTGTATGCTGTGCTTCAAGCACTACAGCTTACTATTTCAACTGGTTCTGGTGTAGCAGGCTGAAGATCACTGGATGATGTAGAGCATGAGGGTTTCAGTGAGAGAGGAGGAACCTTCATTGCTGACACAACCGCCTTCAATTTTTCACAACACCTGGTAATTCTAAGAAAGAAAAAAGAACATGATTAAAGAATTTGTGAGATGTCACATAATTTTTGTTGAGAAACAAATAATACATACTCTGGCATGTTACATATATTAAAGTGCTGACACTATGTCCTCAATGAGCACAGATTTTGTTTTCGGAGGCTGCACAAAGCTCTCTTCACAAAGGTATACAGGAAATCATACTTTGCATTGTGTATACAGAATAACAATGTACACAGCAAACACGGCAAATTTGTCAGTGTTAAATCAACAATGTAAGTTTTAAATGTAACTTGATTTACATGTTGATTTAACTTTTTTTCATTATTATTTTCTGTTTAGAAAGGCATTACAGAGAAACATACAGAGTTTCTTATTAAGAGTTTTAACATTGCCTAAAATTATTGAGCATCCGTAACAGAACTATATACAGCCAGGGAATACATCTGCATATCAAAAAGTCCAGAGCAGCAATCAAAAAATAAAATGAATATAAATAATACATTTATACATAAAATAACATATCCAGTCTTTAAACCAATCAGGGTTACATCATTAGCTTAAATTACAACTCAATTGTTTCCTTCTATGTATACTTCTAACAAGTCATCTGGTCTTATTTCTAATATATACTTTGTCCATTTGTTCCAGTGTTTTTTAAACAAATCCATTTTTATATTCACTGAGAATGTTATCTTTTCCATTAAATAAATCTCCTTAGTTACGTTTATCCAGTCATCTAAGGTTGGTCCTTCCTGTTGAATCCATTTTCTGGTCAGAGCTTTTTTACTGGCTGCTAAAAGAACAGCCAGCAAGTGTTTATCTTTTTGTTCTATGTCAGGGTGAATATAGCCTAAATACAACATCTTACAATCTAAAGGGAACTCCATTCTAAATATATGTTGAAGAGCCTCCAATATATCATCCCAAAATCTTTTTATATTTGGACATCCCCAAAATAGATGATAGTGGTTTGCTTCTTGGCATCCACATTTCCTCCAACATACAGGTGTAGTGGAATCTATATGGAATCTAGTGGAATCTATATGGCTTTGGTGTAATAAAAAATCTAATTACATTTTTCCAGCAAAATTCCCTCCATTTTAGTGATTTGGTGCTTTTCCATTGAAACTTCCATATGTTTGACCATTCTTCGCCTGTAATTATCATTGCTCCCTCCTTTTCCCTTTTTTGTTTGACATACGATGTTGAGTGCGTAGCTATACTCATGAAAGATTTATAAATCTTAGATATAATTTTATAACACCCTTCATCTTTAGATGAGTATGCTTGGTTCATCAGATCTATAAATTCAATTTTCTTGTCCCCATATTTTGTCTTTACTTTTTGATTAAAGTAACTTCTGATTTGAAGGTATCTATAAAAGCTTGGTCCTCTAATAAGAAACGTTCTTTTAGTGTTTGAAAAGTCATAATTCTCCTCCCTCTACTATGGAACACAGAGCTGTAATTCCCTTTATTACCCATATGTTGAATCTGCTATCCAGTCTTTTTGATGGGAATTCTGAATCATATGCATGTCAAAATTTTAATATGGTCTGTCAATTTATATTTTCTAACAACAATGTTCCACATCTTCAATGTATGTTTTGCCCATGGGTTGTTAATTTCTTCTATATCTTCTATATCGTCATTTTAAATCTCTATCTGCCAATATAGCTTGTATAGGGATATAATGGGTTGTAATATTCTCTATAGATTTCCACTGTGCCTGATACTTTGGATTACACCAGCACACTATTGCTCTAATCTGAGCTGCCCAATAGTAATTTCTTAATGATGGTAGGGCCCATCCTCCTCTTTCTTTTGGTAATTGTAAAGTTTTAAACCGTATTCTGGACTTTTTTTCATGCCAGATGAAGCGTGAGATCATTTTATCTTATTCTAAAAAATATTTCTTTTCAATTTCAATTGGGAGGGTCTGGAATAAATATAAAAATCTTGGTAATATGTTCATTTTTATTGAGTTAATTCTTGAGTTCAGACTTAGGAAAGGAACAAGACTCCATCTATTCAGGTCTTCTCGAATTTTTGTATGGAGAGGTCCATAGTTTTTTTTCCCACAATTTGGATAAATCTTTTGTCAAGTCAATATTTGATTGACTTGTATTCCATTTTAGAGAATATGTGTCCTTAATAATTGGAGGTGGCTCATAGTTATATGTAAGAATTTCTGTCTTGTTTATATTCAACTTATATCCTGATACCGGCCCAAAATCCTGAAACTGCTTCATTAATTCAGGTAAACATTTAGTGGGATTACCCAAATAAATTATAATATCATCCGCATAACATGCAATTTTATGTTCCACATCATTTATATTAATACCTATAATTTGTTTATTTTGCCTAATAGATGGTCTTAGACCATCTAACAGAATCAAATGCCTTTTTGGCATCTAGACTCATTACTAGAATCATTGCTTTTACTTTGTTCTGCTGAATGATATGCATTATATGTAATGTTCTTCGGATATTGTCCTGTGTTTGTCGGTGAAGTATGAAACCTGTTTGGTCATTATGAATCAGGTTTGGGAGGAACTTGTCCAGTCTCTTAGCCATAATAGATGTATAAAGACGATAGTCTACATTTAGTACTGATGTAGGTCTGTAAAATCCACATTCTAATTGATCTTTGCCCTCTTTTGGTTTACCTGATATTTCTGCTTGTATTCATGACGCAGGAATTTCCGCCTTTTTTAATGCCCAGTTAAAAGCAGACAACAAGATAGGAATTAATTCCTTTTGGAAGGCTTTATACCACTCTGCTGTAAATCCATCAGAACCTGGGGATTTGTTTCCCTTTAATCTTCCAGTCGCAGTTTTAACCTCTTCTGCCGTTATATCTGCAATCATTTGACTGTTTTGGCTTTCAGTCAAAGTAGGCAAGTTCAAAATATCTAAGAAAGTATCAATATCTGATTCCCTCCCTTCTTCCGGTCTAGAATATAGTTTGTAATAAAATTTTTCAAATGCTTTATGAATATTTTCCTGTTTAGTTTGTATAATGTTATTTTCTGGATCCTTCATTTTAAAAATTGTACTGTTGATCTGTTGTTGTCTTAATTTTCCGGACAATAGTTTCATTGACTTAGAACCATCCTCGTAATATTTCTGTTTTGTGAACATAATCTTTTTTTCAATTTTTTGGGTATATATCATATTGATTTCAGTTCGCACCTTTTAAATTTGTTCCAATATTGACTGGGTTTGGTTATATTTATGCTCTTTTTCTAGTTGGTCTAATTCATTTCGTAATTGTTGTTTTCTTTGGAGTCTTATTTTCTTCTTCCATGAGGATAATGCAATCAGTTTGCCTCTTAAAACTGCCTTAGCCGCATCCCAAACAACATGAGGTGGAACCTCCCCATTATCATTGTTTTCCAAATAGATGCAGATTTCAGATTTGATGTTCTGTGTTTTAATTAGCGGGTCATTTAATAAGCTTGAATTAAATTTCCATGTTGTATTTCTAGGTTTACAACCCAAATCCACGATCGATATGATGAGAAATACACTTGGCTGAATCCCATTCTACTTTATTTCTAATGTTCACCGTCAGTTAAATGCGTTTCTTATAGGTATACAATTTGGGCTTTTCCTTTTTTCACTTTTGATAGTATTTTAGCTCGCTTGACTGGGTTTACTATGCCGTTAACATTAAAGGAAATTATTTTAATATCTTCTCTACTCATTAAGGTTATTTTGGTTTATCATGTCTAGAAAAAAATACACAGATTGAACCATATGCATAAACATTCCCTGTAGGTTAAGTAACAGAATTTGCAACAACTACAAACAAAACGAAAAAGAAACATCTTAGAACATGCTTCCAATGGAGAGGTCTTAACAAAATGACCCTTCAATGAGCTATTGATGGTTCTTAGCTGTGGAGGGGAAGCCTCCTCTACGGTTAGTAGATATAGGGGCCTCCTTTGCAACATAGCAATTGTAGCAGTAACAATTCCAACAATTCTATATGTATTAGAATTAAAATTAGAAATTAATGATATTACAACTGTTAGAGCATTTCTTAAAAGCAAACTCAGCCACTTAGTGGGGATCTGAACAATTCCGTTCACCAGTATATCAGTTATGTACCTTACAGTTTTATCAATAGTTTACTTAGCTCTGGGTGTAAAGGAGACCCGCATAGTTTATCTCCTGAAAGGATGCAGCCGTTCTTTAAAGTCAGGCTTCCTTGCTGCTTTTTCCCAGTGCTGCTTCGGTCCACAATCCCAGGCATGTCGATCCAGTTGTTCGGCGAGGCTTTCTGTAGCGCTGGTCTTTTTAACTTGAAATCCTCTCGCCTCCAAATCCTTCGTGGCCTCTTCAGCCGTGTTGTACAAATGTGTTCCATCCTCGGAACCGTAGGAGTTTGAGTTTGGAACCGTATTTGCTTGTCCTTTAGCGCCCGCTTCACCTCAGTGTATTCCTTTCGTTTCCTCAGCACTTCCGAAGGGTAATCATGGTCAAAGTAAATCCTTTGTCCGTTCACGTGGATTTGCTATTTCGCCAAGCCTTTCGAATGGTTTCCTCCTTCATTCTAAACGTAGAAAATTTTACCACAATGGATCTAGGCTTGTGTTTCTCTGCTGGTTGCGGTGCTAGCTCCCTGTGAGCGCGTTCAATCTCCAGGTCTGCTGGAGGGATTCCATCACACAGAAGCTGTTTCACAAAGTTGCTAACAGACTCACCCTCCGCGTGTTCGGGAACATTGTAGATACGAATGTTGTCCCTTCTTGAGCGTCCCTCCAGGTCAACCATCTTTTTTTCATGTTGTGACTGCAGTTTAATCACCTTGCGTATCACCTCCTCCATGTTCTGAACTCGTGTTTCCACATCTTCAATACGGTCCTCAGCCTGTTGAAATCTTTGGTTTGTTTTGTTCAGTTCTCCTTAATCTCTTCCAGTTGCTGGTTGCTCTCCCTTCGAAAGCTTTGAATTTCTCCTAGGATAGTTTTCAGGTCGACTTCACTGTTTTCCGGCGCTGCTGGTTGTAGCCCGCTGGCTAGTTCTTGTGTTGCCATGTTAGCTGCACCCTGTGTTTTTTGTTCACTCCCTGAAAGTCTCCGTCGTGCCTCTGGTTCTATTTTTCTCTCTGGTCATTGTCGCCCCCCTTTTTCAAATGTTTTTTCTTAGAAATTTGTTTGAATAATAACCTTTTAGTGGGGCAAAAATAGAAATTATCAAAGGAGTAGTGCAACTATGCTGTCATCACTCTCGCCATAATCAAGTCTTGATTTAACATTGTGTTTAAGCTTTAGAAATAAAACCATGATGTGAAATATGGGAAGATTTCAGATTTCTAATGTATCCATGTGTATAGCAACATGAGTAATGGATGCAGTTACAGTTCATGTAAACTTCGATGCAATCAGAGTGAACAGCTAGTCCAAGGCAGGTGAATAAACTGGATGATGGGCAGCTAAACTGTAGTGAGTGATGGGGATGGCTGACTTCCAGAAACCTCCATCAATCTGGCCGACAGGGGACATGAGATCCTGAAGGTCCAACATACATCAGTATCTGGTCAGACAGGTGGGCAGTCAGTAACTCGGAGGAAGGCAGAGAAATGGATTTATGTAAAACAGAGAATATAAAACATTATCAGCTAATGACTTCAGCAGATCTGAATAAAACAGCCTAACTAAAGGCAGAGAGCCAGAACGTAACATAAACACGGAGGCACCCTGAAACACTGGCATCCACCAACTCCACTGTCCACAAACCTGAGTGACTGAGTGTAGCACCGGCATTTAGTTTACCATAATTCCCTATGTCCATGAACCCCTGGATCTGCAGCCTTATCTAAATGGGAAAAATATTAATTACCAAAAGCTAGACCAAACAAGTGCGTTATAGCCTAGACTTAAAGATTGAGACAGTGTCCGAGTCCCGAACATATTCGGGAAGGTTATTTCAGACTTCTGGTGCTTTATAAGAGAAAGCTCTTCCTCCTGCTGCAGAGCTCTGAATTCTGGGAACTACTAAGAAACCAGCACCTTGTGATCTAAGTAATCATGGTGATTCATAATAGGAGATGAGGTCTCACAAGAACTTGTGTAGGGTCCGCGTAGGGCTGTATACTTTAACGGGACAATTTTATAGTCTATGCGGACTTTGACTGCTAACCAGTGCAGTTCTGATAGAATTGAACTAATATGATCAAATTTTCTAGTATTAGGAAGGACCCTGGCTGCACCTTTACTAGTTCTTTATAAACTTTTTTAACAGCACCATGTATGTAGTCAGCCTGTATGCTGTGCTTCAATCACTATAGCTGCACACTGCATTTTTTGTCAAAATTAAGTTGATATGAGATTTTATATTTGGATAAATAAGCCTTTAAATATTTAACTGTATGTTTATTTGAAGTCCTATAAAGGCAAGTATGATGCTTTAGCCTGTGCTCTGCTGGTAAAACTTGGGTCCAGCCATTTACATAAATCTTACTTTGACACATACCAGGCTACAAAAATTGTTTCTCAAAGTACAACATATTTTCAGTGCATACTGCCTCTGCCCTTACTATTTCAACTGGTGCTGATACAGCAGGCTGAAGATCACTGGATGATGTAGAGCATGAGGGTTCCGGTGAGAGAGGAGGAACCTTCATTGCTGACACAACCGCCTTCAGTTTTTCACAACACCTGGTAATTCTAAGAAAGAAAAAAGAACATGATTAAAGAATTTATGAGATGTCACATAATTTTGAGAAACAAAGAATACATACTCTGGTATGTTACATACCTTTAAGTGCTGACACTAAGAAGTGCTCTCAGTAGAAAAACATTAAAAGGGCAGGACCCAGTGCTACAAAGTTTTTTTAAAAGAATGGAGAAAATGTAAATATATACAACAGAACTGACATGCCAATAATAATAATAATAATAATAATAATAATAATAATAATAATAATAATAATTATCATTATCAGTTATATTATTAACAAATCAGTTATATTATTTTAAATATTAAGTGATAACCTATTAGTTTTTGACATATGTATATAATTCAGATATTTCACACAGTAAATGTAATGTGGAGTAAAATTTTTAGGTTGTAACTTTACCTTTACTTGGATGTAACTAATAATAAACAGAATAAAGAAAAAAGGGATTATTTGTGATTAAAAGTAATTCCACAAAAGGAAACTATAGTTTGAGCTTTGGTTTGGAAGACCAGACGTGCTGCTGCATTCTGAATCACCTGGAGTGGTTTTACTACACAGGCCGGGAGGCCAGTTAGTATGGTATTGCAGTAGTCGAGGCGTGAGATGACCACTGCTTGTACCAGGAGTTGGGTGGCCTGTTGCGGTAGAAACTGTCAAATTTTTCTGATGTTATACAGCGCGAAGTGACAGGATTGAGCAACTGAGGCCACATGGTGCTTGGAAAGAGAGCTAGTCGGGGGGGTGCTGTTGCGCATTTACAATGTAAGCGCACCCCTGCCTGGCTCCATGAAAGTGTGACTTTTTTCACTTTTTATAGCACAGTTTGTTCGACGCCAACAAATCAGCATTGGGTGTATAACAAGTATGAGATTATTTTAACTGGTATTTTGGTGACTGACTGACAACAATGGTGACGGCACGCTCTAAAGATGACCCAAACGTACAGGCCGCAGCAAAGCTACCGCTAGCCATGGGGGATCCACGACGCCACCAAAAGCTGACATGGAGGATTATCAAAGCAGCGAGCTTAGTCCAGATTTACTGCGAAATATGCTTGAGACAATGAAAAATGACATCTGCGGTCGAATAGATGCATTGGCAGCTGAATTGCGGACGGACATTGCCTCAGTTAGGCAGGAGCTGAAATCCGCCATTGAACCCATACAGCAAACGGTCAGCGCTCACAGCCACACCATTAGAGACCTGGAGCAAGCTTGCTCTGGACACAGCGACAAGTTGACGGAACTTGAGGCTACTGTACAATCACTTGATGCTCAGGTAAAATCACTTACATAGTGGGAAGATTTGGAAGGGCGATCGAGGAGAAATAACCTCCGCTTAGTTGGGTTGCCAGAGAATACCGAAGAACCAAAACCTACAGACTTTGTGGCGCAGATGCTTAAAGATGTGCTGGGGCTGAATGAACCACCGCTGCTCGACCGTGCCCACCGCACTCTGCGACCTAAACCTGCAGAGGGGCAAGCACCGAGGCCCATGGTTATCAGAGTGCATTACTTCCAAATGCGCAACAAGATTCTACACCGAGCTGGTGAGAGGTCTCCAGAGGTCCACCTTTGTTGTTCAGGGGGAATAAATTCTTCATTTTCCCTGATTTCACTACTACCGTCGCTAAGAAATGTGCAGCCTTTACCAGCCGAGGTCAAGCGCCTGCTACGTTCGTGCCCTGGGATAAAGTTTGGTCTGATGTTTCGAGCAACCTTAAGGATCACTTTGCCCAGTGGTGACACACACAAATTTGACAACCCGGCAGAAGTCACAGACTTTATCCAAGCAAATGTGAAGGGAGTAACTTCACCTGCAGCTGGAACTTGAGTGCCTAACTTACCAAAGAAGCTATCCACACTGCACCTTACTTCACTTTTCTCAGGTAGAATTGCCCGAAAACACGGGTTCTTTTTAGAACACCTGTTCGTTTTAAGACTTGTATAGTGTGGCGTAGTTTAGTATGGATATTGTTTTTTCTCGTTTACATACTGTTGGCTTTATTCAAGAATTGTACTGTGCACAATCAATTGTTTTCATATATGTCACATTGTTCGGACCAGGGCTGTTTGAGTTCGACTACAAGTTAGTTGTGCTGAGTTAGACTAATGTTAATGGGAGGACAGCGGATATCTTTGTTCGATGGATGTCACTGCAGTATGGGGCGGGATGTGTTTGTGTGGGTTGGGGGGGTTGTTGGGGTTGTGTCGGCCAGTGTGCATGTTACTTCTATTTGGTCAAGTTTTTTTTCTTTTTTCTTATCTTTTATTACCCTGCATTCGTTGTCTATATATATTAATATAAAGCGAAGCCTTCATTGCAATTTTTATACCCACATACGCAGTTAAGCAGTTATGAATCAACCTGGACGTATTTGATCAGTGAGAGATACGATTACATTCTGGTACTGTAACGGTATTAATAACCCAATAAAATGCAGTAAGGTGCTTGGCCATCTTAAGCGTCAAAATGCACAGATGGTTTTCCTTCAGGAGACGCATTTAAAAGTATCTGATCACAATAAGTTACGGAAAAGATGGGTAGCAATTTTGATCAATAAATCAGTTAATTTTATTTGTTCATCTGTTATCCCTGATAATTATGGTAGATATGTTATTGTTACTGGCAACCTGTGTAACATTCTAGTTATTTTGGTCAATGCATATGGACCAATTTTTTTTGCTCATTATTTCTCAACATCTCTGATATGACCTCTCACAGTCTTATTATGGGTGGCGATTTCAACTGTTGGTTCGACCCGGAGCTAGATCGCTCTTCCAAAATAACACGGCCACCTTTAAAATCTGCTAAAGTCATTCAAACGTTCTTAGAGAACCTCAGTATATCGGACCTGTGGCGATTACTTAACCCTTCTGGCAAACAATACTCTTTCTATTCAAATGTTCACCATACCTACACACACATTGATTATTTTTTACTAGACAACCGACTACTGACATCCGTTCGAGCATGTAATTATGAGCCAATTGTGATTTCTGATCATGCCCCTGTCAATCTATCGATAAATTTCGCAGGTTATCATGAAGCTTGCCCCCCCGCCGGCTAGACGTCCGCATGTTGTCTAATTTAGATTTTGTAGAATTAATTTCTCATCGAATAGACTATTACTTAGACACTAATAAAAACCCAGATGTGTCTTCCTCAACATTATGGGAAGCCTTAAAGGCATTCCTTAGAGGGGAGATTATATAATATGCCAGCTACGAAAAAAAGCTCAGAAATAGTAGATTACATGAGATAGAGCAGCAGATTACTCATCTTGATAATATTTATGCCACATTACCAACTCCTAACATTTATAAAGAACGTCTCCACCTTCAATCTGAATATGACATACTCAGTACTAAACAGATAGAGAGAGAGTGGAGACAAGGCAGGTAAACTGCTGGCCAACCAGATTCGGCAGATGTCCTTATACCTTATATTTCTCAGATCCGGACAACCTCGGGAATCACTAGTGACCAACAAAAAAAATCAATGATCAGTTTAAAGAGTTTTATGTTTCTTTGTATAGTTCAGAAAAGACACTGGATCAAATGGCGCTTGAAAGATTCTTTGATGCTGTGGATATCCCTCAAATTGATCCTAACCTTGCTGTAGAACTAGAGGAATTAATTAAACCAGAACAACTTTAACAGGCCATATTTACTATGCAATCTGGAAAATGCCCTGGGCCTGATGGTTATCCGATAGAGTTCAATAAAAAGTTTGCAGAGAAATTGACTCCAATCTTAGTGGATATGTTTAATGAATCTTTCAGCGAGTCAAAACTACCACCAACATTAAATCAATCCTCAATTTCTTTAATCCTTAAAAAAGGCAAAGATCCTTTGGATTGCTCTTCATATCGTCCAATAAGTGTATTAAATGTCGATATGAAGCTTCTATCTAAACTTTTAGCGTTGCGTATAGAGGATATCCTGCCAATCATTATCTCTCCTGATCAGACTGGATTCATTCAAAACCGGCAGTCTTTTTTTAATGTTAGGAGGCTGTTTAATGTTATGTATGGCCCCCGTCCTCTTTGGTCACCGAGGCCATCATTTCATTGGACTCGGAAAAGGCCTTTGATTGTGTGGAGTGGCCTTATTTATTGGATTTGGTAAAATGTTTATTTTGTGGCTGAAAGTACTCTATGCTTCTCCAGTAGCTTCAGTGAGGACTAGTAATACTCTTCATATTTCCCTCTCTGTCGCTCCACACGTCAGGGCTGTCCCTTAAGCCATCGGTAACGCTTTCTTTTACAGTACCCTAAGTTCTAGGTATTAACCAGGTAATAGTGAGGTACAAACTCTGAAGTACTAAGTAATTATTTTGAGTAACGAGATGGTAAGTACCAGGAAAGTCTTGCCTAATTACACTGAAATGTCTAGGTATTAACCAGGTAATAGTGAGGTACAAACTCGGAAGTACTAAGTAATTATTTTGGGTAACAAGATGGTAAGCACCAGGACAGTCTTGCCTAATTACACTGAAATGGAACTAGGTAATAAACAGGTACATGGGTGGTACAAACTCTAAAGTACTAGGTAATTATGTTGGTTAACAAGATGGTAAGAACAAGGACAGTTCAATTTAATTACACTGAAATGTCTCACAGGTTCTAGGTAATAACCAGGTAAGTGTGAGGTACTAACCCCAGTAACATGATGATAAGTAACAATACAGTTTCCTTACACTGAAATATCTCGCAGGTTCTAGGTAATAACCAGGTAAGTGTGAGGTACTAACCCCAGTAACATGATGATAAGTACCAATACTGTTCATTTTAATCAGTCTCTATTTATTTGATTTAAAAATAAAAGGTCAATACCTGATAACAGAGAAGAAATAGCTTATTTCTCTTTACTGAGTTCTTACCATTTAGTTCAACAAATAATCCTCTGTAGAACATCCTTCTGTAAGTACCATATAAAACACTGTGTAACTAACAGAACTTTCTGCTTAATAAATGAGTAAAAGGACTGTAAAAGAAAGCAGAGCTTATTTCTCTGGTTTTACTCAGTTCTTACCGTGTAGTTCAACAAATAACCCTCTGTAGAACATCCTACTGGAAGTACCATGTAAAAACACTAACTGTTACACTCCCCAGGCGTGGGTTAGGCTATAACAGTTTGCGACCCCGGGTGAGCAGGGCCTAGATCAGCTGAATACAGGATACAGAGAAGACACAGTGAGACGGTGTTTCCAGTGAGTTCTCAGCTTAATCTCTTTATTTAACAACAAACACAAACTAAACCACTTTTACTTTGGTCTCTTTTCTCTTTCTTTTGCAGTTTCACATACACATGGCATCTCATCTGCATTTTACATACATTCACAGAGAATCCTTTTTTTTTTTTACTTTTTTTCAGTTAACAAAACTCTGTATATCACAGTACATATTACCTTTACTTTTTAATCAGCAAACCCTCTTAATACTGTTTCTACACACAAAAAAAAAAAAAAATATATATATATATATGAATATAAAAATACTACTCTATATTAATACATTTACATATGCATACATATACCAATACTCAAACTTCTTTCATATTAACACACTACATTACCGAAAACACCTTTAACTTTTACTGAGCACACTAACTACATCTTAGTGCTTTTAAATCTCATTTTAAGCAGAGTTTCTAATATTTGTATCTGCATAGAGTGTATAGAATTGACCAAAGTATAAAACTTGAACAAAGTGTATAAAAACATGATTACTTAGAGAAACCTTAAACTGTAGCTTATCTAGCTGTAATAACTCATTATTGTGGTTGGCAGAGGCTCTATATTTACTTTAACAAGGCCAAACTGGCTCTTAAAAAGAGAATAAAATTGACTTGACTTTTAATAAACATGTATTTAACTAACAGCGACTGCTAATGCTAGCGTAAATGTATAGAGAAACAATAGGAATGAAGGCGCGAAATTAGCCCGAGCTACTTTGAGAAACAGCGACACACGGGCACAATTACCGAGCGAAAATAGCTAAAACTAGAGCGCGAACACACGAGAGATAATTACAGGCTTAAACACGGTTATAGAGCGAAGTTAGCGACCGAAAGAGCGAGAGGAATAACAGCGGGGAGCCGGTAAGGCGCGCGGTTAGCGGGGGCAGTGGTTAATGCTAGTGGCAGAGGCAAGAGCGCCGGCCAGGCGCGTGGCTAGCGGGCCGCGGGAGTGAATGCTCCCCGATGCTGAGCGTCCACCAACACACAAGACCATAGCGGCTCATATTACACAGCAAAACCTTTTAACGAACATATACACTCAAATATCCCTCTTATAGTGCTTTGGAAACATTTATACTTGAACAGTTCCACATATTTCCCCACCTGGGTACAGAGAAGACACGGTGTTCCCAGTGTGAGTTCTCAGCTGAATCTGAGACCCATCTCCTGTTGCTCACCTAAGCCACAGCCTAGCGCCCGCCCCCTGGCACTGCTCCCCCTACAGGACTGGATGTTTCACGTTTCACATACAAAAACCCATTCAGAAACCCAAAAGTATTACATGGTACTTACAGAAAGTTGTGTCACATTTAAGTAGTTATTATATATATATATATATATATATATATATATATATATATATATATATATATATATATATATATATATATATTAAAATATATATAATAACTACTTAAATGTGACACAACTTTCTGTAAGTACCATATAAAACACTGTGTAACTAACAGAACTTTCTGCTTAATAAAGGAGTAAAAGGACTGTAAAAGAGAGCAGAGCTTATTTCTCTGGTTTTACTCAGTTCTTACCATGTAGTTCAACAAATAAGCACTTCAAAAAGAACAACATACAACTTCAAAACAAAACAGAACTGTTTACTGTTTATTATTTATCTCTTTTTTGACACAACCAAGCATGCATTACTGAACTTATATACACTGCTCAAAAAAATAAAGGGAACACTCAAATAACACAATATAACTCCAAGTAAATCAAACTTCTGTGAAATTAAACTGTCCACTTAGGAAGCAACACTGATTGACAATCAATTTCACCTGCTGTTGTGCAAATGGAATAGACAACAGGTGGAAATTATTGGCAATTAGCAAGACACACTCAATAAAGGAGTGGTTCTGCAGGTGGGGACCACAGACCACTTCTCAGAACCTATGCTGTCTGGCTGATGTTTTGGTCAGTTTTGAATGTTGGTGGTTCTTTCACACTCGTGGTAGCATGAGAAGGACTCTACAACCCACACAAGTGGCTCAGGTAGTGCAGCTCATCCAGGATGGCACATCAATGCGAGCTGTGGCAAGAAGGTTTGCTGTGTCTGTCAGCGTAGTGTCCAGAGGCTGGAGGCGCTACCAGGAGACAGGCCAGTACACCAGGAGACTTGGAGGAGGCCGTAGGAGGGCAACAACTCAGCAGCAGGACCGCTACCTCCGCCTTTGTGCAAGAAGGAACAGGAGGAGCACTGCCAGAGCCTTGCAAAATGACCTCCAGCAGGCCACAAATGTGCATGTGTCTGCACAAACGGTTAGAAACCGACTCCATGAGGATGGTATGAGGGCCCGACGTCCACAGATGGGGGTTGTGCTCACAGCCCAACACCGTGCAGGACGCTTGGCATTTGCCTGAGAACACCAGGATTGGCAAATTCGCCACTGGCGCCTTGTGCTCTTCACAGATGAAAGCAGGTTCACACTGAGCACATGACAGACGTGACAGAGTCTGGAGACGCCGTGGAGAGCGGTCTGCTGCCTGCAACATCCTTCAGCATGACCGGTTTGGCAGTGGGTCAGTAATGGTGTGGTGGCATTTCTTTGGAGGGCCGCACAGCCCTCCATGTGCTCACCAGAGGTAGCCTGACTGCCATTAGGTACCGAGATGAGATCCTCAGACCCCTTGTGAGACCATATGCTGGTGCGGTTGGCCCTGGGTTCCTCCTAATGCAGGACAATGCTAGACCTCATGTGGCTGGAGTGTGTCAGCAGTTCCTGCAAGATGAAGGCATTGAAGCTATGGACTGGCCCGCCCGTTCCCCAGACCTGAATCCGATTGAGCACATCTGGGACATCATGTCTCGCTCCATCCACCAACGTCACGTTGCACCACAGACTGTCCAGGAGTTGGCGGATGCTTTAGTCCAGGTCTGGGAGGAGATCCCTCAGGAGACCATCCGCCACCTCATCAGGAGCATGCCCAGGCGTTGTAGGGAGGTCATACAGGCACGTGTAGGCCACACACAATACTGAGCCTCATTTTGACTTGTTTTAAGAACATTACATTAAAGTTGGATCAGCCTGTAGTGTGTTTTTTTCACTTTAATTTTGTGTGTGGCTCCAAATCCAGGCCTCCATTGGTTAATAAATTTTATTTCCATTGATGATTTTTGTGTGATTTTGTTGTCAGCACATTCAACTTTGTACAGAACAAAGTATTTAATGAGAATATTTCATTCATTCAGATCTAGGATGTGTTATTTGAGTGTTCCCTTTATTTTTTTGAGCAGTGTATATACAATGAAAGCTGAGGACAGCTTTTATTGGGGTAAGCAGCTTGCGGGCAGGAGCTTGCCTTCGCCCCCTTGACCCTTCCAAGCCACTTCAAATTTTCTATTTCTCTGATCTTACTATGTATGGGTACATGTTTGAGTAAAATGAACACTGTTATTTTATTCTATAAACTACTGACAACATTTCTCCCAAATACTAAATAAAAATATTGTAATTTAGAGCAGAAAATGAGAAATGGTCAAAATAATGAAAAAGATGCTTTAGTGCTTTCAGATCTCAAATAATGCAAACAAAAGCAGTTAATATTAATTTAGAAACAACTATAATAATGTTTTAAGATT
Source organism: Astyanax mexicanus (assembly GCF_023375975.1). Classification (NCBI taxonomy): domain Eukaryota; kingdom Metazoa; phylum Chordata; class Actinopteri; order Characiformes; family Acestrorhamphidae; genus Astyanax; species Astyanax mexicanus. Next base: position 37,974,505 of record NC_064424.1, read on the forward strand.
TCAGAAATCAATATTTGGTAGTTTTAATAACCCTGATTTTTAAGCAGTTTTAATTTATATATATAAGTTAAATATATATATATATATATATATATATATATATATATATATATATATATATATATATATATATATATATATATATATATTTAACATGTAAGACCTTATTCTACAAATTATGTTTAAAAAGGGGGTAAATACACATATTCAACACTTTATTCTTATGGTATACTTTTTCACCCTTAAACCTTGTAACATGCTCTAATGTCTTTAAACATATGGCCAAGTATTCCATTCCTGTGCTGTCTTCCTAGTGAAGAATTCCACTCTATAAACCTTAAATTCATTTTTAGGGATTTCTCAGTCAAATAAATAGAGACTGATTAAAATGAACAGTATTGGTACTTATCATCATGTTACTGGGGTTAGTACTTCACACTTACCTGGTTATTACCTAGAACCTGCGAGATATTTCAGGGTAAGGAGACTGTATTGGTACTTATCATCATGTTACTGGGGTTAGTACCTCACACTTACCTGGTTATTACCTAGAACCTGCGAGATATTTCAGGGTAAGGAGACTGTATTGGTACTTATCATCATGTTACTGGGGTTAGTACCTCACACTTACCTGGTTATTAGCTAGAACCTGTGAGGTATATCAGGGTAAGGAGACTATATTGGTACTTATCATCATGTTACTGGGGTTAGTACCTCACACTTACCTGGTTATTACCTAGAACCTGTGAGATATTTCAGTGTAATTAAATTGAACTGTCTGGTTCTTACCATCTTGTTAACCAACATAATTACCTAGTACTTTGGACTTTGTACCACCCATGTACCTGTTTATTACCTAGTTCCATTTCAGTGTAATTAGGCAAGACTTTTCTGGTACTTACCATCTTGTTACCCAAAATAATTACTTAGTACTTCCGAGTTTGTACCTCACTATTACCTGGTTAATACCTAGAACTTAGGGTACTGTAAAAGAAAGCGTTACCAAGCCATCTTCTATTTGCAATAAGTATTGAGCCATTGGCAATCGCACAGAATTCACTAGTAAATGGAATAACTAGACAAGGTGTTGGACATAAGGTATCTCTTTATGCAGATGACCTGTTACTCTTTATTTCAAAGCTTTCAAATTCTGTTAATTCAGCTCTCTCCCTGTTTGATTCATTTGGCCAACTTTCAGGATATAAATTAAATTTAGCTAAGAGTGAAATAGTTCCTCTAAATGCAGCAGCCCGAAATGATCCATTACAGGAAAGAGAGCTGGTCATCAACCATAACACCCAGGTTCCTAGCAACCTTTGTCGAGGAGAGAGAGACTGAGTCGATGGTTATGGCAAAGTTCTGGTATAACCAGAAGTTCAGTCTTTGAAAGGTTTAGTGTGAGGTGATGCTCCTTTATCCATGGGTGTCATCAGCAAAGCAATGATAGGAAAAGCCATGTGAGCGGATAACCTGACCTAGAGAGGTGGTGTATATGGAGAAGAGAAGGGGTCCCAGTACCGAACCCTGGGGGACCCCAGTGGATAATGAGTGGGCTGAGGACAGCTGTCCTTGCCATTGACACCTTGAATGAGCACCCAGTGAGGTATGAAAAACATCTAGTTAACATTGTTCCTGTGGTCAGAAATCAACAGACACATTTAGACAGCTAGTTAAACAGTATCAAAGCTCAGGTTACGTCACATTCAGATAACCCTGTGACCCTTTTTAAAAATTCTTAAAAAAAAATGCACTGCTTCAGCAAAACTGTGCATGTGCACACAACAATATCTTTTATATCTAGTAATTACAAATAAAACTGAACATGTGACTAACCTTTCCTTTTGAGGGGTGTTCTGCTTTTCTTCTTTTTTATGTTCAAAAAGATCTGTTGAAAGATTTTATATGTATTATTACATATATTAATATTGCAATATTACAAACTTTTCATTAGTCTCTAATTATGTGAGACAAGTGTCACTATTGGAGAAATTTATCTTGTTTTAGAGTATACAATATATACACATGAAAAATATACATCATATTTTGCCATTTTTGTACATAAATAGTACAGTACAATTCTTGTGTTGCACTATGGAACTGCTATATTCACTACATACAACATACAAAGACACTAAGAAGTGAATCTAATGAGGCTAATGTGCACTGCACTGCACAGCATCTGCTACCTTGCTATCTAGGTTATCACATTAGCACATTAGGTAGCAAACTAAGGTTTGCAGTGGTTAGCTAGATAACTAATGTTGGCAGTGGTTAGCTAGCTAGCTAGTTAACTAACATTTACATTCGTAGTTTAACTATGGTCTTTTATCGCCATTTGCATTAAGATAACATGTTCTGAACTCTGTGCTACTTATTTACTAGTCTACCATCAGTTAACATTTTCAAAAGCCGTTCACCAGCGCTTACCCAGCCACTGCGCACTACTAATAAGAACCCTGCTTATCCAGCGCAGCTTCCCGCAGCCCTCAGCTGCTCCGCCTCACCCAGACCGAGGCTGCGCTCTAATTGGCTGATTATATTTTAAACTGCGAGCTCGAAGCCTTCAACCAGAACGATTCTGTCCAATCCACAGCCAGAGGCACAGCGATATGTTTTATGAATGCTGAAAAAAAGACAATACAAGGCATACCTGCTGATCTCTGTCCCAAAGCCCAGTCAAAATATGCTGTGGTAGTGTGGAGACCCTGATATGCCCTGTAAAAATGTAATATCACATTTGTTAATTAAATGTAACTGTGCATTGAAATGTACGAATCAGATTCATTTCTTTTTTTGTCGCAACTGGTGTTAGCCCCACAGTGAGGATTTTGATAACACCACAGAGGAACTGCCCAGCCACTTTGATGTTCAGCATCTTTGTAAACACTTTAAAGTGTTCATAATATTTTGAAAATAAGTAAAAGGTGTATTATATATATTATTATATAGTTCTTTAACACATAAACATTCATCTTGAGATAATTCATGTCTAATTCCAAGATGGAATGCATTGATATATTTTTGCCAAATGTAGATTAGCTCACAACAAGTGTTTCTTCTTAAACAAGCAAGCTAAATAATTATGTTCATACATTTTAGATGCCACAGGCTGATGATGAACTTCTGTATCCTGGTGCACCTCTAAAAGGGCAAGGGGTCAGAGTCTGCTGCTGTTGATGTTCTGTCCTGCAGCATAACCTGACTGGAATAGCTCTGGAACATCTCCTCAAGATTTGTAACAAACATGTCCCTGGGTTAGTGCCAAAAAGTGTGTACCTTTTTAACACAGCTTATGAAAGAGTTCCAGTGACGCTTCCTAAGGAATGGCTGCTTAGACTGAGAGCTCCCGGCATTACCGTGTCATTTATTTGCTTTACTTAACATACACTGCGAATTATTTTACCGACAGACGTTGTATTTTTAACATAAAAGCTTCAATGTCACTTCAATCAATCAATCAATCAATTAATCAACCTTTATTTTAAACTCGGAAGTACATTGAGGGTGACCCTCATTTTCAATGTAGCCGAGCAAATACAATAGTGATTGAAAAAGCAAAATAAAAAGCAAATATTTAATATTTATGAAACAGAAGAATAAAACTGAAACTAAAAAATAAAACTATTTAGTAATAAGAATAAAATTGAAAAAAATAAAAAAATAAAAAAATATAATAACAGTATTACTGATAAAACATAATTTAAAAAAATAAAATATTAAAATAAAATAATTATAAGAAAGTAAATACAAAAACAAAAATAATAAAATAAATAAAAATAAATAAATATATAAATAAATAAATTATATAAAATAAATAAAAGGAATATAAATGTATATAAAGAAATAAGAGAACTAAAACATGAAGTAAAATAAATAATTAAGATTGAGTAAAACAGGTACAGGCTGTCTGAAGGTGGTTAGATATTAAAAGTTTAAAATGATTGAGTGACACCAGTGAGCTGAGTTTTAGTGTTTCCTGTAGTGAGTTCCAGCTCGCCGGTGCACTGTAGCTAAAAGCAGATTTTCCCAGTTCAGTAAAAACTCTCGGTACCTTGCAGCTGATCCAACCACTGGAGCGAGTCTGATAATTACTGTTATTAAAATTAATCAATGAAGTGATGTATTCTGGTATATGACCGGAGAGTGTTTTATAAACTAAAATTAACCAGTGCATTTCCCTTCGTGCAGCTAATGGAGGCCAACCAACTTTTCTGTACAGATCACAGTGATGAGTTCTATAAGGGTCGCCAGTGATGAACCTTAGAGCAGAGTGATATACTGGATCCAATAATTTGAGGGAACTGGCGGAGGCATATTTATAAATTTATCACCATAGTCTAGAACAGATAAAAGGGTTGCCTCAACAAATGTTTTCCTAGCGTGCATGGGGAAACAAGCTTTATTTCTATATAAACAACCCAGCTTCTGTCTACATTTACTGACTAGTTTATTAATGTGAGGTTTAAAAGTGAGTTTCTCATCCAGCCATATGCCGAGATATTTATATTCTGTAACTCTTTCAATGGTGGATCCTGCCAGGGTAGTAAAATTTACACAATTAACATCACTATTACGAGATCTGGAAAACAGCATTAACTTAGTTTTCTTAGCATTTAAAACTAGTTTGTGATTATTTAGCGCAATCTGTAGAGCATTAAAAGAGTTCTGTAGTTTTATTACTGCAGCATGTATAGAATCAGCTGAGCAATATAAGATTGTGTCATCTGCATGTGTCATCTTCAAAACCAAAAGGAGTCACGAAGACAGGCTAACAAGACGAAGAACGTCGAACAAAGTGGGTGAGAAAGACCAAGACAAACATGGCGCTCCCGGCTCTGAAGACCCACTCGCGGCCGAAATTGCGAGCATGCACCAGCTACTAAAGCAGATGTGATTTTAGCTGTCACACAGGTGGAGGACCCTACCCGTTCAGAAGACCTGAAGCTGTTCTCAGATCTGAGGCAAAACATTATGACCATGCTATATTAGCTACTCCAGAATAGCCAGTCATGATTTTTTCCATTCATTGCCACTTCTAAATGGTGTTCTAATTAAGAAGTACTGGAATCATCTGTTTCCTTTAGTTTTTGCTATGCAAATGCTTCTTCAAGGAAATGTGAAACTGAAGAAATGGCACTTTTTGGCAAATTTGTCATCCAGTTTGAGGTGTACTGAGATTTTAAGACATTCCTAAGGTGGAACAGTCTATCTAAAAGGGGAGAAAAGTGCATAAAGAATGCAAACAATGACATCAAAGATCTCTTCTCTCAGCTTCAGAAATCAGAATACCTGAGTGGAAATGTAAGGGTGTTTGGTACTGCTTCAAACAGAGTGTCTGTATCGCACAACCTAGCCTTTAACTACTGAAGCCTTTAATGATGGTCCAGTAAAAAAGTGCACCCATTACAGTTGTTACCTTAAAGATTCTGTACCACAAGATTCTGTACCACTCAGATGGTAACAACAGGTTGCAAAAGAAAAATAATTCTACTGTTACAAGATGGAACACTGTTCAAAGTCTTGAGTCTTGTTGTTTATGAATTGGTTGATGCAAATTGTGCAGGTGAAAAAAGGTGCTGTGTGGTGGTGGAGGAGCTTGTAAGGTCAATATTATGTATGTTCAATATTTATGAAAAATGTAATACATTAGAAAATTTTAGTCCTGTTTTCTTCTTGTTTATTTTTAAAGTTGGAAGCGTAAAAATACAATATACAATACATACATACATACAACAAACATATTACATGACAATAATGTACATTTTATTACCTGAATGTGATAAGAAATTAACTCATTTAACTTTATGTGACACTTGAGGCATGTTTGCTTCAGAATGTGAGTGAAGTCAATTCAATTGTTTAAGTTGGATTAAAGTATAGTATAAAAAGCAAATCTTTCAATTTGTTTTATATTTAAAGTAATAATCTAAACATAGTTTCACATTTAAATATACATTAGTTAAGTATACTTAATATGTGACGGGCTAGCAACCCCACCTTACTAAAACTCCTTAGACTTCACCAAACGGAAAGATTGACAACCAGATAGACCACATCACCATCGACCGCAAGTGGACACGAAGAATGCTGGATGTCAGAGCATGGTGCAGTACTGACATGGTCTCAGACCATCAGCTGCCATTGGCAACACTGAGGACCATCCTTCTGTGACTCTTCAGGCAGACCGCACCACAAGTTCCACATACACTTTTTGAAAGACAACAAGAAAAAGGAGGAGTTCAACCGGAACAAGTTTGAGGCACTAACAGAGCTAGCTGAAGAGACAGTATAGAACCACTGAACTGAACTACAGAAGACCGCTTGCACCAAAGTCCTGGTGAAGAGGGAGAGGGAGCAGAAAGAGTGGATGTCTCAAGAAACGTGAAAGAAGATGGACAAGGAGGTTAAAGCAGAAAATAAACAGATGCAAGAATCAACAGGAAAAAACAGACCTTAGAGCGCAGTACTGGGAAACGAACCAGGAAGGGAAGAGGAGTGCCAGACAAGACAAAAGACATTTTGTAGAAAGTTTGACAGAGGGGGCCAGTCCACGAAAAAGCAAGGTCCTGATGGCCTCCCTTCAGAAGCTCTCAAGGCAGATGCAGCAACAACAGCAGGTATGCTACATCCTCTCTGATTGAAGATATGGGTGCAGGAGCAAGTGCCCGCTGACTGTAAGCTAGAATACCTGGTGAAGCTGTCAAAGAAAGGTGACCTTTCCCAGTGCGGCAATTGGTAAGGAATTATGTTGCTGTCAGTCCCCAGCAAGGTGCTAACCAGAAGCATCCTGGAGAGACTGAAAGAGATAAGAGACTGAGATCAGAGCAGGCAGGATTTAGACAAGACAGATCATGCATAGACCACATCGCTACCCTGCGCATCATTATTAAGCAGTCCATCGAATCTCCGTTGTACACAACCTTTTTTAAATTTAAGAAAGCCTTTGATAGCATTGACAGGGTGACCATCTGGAAACTGATGCTAAATTACGTAATTCCCTTGAAGCTCATCAGCATCATTCAGCAACTTTATGAAAACTCATCCTGCCAGATTATTCACAACAGGAAGCTAACAAACCCCTTGGCAGTAAAAACAGGAGTAAGGCTGCATATGCTATCTCTGACAATCTTCCTGATCGTCATGGTCTGGATCATGCAGAGAACGACAGAAGGGAACATCACCGGTATCCAGTGGACATTCACCAAACAACAGGAAGACTTGGATGTTGTGGATGATGCCAGCCTGCATGGAGAAGACCTTAAGTAAACAAAACGCTTTACTTATCTTGGAAGTGTAGTCAACACAACAGCGGTGCAGACGAAGAAGTCAGGAGCCGGATCAACAAAGCCAGGCTCGCATTCAACACCCTGCGACCTATCTGAAAGTCCAAAGCCCCATCTCTACACAGAAAGATCTGCATCTTTAACACCAACGAAAAGCAGTCTTCCTGTATCAGAGAGATGTCAGTGCATTTACAGTTATATTATGTTTCAGGTCTTGAAAAGTCATTTTCTGAGCAGAGAGCCTGGACCTTCTGAAGTCTATGCGCATCTCCTTGGTTTTGAAGATGTTCAGCTGCAGATGGTTCATCTTGCACCACACCACAAATTCCTCAGCAAGGGTTCTGTACTCCCTCTCATCACCATTACGCACACACCCCACAATTGCAGTGTCGTCAGAGAACTTCTGCATGTGGCATGACTCCGAGTAGTATTTGAAGTCTGATGTGTAGAGTGTGAACAGGACTGGAGAGAGAACAGTCCCCTGTGGTGCTCCTGTGCTGCTGATTACTGTATCAGAGGAGCAGCCCCTGATCCTGACATGTTGTGGTCTCCCAGTAAGGTAGTCAGTGATATCAGGTGCATATCCACCTCCATCTTCATCAGCTTCGATTATTAAATATGTGCTCAGTGACAGTGGAGAGGGAAGCTTTCAGTATGTACCTATTCTGAGGTCCTTAGGGGAGGTTTTGAACAAGAAAGAGATCCAGGACAAGTGGGCAAGAAGTACAAGCTGGCACTGAAAAACAGTATATTTTCATTAATACTTTAAATAATTATTCATTTGAACTTACCTAATTCATGCAAGATTTTTATTGGGGCAAATAAAAGCATTTGAAAACGTAACTTTTTATTTGTTTGAAAGGTGGGCACAACAAACTGTTGCACAATAATAAACATCTGCATTGTACAAAATATAATACTACAGCTGATAACAGCTGTTAAGAAATTGATGTATACAGCAAGTGTTACTTAAACAATCTTTTCAGTTTCAGTACAAACATTTAGATTTTAAGAGCAAAATATTATTGAAAATAGATGCTTTACAAAAATGTACAAATTATTCTGTAAAGTAAATATTAATTATACAAACATTTTTGGGAACTAAACACTGCACCGCATATTTGCCAGTGGTAAATCAACACTATTAAATTAACACTATAAATTAACAATATTTAATTTAAGCTTAATTTATTACATACAGCACTGATTTACCACTGGCAAATTTGTGGTGTCAGATACACTAAAAAACACAAACAAACAAAAAAAACTGCTCTGTGCAATTTTCAAAGAAGGCACTGAGCCCACCAAACTGCCTTCCTTCCACATTTTGTTAACAGACAACATTACAGAAGGAAACACTTCATCTTTCATTCCCAAATGCTTCAGCAAGGTTACATATTGTGAGGTGTGGGATACCGCAAGCCCATCTGAGGTAGCCGACAACAGCCAAGACTCCCAAAACAATCCTGCTGAGATGAGCAGAGATTGTGAGCATGCAGCAGGGGGGTGGGGCCACACTGATCACCCACGCCTGGCCAGCACTAATGACAGGGCTGAGTGAGGAGCATGGAGAGGGGAAGACAGAGTATAAAAGAGGAGCAAACAGTCAGAGGAGAGAAGGGAGTGAGACGGGGAATCCATGCCCGTTTTGTCCACTAACGCTGTCTTCTTTTTCTCCTGGTAACTTTTGGTGCACGTGGGCTACTCTCTCCCTCTGCACGCCCTCTCCATCTCTCTCTCTCCCTCTCTCTCTCTAATACAGATTCCTGAAGAGACTCCCCGAGAGAGAGAGACACATAGGAGGATGGCGCCTCCTCACCAAAGCCTTAAACCAAGTCTGCTCCTGTCCTGGAATCCCACACAGGAGTGTGGAGGCTTCCATTTTTGTTTGTTTGACTGCTCTGAGTTGGGGATAGTATTTTGGTTGGGTTTTTTCACTATACTGACCATCACATGCACCCAACACAGCACATACACCCCCTCTATCCTTTACTGATTGCATACATGTTTTAGTGGCTCTATTTTCCCCCAAGCAGGCTGAATAGACCAATAAACAACCCTTCAGGGTCCTTTCTTTTTGGCTAAACTGGTCTCCCTGTCTTTGTGTACACACACTGGTGGTGCCTAGACCGTCACAATATTAAAACGATCTCTTGAAGCAACAATACTTACAGCGACACAAAAATATTTAGAGATCCTAATTCAACATACAAGTAAAGAAAGGGTCATTTGAACTGAATCCTACAATTTGCAGAGAAGACCTTGAACTTTACAAGAGCAGCTTTTGTTTAAGTGATATTGTTTTAGAATAGCTTTCAGTCAATCCAGTTTGAGACTTCTTGAAAATCTTCAAAGGTATACCTCAGTTGTTTTGGGTTGCTGAGATTATGGGCATGTATAAGACCCATCAGCAAGGCACGAGCCCCTTAGAAGTCCCCTCAAGACTTCTGTTCCCTCCATCACGAGAGTGGCACTGTTAACCAAGATCTTCATCACCTCCCCAGCAAGTTGTCTGTTCAGAGCTTTAGCATCCTTATAGAAAAATTCAGACTCAATATTTATGGTTTCGATGTTGCTATAGTTATATTTTAAAGTAGACAGTAATTTCATTTTACCCACCAAGTATTCCTTGAAGAAGTCTTCCTTCCCCAGTAATTTGCAACTACTCTGCTTCTTTAAAAAACATGTTAAACATGTAATTCGTTAAAAAATAATGTTGCACTTACAATCAATGACAAGTCAGGATGGAATTACTGGTACAGAAAATAGTCAGACAAAAGCAGTCCTGGGAAATGGTGACAGGACTTCTGGTAGTCCAGCTGTCAAACCATTTGCCAGGATCATTTCAACTCAGTAAGTAGTGCCATAGTAACACACTGTGTTAGCCATCTGAACACATGGCTCACCAGGAAATCTTCTTTCCAATTCTTCGTTGACATCTTCCTTCAGAACACTCGAATCCACTGTTGACAGCAAGAAGGTTCAGCTTTACTTTTATGATGTTTTACTAAGAGAGACAGCAGAATGTTTTGAAAGCTGTTGGTATGTCTAACAACACAATTTAAAAAGCTGCTTCAAAAACACATTGTCCAAAATTACACAATATTCTTAATAAGCTGTGGCTTTGGAATAAGACGCCTTTAGGGGAAGGTTTCAAGGAATCCGTGTCGATGCTCAGAATTTTTTTTCAGTTTTCATGGACATTCTCACCAACAGTCACTTTCGAAGCAAAATTTAGAGGAACCAGCTGCGGTGCATCCTTTTTATCTGACCAGCTATTTGGGAAATCTCTGATTCATTTGTTCAGTTCTTCAAGAGTGAAATACTTTGCTCTAATTAAAGCATCAAGGCACAATGCTAACTCCAAGGGTAAAATACCTTCGAAAAGGTCATGTAACCAGGTGGGTAGCCTGTTAACACATCAAAATGTTTTAGCTTTACTGTAAGTGGACACTGCCTCTTAACTCCAACGGAATTAGACACACCAGTAGACTCCTGTGCAGTCTAAGCATGAAATTTTTTGTTCCAACTTCACTTACCTTGAACTGTGACCTTTCTCCAAGACAGAACCGACAGCAATGTGAAGTAGAGAAGCTTTCAATGAATCCTCAAATAGAATAAGCACCAAGGTTGTCTGCAACAACACAAAACTAAGTACCTTTGACCTGTCACCTTAAAGGAGATATGTAATTTTTTTCTTCTTCTAAGTTCACAAGATCTTTCTATATACTATACTATATCCAAATCGTTTTATATCATCTTAGTAGATTGATGTGAGTGAGGATTGGAGCAAAAGGGGGCACATTTATGCTTTTTCCTGAATGTTCCAAGTAGATTACAGAGTTCAAATTCATCTATGTATAACATTGAGAGTAATGGCTAGGTCGTGTCCTAATATTGTCCCAGTTTGTTGGCTTTAAAGTATGTGCCATCATGAAAATATACTGTTTTTCAGTGCCAGCTTGTACTTCTTGCCCACTTGTCCTGGATCTCTTTCTTGTTCAAAACCTCCCCTAAGGACCTCAGAATAGGTACATACTGAAAGCTTCCCTCCCCACTGTCACTGAGCACATATTTAATAATCTTAACCACTGCGAATGCTCTTTAAAATACTGCCTTTGTTTGTAGGAAGTGGAGAGGGCCATCAGTGCCCAGTCCTAAACTAATAGAATTGGATTTGCAGATTTGTGTCATAATCTCTAAAATTTTCCGAACATCTACAACAGTGTTTGTTTAAACATGGCTGTAAAAGCTATTTTATAACAGGTCCTGAAACTGAGCGAGAAATTAAATTTAGTTCTTCTTCGTTGCTGTTCCCACAAAGACTGTACACTGCTTTCCAAACAACAAACCATGCATTACCAGCACCGTTAAGGACCTCCTCAACCAAAAGAAGAGGGTGTTTAAAGATGGAAAACGCTAGAGCTGAAGCGTGTACAGGGGGAACTCAAGGTACGTCTTAAAGAGGCCAAGGAGTCTTACAGGAAAAAGGTGCAAGATAACAAAATGAAGGAAGTCTGGGGTGCGATGAAAACCATCACTGGGTGCAAGAACAACAACGGCAATCTTAATCATTACCACCATTACCCTCACCTCCATCTTCATCATCATCACCACCACCCTCACCTCAATCATCATCTTCATCACCATCAGCACCATCAACACTATCAGCTGGCAGACAAATCTGCTCCTCCAGTCCACCAACCTTTACTGCAAACCAAGTCAGGAGACAGCTGAGGAGACTTCATCCCAGGAAGGCAGCTGGCCCAGACAGAGTGTGCCCCAGAATGCTCAAGGCATGTGCTGTTTAAACTGGGTGAGCCCCTCCAACATGTGTTTAACCTGAGTCTGCGTCTAGGTAGGGTTCCTGCCACGTGGAAGACAACCTGTCTCATTCCTGTTCCCAAGAAAGCACACCCGAAGGAGCTGAATGACTACAGGCCGGTTGCTTTGACATCTCACGTGATGAAGACCATGGAGTGACTGCTGCTGGACCACCTCAGACCTCAGGTCCACCATGCTGAGGACCCACTGCAGTTTGTGTACTGGGAAAATGTGGGAGTGGAAGATGCCATCCTTTATCTTCTGCACAGAGCTTACTCTCATCTTGACAAGGGGGGAGGTGCTGTGAGGGTCATGTTCTTTGACTTCTCCAGTGCCTTCAACACCATCCAGCCCCTACATGAACCATGTAGGGGAATGAAAGATGAAGTGTTTCCTTCTGTAATGTTGTCTGTTAACAAAATGTGGTCTGATCTACTAGTCAACAACATTCTAGTTGGGATTACTTGAAACGATGCATGTGTGACACATCACAAGAAGTAATAATATGTATTTCTTCCTATTTTTCTATGTATTTATTTGCTTTAAAAAATATATCAGTAGGGTAGTAAAATTTGTTAACACTTTTAAAGTGATATTTCCTAGTTTGTCACTAGGGGTGCTGAAGTCAAGCAGGAGTGAGAGTTGAGCATAGTAGAGGATCATGGTAGTTTTTTTTCTTTAGAAGGACTTACATTGTCTCCTGTCTGCATATTTCCCTTTTTATTAAGGACCCTTACCCTATGAGGGACATGTAACAATATTTGGAGGCACCGCTGGGATCAACCGATGAGTGTTGGGGTTGATCTCTAAATCTACGAATCCAAGAAGAACCACAGTTCCAGAGCAGAGGGGTATGCTGTGCCCAGCCAAGGTGGTGGCAGTGACCAGAGGCCGAGAGGTGGAGCAGAGCAGATCCATAGCTGTTGGAGGACTGTGAAAGATGGCTGACGACGAAAGACAAAGCACTGATGACGGCGAACGAAAGAGACTGTCTTGGAAAATTAAGAAGAGTCTCTACAAGTTGACTGCAGATGAACTCTACGAAATCGCAGAGAACATTATACCGGTACCAGAACTTGATTTTTCCCGTGTAATAAAGGGTGATGAAGAAAGCTGTTATGATTACATAGCTACTTACCTACATTGTGAAACCATTCTTGAATTAGAGGATGAGGGGTTTTCTCAGCTATGTCATTTAAATGACATCATTGAAGATCTAATAGTCAGACAAACTGTTCCTCTAGGAAGTCAAGCTAGAGATTTGGGAATTGAAACAAATGTGTTGGCTCCTTCCCATATTAGCATGCCAACTGAGTCTGAGATGACAAAACACTCTGTAGTTAACTACCCTCAGAGTGAAATAGTAGACCCGCAGTTACAGATGTATCAGAAGTTAATGGCAGAATATGATGCTTTGGGTAAAAAACTGTCTGAGTTTAAAACATTGTCAGACACACCATCCTTGAAATCTAGACCTTTTTCGGCAATTTCACCACCTGCAGGTGTTACTATGCTCAGTCAGCCCATACACACAGCACAACATGACTCTGCTCAAAGTCCTCATTCAAACCGCTCAAGTTTGCCTCTGCCTGATGGTTTTGTCTCTGTAAGGGACCTTCCCTTTTTACATCACAGAGACTTCAGAAGTCATGGGGGGCAGGTTGGTGATAGTGCTTCTGATATCAGTTACCACAGTCTTAGTAAGCAAATTGATGAAGGACTCCGGTCCAAACACACAGAGAGTGAGGTGATTCAGGGGGTCCTCCGTATTGTCAAGCCAGGGCAATTTAAGGATATGCTCATTAACAAGGTAGACCTCTCAGTCCTAGAGCTTAAAAGCTTTTTGCGCTCACACTTAAGCGAGAGAAGTGGCAGTGAATTGTTTCAAGAGTTAATGAGCACTAAACAGAATGAGCATGAAAGTCCACAGCAATTTCTGTACAGGATGATAGGATTAAAGCAAAGAGTGCTGCTGGCATCAAAACACAATTGCACTGACATTGCATATGAGCCACGCACTGTACAGAACATGTTCCTGAGGACAATTTCCCAGGGCCTTCTCCCTAAGTACAGTGATATCCGAAAGGAAATCAAGCCATTCCTGTCTGATTATACTGTGTCTGATGATACACTTTTGAGGCTCGTTAACCAGATATCTAGTGAAGAGAGTGAGCGACAACGAAGACTAGGCAGTTGCTCCCGTCAAAGAATAACACATGCACACAGTGCTCATCTTGAGTCAGACAATGATGCTGATAAATCTACAGGAACTAAAGCAAAGACAAAGAGTAAAACAGAACAAGAGTTGAGTGCATAAATAGATGCATTGACCAAAGTAGTTGAGTCTCTCCTACATGAAAAGTCCATTGAATCAGCATTGCAAAGCATGCCGAATAAATCCAACTTCAGTCACCCAGTGAGACCCCGTAGCTGTCTAAAGTGTGTCGATCAGGGAGTTAGTCCACTTGTTAGTTAGTCTCCACTGTTTTGTGTGTGGTGATGAAGGCCATCGAGCAGTTGGATGTCTCAAAAAAAGGGGCTGATGAAGACTAGCAGCCCAGCTCAAGCTAATGCCAATTTGTTGTGCACCCAACAGGAGAAACAGCCCTCAGAGCCTGATGTTAAACAAGTAGAGCTTAATCATCTAAATGCTCATTGTCCAGCTTCCCCCTTCCCCAGAGAAGATATGCAGTCTCATGATAGGGCAGCTCAGCATGTTGGAAAGAAGTACAATTAAGTGTTACATCCATAGTTATGTGGTAGAAGCATTATTAGACACCAGAGCCCAAGTTAGTATACTTGACCGCCAGTGGGTGAGGAACTTCCTACCAGATCACAGAGTGCTGCCACTAACTGAGCTAATAGGGAAGAAAGCCCTCAGTGTTCTTGGTGTCAATGGTGAACCATTACCATATGATGGTTGGATTGGTGTGTTGGTGAGCCTCCCTGGTACAAGTGATCCAAGCTTGTCAGTACATGTACCCTTTCTAGTCAGCAGTGTACCTATTGACCGTCCCCTACTTGGGTTCAATGTGACTGAGCAGCTGATTCTTGGTCCAAAAAGCGGCGTGGGTATTGAACCTACTTTGGTGAGCCTGCTTCAGGGTGCAATGGAAATCCAAGATGACAAAGCTAAGGCACTTGTGAACTTCATCCAAACACAACAGACCGATGACCTGGATTTTGTGGGGTCTTGTGGGGTCATCTGGTCATGTTAGGCATATCGAGTGTAGGGTTCCCAATGACTTTGACACACGTAGTTCACTTGTACTCTTCGAACCCAATGAAGAAAATATTGAGGTGCAGAAATTGGATGTTGGTGACAGTTTACTGCAAATTTGCAAGGCAGACATTCCTTACTTGACAGTCCCCATAGGCAACCACACAAAACAGGACATAGTACTGCCTCCCAAGACCATAATAGGAAGGATTCACAAAATATCTAAGATTCTTCTAACAAATGATCTGTGTCAAGCAGAGCCTCCAGTGCATGTGAGAGTGGACAGTGTAGATGCACCAGAGATACAACAGGGCAGTGGGAGTGACAGCAACTTCTGGGATCCACCAGTAGATGTTTCTCATTTAAGTGATGAGCAGCAAAAAGTGGTTCGCAAAATGCTGCGTGAGGAGTCCAAAGCCTTTGCACGGGATGAAAATGATATGGGATGTATACCTAGTCTCCAGATGTCTATCACTCTCAAAGATATAACACCTGTTCAAAAGACCTACACATCCATTCCAAAACCACTCTACAGGGAGGTGAAAGAGTACATTGAGGATCTCCTGGCTAAGGGGTGGATTGTGAGATCAAAGTCCCCCTATTCAGCACCTGTCGTCTGTGTGCGAAAAAAAGACGGTACTCTTCGACTCTGCATTGACTACAGGCTTCTGAACCAGCGAACAGTACCTGATAGGCACCCATTACCAAGAATTCAAGATTTAATAGACACCCTTGGTGGATACAACTGGTTCTCAATATTGGATCAAGGGAAGGCATACCACCAAGGGTTTATAGCTGAAGGGTCACGTCACCTCACTGCATTTGTCACTCCATGGGGGCTCTATCAATGGGTGAGAATTCCCTTTGGTCTCACTAACGCTCCGGCTGCCTTTCAGCGTAGTATGGAAAGTATGCTTGCCACCCTCAGAGATGAGTGCTGCATCCCATACCTGGATGACATCTTGTGCTTTGCTACAACATTTGAAGACCATGTTGAGGGACTCCGAAAAGTCTTTAGAGCTCTCCAGAATCATGGAGTCAAGCTTAGACCAACAAAGTGAGTTGTTTAAACAAGAGGTGAGATATGTGGGCCGTTTAGTGTCAGCTAATGGTGTACGTATAGATCCAGCAGATCTAGAGGCAGTATATGCTCTGAAGGATAAGACACCTGCTACTGTAGGGGATGTAAGGAGGATTGCTTGGTTCCTGAGCTACTATCGCTCATATATCCAAGATTTTTCCAGAATTGCGAAGCCTATATATGAGTTGCTTCAGTGGAATACACACTCACCAGGGCAACTGCCACCACAAAGGCAAAAAGGCAAGGGAGTGCAGCTACCTTCTCGAGCACCTGTACAGTGGACAGCAGAGCATCAAGGAATTCTCTGTAAGTTGATTGATGTACTGACATCCCCACCTGTCCTAGCTTACCCTGACTTTGAGCTCCCATTCGTGCTTCATACGGATGCTTCCGACAAAGGTCTGGGAGCTGTTCTGTACCAGCGACAAAACAGCAAGCTCCGTGTGATCGGATATGGATCGAGAACTTTGACACCTGCTGAAAGAAATTACAGGCTTCACTCTGGAAAGCTAGAATTTCTCGCCCTCAAGTGGGCAGTATGTGAGAAATTCAGGGACTACCTGTTCTATGCTCCACATTTTACCATTTACACCGACAACAATCCTTTAACCTATGTAATGAGCACAGCTAAATTGAATGCCACAAGTCATCATTGGATAGGAGAGTTGTCTGATTTCCGCTTTGACATTCGTTACCGTCCAGGCAAGGTTAATGCAGATGCCGACACTTTGTCCCGGTGTTCATTGGATATTGATCGCTATGTTGCTGAATGTACAGAGGAGCTCCCCAGAGAATTTGTCTGTGCTACATGGAAAGGCAGCCGAGCAGGGGAAACTCAGGATGTAGCATGGGTTGCTGCTATGACACTAAACCAAGCTGATCACCTTGAGCCAAACATCAAGTGGTTTACACCTGCAAATGACGTATCTAAACTTCGAGAAGCTCAGAGAAAAGACCCAGCAATAAGCAAGATAATAGAGTTGAAAGAGTTTAATGCCGTACTCACAGATGAACTGAGAAGATGTGCTGTTGGGACCGTCAGGAAGTTGATGTATGAGTGGGGAAAGCTTCAGGTTGAGGATGGACTTCTGTACCGTAAAACAGTTGGAAGGCGACAACTGGTTTTACCCGCAAGTTACAAGTCTCTGGTTTTCCAACACTTACACAACAATATGGGACATGTCGGTACTGAAAGAGTTCTGAACCTGGCTAGGGAACGCTTCTACTGGCCGCACATGAAGCAAGAGATTGAGGCTTATGTAAACAGACAATGCCGGTGCATAAAGCAGAAAAAACCTGTGACACATGTGCGGGCCTCCATGTCAAGCATAACCACAAGCTCACCCTTGGAACTTGTTTCCATTGATTACTTACACTTAGAGCCTAGCAAAGGTGGTTATGAGTATATACTGGTTATAATTGACCACTTTACCAGATATGCCCAGGCTTATCAGACTCATAACAAATCTGGGAAGACCGCAGCAGAAAAGATTTTTAACGACTACATACCAAGATTTGGTTTTCCAGGCAAGCTGCATCATGACCAAGGTCGTGAATTCGAGAATGACCTTTTTCGAACACTACAGCAGCTAAGTGGAGTAGGACATTCAAGGACCACTCCATACCACCCGCAGGGTAACCCAGCAGAACGGTTTAACCGCACTCTCCTACAAATGCTGCGGACTCTGGAGGAGAAAGAGAAAGGGCGGTGGGGTGAGTACCTTCCCCAAATTGTGCATGCATACAATTGCACACGTCATGAAGCCACAGGGTTTTCGCCGTTTTTTTTGCTCTTTGGCCGACACCCGCGCTTGCCTATTGATTTGTTACTTGGGCTGACAACTTAAGAGGGTCTTGAGACACCAAAAGGCTATGCTGAAAAATGGGCAAAAAGAATGGAAGAAGCCTACCAGATTGCCTCAGAGCACAGTAAAAAGTCAGGGGCTCATGGAAAAAAATACTATGACCAACATGTAAGAGGGGTAACGCTACAGCAAGGAGATCGTGTTCTTGTGCGGAAGAGGTGGCCCAGGCAAGTTGAGGTCATACTGGGAGCAGACAATCTATGTGGTGAAAGAACAGATCAGTGACAGTCCTGTGTACAGAGTGGTCTCAGAGTTTGACAAGTCTAAGTCATGTGTTCTGCATAGAAACCTGTAACATCTTGTTAATGACTTACCTGCAGACATAACACCCTCAAAAAGCAAGACAGTTGTACCACGATGTAAGAAAGGTCATAAGCAGTCCAGAGTCAAAAACTGTGCAGATCGGATAAACCCCAGTGACATTGACTCTGAAAACAGCGAGCATTCCACATACTACTGGCTAAGATACCCAGTGAGAGAGAAGCTCAATGCAAGTATTAGACCGACCCATGAAATGGCTGGTAAACCTAAAACAAATTGTGTTCCTGTGAAGCACCAAACCAAGAAGGTGTACAGAGTACCATTGACTGAGAGAGAACCAGTTGGAGAGAGAGAGCCTGTGAGAGAGAGAATGACCAAGTTAACAAGGGATGTCCAAACTCCTGAGCCGCAAAGTGGAGGAGAGAGTTCAGGGCTTGAAAATGACTATGAAGAGACATTTGACCGAAGAGAAGACATTGATGTGTCAATGAGACACCCAAGTGACAGTGAAGCTGAAGGACTGGATCCAGAAAATTCTGTGGGTCATGGGCATGGGACCACCATAATCCCCAGTACTGATAGTCCAGCAAATTCAGTTAGAACAGGGGTGTCAAACTCATTTTGGCCGAGGGCCACATTGGCATATTGGCTGTCCTCCGAGGGCCAGATGTAACTTATAAATGTAATAAAATGTAACCAAATGTAATATATGTAAATGAATGTAATTACTCCTTAATGTTAAATAACTCTCAATGTATTATTTATTCAATCAAATATTACAGTTGCATGGAAAAAATGTTTGCTTGTTGCTCTATTAACATAAATCCTTTTAATTTGTCATGTCATGAAATCCAAAAACTCCATCAATCAAGAACCAAACTATTCAAGTGAATAGAAATGACATCAAGTTATATTAACTTTGAAATTATTAACTGAAATAAGGCTTAATAAATATAAAATCAAAAATTGTGAGCTGTTAAGAACATAGCATTTCCTCAGATTTAGCAGTTCCTCATCCAACCACTAGTGGGAGCTGCAGCAGCAGCACCACAAGTCCGCAGTCTTTACTGAGTCAGAGCTACAGCCCAGCCACGGGCTACAGGGCTCAGCTCAGCCAGTCTGGAGCGTTTTTAAAATTTTTAAGTTCTTCTGTGTATGAAATAAAGATTTTTGTAACCGAATAATACAGCTCTCTACAGTTCATCTTTCAGCCCAATCACCTAACAGCAGCCGTTTAGAGCATGAGTCACTGCTGGGATTACATTATAAACAGGTCAGTTATCGCGCTGCTAACCTCAGGATGTTTATAACTACGGAGTTTAGTGGACACACCACGGCTGCAAGGTTAGACTGTTGAAGGCTACTGAAGACTATTAAAGGCTATTGGAGGTTATTGAAAGGGTTATTGAGGGCAGAAATTAGTAAAGGCTGGTTAGATAAGTGATTCACGTCCTCGTACTTTGCTGCGGTGAAACTGCGACTAGCGCTGTCCCAGTGATGTTTATTAACGTCATTAAAACAGATTTTGTCAGCTATTGTCTTATAAATATTTACACAGAACTTATATCTCTCCTAAAAAGCGTTTATTTTGGTCAGTAACACTCTTCGTAACACAAAAGGCATACCGGTCTTTCGCCTTGAAGCACAGCCGTCCGTCTGCATCAACTTCTCTTTTTCTGGACATTATGGGATAAACATTTATATGTCTCAATTCCACCCGCGAAGTTACACCTTCCCTCCGGCAGGGTTTCCACATCAATGACTACACTGCCGTGTAGTGGCAGTAAGCCGTAACTTTGCGGGTAATACAATCGACAAGCATTGTGGGAAATGTATTTTTTGGTCAAAGAACGCTTCTGACTTATTTATTATAGACACTAAGATCTTACAAGCTCTCGCGGGCCACATAAAAAGACGTGGCGGGCCACATTTGGCCCGCGGGCCTTGTGTTTGACACATGTGAGTTAGAAGATCTGCTCGTATGAGGCAGCCAACCAGACACTTAACTTATGACACTTTAGGTCAACCTTCATTTCAGACACACACCTCTGTAAACATGGCAGGACTTTCCTACCCACCATACATTCCACCACCCAAGTATGAATTCATCATACAATATCATGTTCTCCCACCACATGTGCTACCACCTTATACATGTTTTCCACCGTACATGCCACAATTCGTCTAAATGAAAGAGAATTGAAAACAAGAGTTTTTACAAAGTTTAGATGTCAGGAGCCAATTTCTTTTTGTTGGGGAGTGTGTGACACATCACAAGAAGTAATAATATGTATTTCTTCCTATTTTTCTATGTATTTATTTGCTTTAAAAATATATCAGTAGGGTAGTAAAATTTGTTAACACTTTTAAAGTGATATTTCCTAGTTTGTCACTAGGGGGTGCTGAAGTCAAGCAGGAGTGAGAGTTGAGCATAGTAGAGGATCATGGTAGTTTTTTTTCTTTAGAAGGAAAACAGCCAGCCTGCAGTAAAGACTTACATTGTCTCCTGTCTGCATATTTCCCTTTTTATTAAGGACCCTTACCCTATGAGGGACCTGTAACACATGCAAATTGTTACATCAATTTTTAAAGTAAATCCATACAGATTAGTTAATAAAGACTTTACTATATTCAACACAGAAATGAACCCAAACACTTAAGAAATGATCAAAAAAGATGTACGTGCATTTTATACTGTGTTTTAGGTCTTAAAAACGCATTTCTGATCGAGAGAGATGTTTTCAGTTCAAATCAAGGCTTGGAGCATTTTATCGCTCTAAGGAGTGAGAGAGGAGCTCAAAACTATGCACAAAACGCTTTTCTCATCATAAACCGTCTGAAAACAGACTGTTCTGTCCTGCCCTTAATCCAGCCTAGACAGTGTAAAAGTAAAGCAGGAGGCTCCGCTCTCAGATAAGTGTCTTTTTCTTCGTCGCCATTTTTTTACTTTTTTCCTCCTACGTCCCGCGTCACACACACATACACAACATACCCCCTTTTGCTTGAACATAAACTCCCACATAAGATGAGTAACCACCCATAACAACAGAAACATATCCCCACAGTGCAGCAATCATAACACCATACTTACAAAATAAAGATTCACATAACATTAACTCCAACAGTTTCTTTTGCTGTCACTTCTTATTATGTTTCCTTTTAAACTCAATGTATTGATCAACCATGTTCTTTACTGAACTATTCACTGAATCCCTCATTCACCTCTCAGTCAATGACAAAGTCTTTCAAACGTTCAGGAAATTTAACCAGCCTGCGTGGCCTCATCTCTTGTGTTAGAGCGCCCCTGTGTGGGTCATTTGACTCATTGTCTCTGTTCTGCATCTCACACAATCAGTATCAGATTGTTTTACTGATAGGATGCTTCTGCTCTGTACTTCTTGCTATGAATTTCTTTGCACAGGTGGTGTTTCTAGTGTACTGTGCCCCTGAAGATGACTGAATAATCACAGAATTTCCCTTCTTGGCAACCACTGTGTGTGGGTTTGCATTAAATGTGGTTGTGAGTTTATCAGTCTTGTCTTTCTTCAGCAGCACTTGATCACTTGATCACTTCGACTTCTGATTGTTTCGCATGGCGTTTCTCATCAGCATACAGCATTGCCTTGACTTTTTGGTTACATTTAACTCACAAACGAAACCAAACAATTAAGAAAGGATAAAATCAAGATGTTAGTGCATTTTTTACAGTCATAATGTGTTTTAGGTCTTAAAAACTCATTTCTGATCAAGAGAGATGTTTTCAGTTCAAATCAACGCTTGGAGCATTTTATAACGTCTTATTATAACAATAAATGAAAACTCACAGAAGGTACTGACTGTTTATTTATAGAATTCTCTTACAGATCAGAAATGGCAGACATCCTGTCTTCACTGGGATTTTCTCTGCTGCCCCTGCCTAGTTGTACTTTAGGGTAACTTGAATTACACATTGCCACCTAGTGGTGCAAGCAACAATTGCATAACCTTTCTACATATACCACATCTCCCCCCACTCAAGCTGTCAATTACTCAAAACGATTAACCCGTAACAACATTACCAACCTTAAAATGAACTTGGATACAAACACACTTTTACAACAAAACAGTTGACAGGCAGTCAATTTTTTTTATAGCTTCCATTTAGTGCCACCATTTATTCCATGGTGGACTACCATCCTTCCAGTGAGATCAGAGCGCATTCTTGCTCTGTAGTTGCTTCTATCTAACAAAGTCTCTCAGATAAGATGGGGCCATTCGGGTACATGATGACCGTCGCAAAGAGGAATCCTCTAAGCATCGTTTCTGCATTGGAGAGGCCAGATCTTCAGGAGCTCCTTTCTGCACCATAGAAGTTCCTCCAGGCTCCTCAGAGTGTGTCACTGGCCAGTCTATACAGAATCGAATTTATATCGCTGTACAATTTCACTTAGCTTTGGATTATAGTGTGCCTTCATCAGAGTCACCAGTTTGTCGTAGGTTTTAGTGCATTTAACTCACAAATGAACCTAAACACTTAAGAAATGATCAAATCAAGATGTTAGTGCATTTTTTACAGTTATAATATGTTTTAGGTCTTAAAAACTCATTTCTGATCTTGAGAGATGTTTCCAGTTCAAATCAAGGCTTGGAGCATTTTATCGCTTGAAGGAGCGAGAGACTACAACTATGCACAAAACGCTTTTCTAGGCTTAAATCGTCTGAAAACAGACTTCAATAAATTTAACACACAAATAAACCCACACACGTAAGAAATGTGTAATACACGATATTAGTTTAATTTACAAAGTGATAATGTGTTTTAAGTTTAAGTTAACTCATTTCTGATCGAAAGAGAAGTTTTCATTTCCAAACAACACTTGCAGTTTATCGCTTTATGGAGTGAGAGAGGAGCTTCAAATAAAAAAACACTTTACTCCAACTGAAACGTCAAAAAACATTAAACACACAAATAAACACAAACACTTAAGAAATGTTGAAAACAAGATATTGGTGCATTTTACAAAGTTATAATATGTTTCAGGTATTAAAAACTAATATCTGTACGAAACAAACTTTCCATTTCAAAACAACACTTGAGGAAGTTTATCTCTCTAAAGAGTGAGAGAGGAGTTTAAAACTATGCACAAAAGGCCTAGCTCAAAACTATTTTACAACTACTTTTAACACACAAACAAACCCAAACACTTAAGAAATGTGAAAATGTTAGCGTATTATGTTATAATATGTTTATAAAACACTTTTCATTTCAAATCAAATTAAATCAAATCATATTTATTTATTTACACAGGTCTGATATATCTATATGTATAGCTACATAAGAAATGAAAGCAACTTTTTATTGATGCAATCAATAGTGGAGAGTAAACAGCTAGTCCAAGGCAGGTGAATAGACTGGATGATGGGCAGCTAAATTGTAGTGGGTGATGGGGTAGGCTGACTTCCAGAAACTTCCATCAATCTGCCTGACAGGGGACATGAGATCCTGAAGGTCCAACATACATCAGTATCTGGTCAGACAGGTGGGCAGTCAGTAACTCGGAGGAAGGCAGAGAGATAGAATTAGTTTTGACTGGATTTATGTAAAACAGAGAATATAAAACATTTTTATCAGAGTTCCTAACTACCTAACTAAAGGCAGAGAGCCAGAAAGTAAC
This sequence comes from Astyanax mexicanus, assembly GCF_023375975.1. Taxonomy (NCBI): domain Eukaryota; kingdom Metazoa; phylum Chordata; class Actinopteri; order Characiformes; family Acestrorhamphidae; genus Astyanax; species Astyanax mexicanus. The sequence continues at coordinate 37,998,693 of NC_064424.1, forward strand.
ATAAACACGGAGGCACCCTGAAACACTGGCATCCACCAACTCCACTGTCCACAAACCTGAGAGACTGAGTGCAGCACCGGCATTTAGTTTACCATAATTCCGTATGTCCATGAACCCCTGGATCTGCAGCCTTATCTAAATGTGAAAAACATTAATTACCAAAAGCTAGACCAAACAAGTGCGTTTTTAGCCTAGACTTAAAGATTGAGACAGTGTCTGAGTCCCGAACATATTTGGGAAGGTTATTTCAGACTTCTGGTGCTTTATAAGAGAAAGCTCTTCCTCCTGCTGCAGAGCTCTGAATTCTGGGAACTACTAAGAAACCAGCACCTTGTGATCTAAGTAATCATGGTGATTCATAATAGAAGATGCAACAGCTAGTGTAACCTCTGCTTATATTGTCAAATTTTTATATTCCCACAGAATTCGTTTTTAAAAGGTTATTCAGCTCTATTCAAAAAAGGTGTGGTTATGGTAAAAGGGCTGCTTATGGGCGGGACCAATAACAGACCGTCAGCTCCGCTCCGCCCCGCTCAGCAGCCTGTGACCACGAGACATCCCTAAGGGGCGGGGTTATTTAAATGAGTAGGAGCTCTCCACAGTCTTTCTCCCCCCTCTGGTCTCTACTGCGCAGAATCAGGTGGCAGGATCGCCAACATGGCGGAAGATTTTGGCTTCATCTTCATTGAATGTATGGGAACGGAGACACGGCGTCCATCTTTTTTTACAGTCTCTGGTATGCACGAATGAAATCATTTGCGGTGAAGCTCCGTCTTTTTGAGAAGCAAGTACGCGACCATAATACTGCACACTTTCCTGCTTTGGGGGAAATTGTTTCCCATCTCCCAAGTGCCAAAATTCCGGGGAAAATGGAGAAATATGCGAATGTGCTCACATCACTGATCACAGAATTTAACCAGAGATTTCAAGACTTTGCTGCCATTGAAGAAGACATTCAAGTGTTCTCAAGCCCTTTCTGTGTTGATGTGGAAGGAGTACAGGAGGAAGTTTAGTTAGAACTAGGGTTGCAACGGTATGAGATTTTCACGGTATGATAACCGTCTCAGAAAATACAGCGGTATCACGGTTATCACGGTATCACAGTTTGTTACATATATTATTAAACTGACCCTTAAAGAAATTACAACAAAGGTTTTTTGTTCAATTACCCATTTATTGTAGAAACCTGGAACAATTACCTAGATAATGTCTCCTTAAAAAAAAATGGATAACTCAACGCTTTTGCGGGCGCTTACCGCATGGGTTGTGCACGACTACAAAGAGGTTTTATTTAGGTTCAGATTAAAATTATAAACTAAACACATACTTTGCGCTGCACAGCGGGGTGGTGTTCTCGGATATGGGAGAACAGGTTTGACGTATGTCCACCTTTAGCTGTGACTTCACGGCCACATTGATTACAAATCGGATAACCATCCTCGGGTGCGTTCGGCGGGTATCCGAAATAGTCCCACACTGCTGATTTTAGTTTAGCCTTTTTTTAGGCGGACGGAGATTTGTTTAGTCTGATGCACTTTCTGCTGTTCTCAACGATGTGTGCTGAGGAGCTGAAGCGGAGCAGAGTTGCGCATGCGCGGGTGAGTTTCTCCGCTGGCTTGCGTTTTACCGGTAATAAGCAAACACACACAGTATGATAACCGTGCATTTTAATACCATGGTATACCGTGAAACCGGTTACCGCTGCCACCCTAGTTAGAACTCATTAAATTGCAATGTGATGATACTCTTCACAGTCACCACCAGATGCTCCCGCTTCCAGAATTCTACAGAAGCTTGGAAAAGTCCAGATTTCCTCTCATGAGGCGCCACGCCAAAAGAATGATCAGTTTGTTTGGCTCAACATACATATGTGAGCAAACATTTTCTCTGATGACACTGAACAAGAACCGACTGAGATCTAGGATAACTGACAGACACCTCTGCAATGTGCTTCGAATCTCTACAACAAGTCAAGTCAAGTCAAGTAGTTTTATTGTCAATGCTGCATATGTACAGGACATACATAGAATTGAAATTACGTTACTCTCCTTCCCAATTTTACAGCAAGTACAGATAATGGATAATAAAGAAAAATAAAGAAAAAGGGGAGACACTATGTGTACAATACAGCAGCAGGGACACAGACGTACATGAGACAGAACAAGGTGCAGTAGTGGTGGGGGTGAAATAGATATATAAATAGAAATAAAAAGAAATAAATATATAATCTAAATCTAAATGAGTGGGAGACACTATATGTACAATACAACAAAAACACAATAGACATTTGTGAGACAGAAGATAATAGTGCAATATTAATGGTGATTAAGATCAAGTGACAATATAAATAGAACCCGTATAACAGTAGTGCAATGTTGTATCTAGCTTAAGGCTGGTAAAGTTCTTAAAGTTCCCAGTTCTTGGGGAATTAAAGTGTGTATGACAGTGCAGCGTAACAGTAGTGCAGGTATTGGGTGTGTAGTGCAGGTCCTTTTACAAAAGTTACAGTACTGTGTGTGTTCTAGTGCAGAGTTTCAGTACTGTGTTGGTGGGAGGATGTGGGGTCAGGATGATGAGAGTGTGTGTGCTGTGGGCAGCATTGGGATGGGGGGTAGTGCGGGAAGAGAGTTCAGCATCCTCACAGCCTGATGGATGGGGCTGTCTCGCAGTCCGCTGGTCCTAGACACGAGACTCCGCAGTCTTCTCCCTGATGGCAGCAGGCTGAAGAAGCTGTGTAGTGGGTGGGAGGGATCTCCTGCCAGACGGAGGGCTTTCCGCGTGAGGCGGGAGCTGTACAGGTCCTGAAGGGAGGGGAGAGAGGTGCCAACGATCTTCTCAGCTGCTCTCACGATGCGCTGGAGGGTCCTGCGGCAGGATGCTGTGCAGGCCCCGTACCACACGGTGAAACAGCTGGTCAGGATGCTCTCGATGGCCCCTCTGTAGAAAGTGGTCATGATGGGGGTGGGGGCTCCAGCTCTTCTCAGCTTGCGGAGAAAGTAGAGACGCTGGTTTGCCTTCCTGGCCAGTGATGCTGAGTTGGTGCTCCAGGAGAGGTCCTCTGTGACGTGCACACCCAGGAACTTGGTGCTGCTCACCCTCTCCACAGCAGTTCCGTTGATGGACAGAGGAGTGTGCAGTGTGTGAGTTCTCCTGAAGTCCACAACAATCTCCTTAGTCTTCTCTGTGTTCAGAGAGAGATTGTTGTGTTTGCACCAGGAGGCCAGGCGGCTCACCTCGCTCCTGTAGTGTGACTCATCGTTGTTGCTGATGAGACCCACCACCGTCGTGTCATCCGCAAACTTGACGAAGAGGTTGGAGGTGTGTTCTGGTGTGCAGTCGTGGGTCAGCAGAGTGAACAGGAGGGGGCTCAGTACACATCCTTGGGGAGCCCCTGTGTTCAGTGTGGTGATGCTGGATGTGTTGCTGCCAACCCGCACTGCCTGTGGTCTACCAGTCAGGAAGTCCAACAGCCAGTTGCACAGGGAAGTGCTCAGCCCCAGACTGTCCAGTTTGTGTATGAGCTGTTGGGGGATGATTGTGTTGAATGCTGAACTGAAGTCAACAAACAGCATTCTGACGTAGGTGTCTTTCTTGTCCAGGTGTGTGAGGGCTGAGTGGAGAACAGTGGAGATGGCATCATCGGTCGAGCGATTTGACCGATATGCAAACTGGTAGGGGTCCAGGGAGGAGGGGAGTGAAGACTTGATATGGTGCATGACTAGTCGTTCGAAGCACTTCATGAGGATGGGGGTGAGTGCAACTGGACGATAGTCGTTGAGACAGGATGGCGATGCCTTCTTAGGGACAGGGATGATGGTGGTGGCTTTGAAGCATGTGGGAACCACCGCCTGACTCAGAGAGGTGTTGTAGATGTCCGTATAAACCTCTGCGAGTTCCCAGGCACAGTCCTTCAGCACACGACCAGGAATGTTGTCAGGTCCAGGAGATTTTCGAGCATTGATCCTGCTGAATGCTCTCCTCACACTGTCTTGGGAGAGCGTTAGCACCTGGTCACCAGGAGGAGGGATGGATTTCTGGGCGGGTGTGTTGTTGAGTGGCTCGAACCTTGCGAAGAATCCATTCAGGTCGTTCAGCAGAGATGTGTCGCTGTTGCAGGTCTGTGGATGGGGTTTGTAGCCTGTGATAGACTGAATCCCTTGCCACAGGTTCCGTGTGTCTCTGCTGTCGCTGAAGCGTTGGGATATCTTCTTGGAGTACTGCCTCTTAGCTTTCCTGATGCCGCGGGACAGGTTGGCCCTGGCTGTCCTCAGGCCTGCCTGGTCTCCAGCTGTGAAGGCTGCATTTCTAGCCTTCAGGAGCTTGTGGACCTCTCCTGTCAGCCATGGCTTCTGATTAGCCCGAACAGTGATGGTCTTGAGGTTGGTTACATCATCAATGCACTTGGTGATGTAGGCAGAGACAGTTTCTGTGTATTCCTGAATGTCCGTGGAGTTGTTGTGGGTGGCAGCCTCTCTAAACATGTTCCAGTCTGTTGTGCTGAAACAGTCCTGAAGTGCCTCTGAGGAACCCTCTGGCCACACTCGTACCTGCTTCAGAACTGGTTTGGTGACTTTAACCAGTGGTCTGTAAGCTGGCATTAGCATAATGGTGAGGTGGTCAGACGCTCCGAGGTGGGGGAGGGGGGAGGCTCTGTAAGCCCCTCTTTTTGTAGTAAAGACCTGGTCCAAAGTGTTGTTTCCCCTGGTTGGAAAGTCTATGTGTTTAAAAAGTCCAGAAACACACTCTTTGGGTCTGCATGGTTGAAATCTCCAGCCAGAATGAGAAAAGCATCTGGGTGTGCTGTCTGCTGCTCACTGATGTACTGGTACAGTTCATTCAGTGCTTCACTCCTCACGCTGTTGTTGGAGGTCGGAGGGATGTAAACAGCAGCGATCAGCACGGCGGAGAAATCTCTCGGTAGATAGAACGGACGGCATTTGATAATCATCAGTTCCACTACCGGTGAGCAGTGTTTACAGACCACAACAACGTTCCGACACCAAGCATCGCTGATGTAAACACAGAGTCCGCCGCCGCGGCTCTTACCTCCGTCAGTTAGCGCGCGGTCCGCCCGATAGCATGTTAGCCTCTCCAGCTGAACGGCATGGTCCGGGACGCTGTTGTTGAGCCAAGTTTCCATGAAAATATAAACACAACAGTCTCTCACGGTCTTCTGAGTTGACTGAAGTAAGCGGATGTAGTCCAGTTTATTGTCCAACGATCTTACATTCGCCAAAAGCATGGTGGGGATAGCTGGCTTGTGTGGGCTAGCTGCTAGCCTCGCTCGGATACCTCCCCGCTTACCGCGCTTCTGCCGTCTCTCCCGCCGCCTGTGGCGCTTCCATTGTGGGCGAGCTGCAGCGGTGGGGGTCGGTGGGGGTGCGGGTGTCCGGAGCACGCCGCAGGCTCGCAGCTCTTCTCGGAGATCGCGGTTTAAATCCAAAAGTGAGTTTCTACCGGCTTCCAGCAGAAACTCATGGCTGTAGGTGCGTTTCAGGACGTGAACGCATGACAAAGACGTACAAAAACAGGACAAAAAACACGAAAGCGCTGTATCCTCGGGAGAGCGAGAAGCCGCAGCGTGTGCACGCGCCGCCATCTTGATATCCAAATAACCAGACTAACACCTGACTTAACAGCAATTCTTCAGTCCAAGGCACAATGTAGCTCTGTCTTTGCAATCAATGATCAAATCAAATCAAATCAAATTTATTTGTATAGCGCTTTTTACAACTGGTGTTGGCACAAAGCAGCTTTACAGAAACATGATTACAGGACAAAGAATCAGGCAAAACATTAAACATAGAAAATACAGAATACAGAACCCCCAGTGAGCGCGGAGGCAAGGAAAAACTCCCTCAGAGCTGCAGGAGGAGGAAGAAACCTTGGGAGGACCAAGACTCACATTTGAGGGGGGACCATCCTACCACTGATCAAACGGCTTTTAAATTAAAATTTAAAAAGTCTTTTATACATCCATATAGGTTTTATGTACTCAGGAGTGTAATAGCGCCACTAATGGCTTGGAGTGTAATCTGTAGTGGAGAGTAAGATGGTCGATGAGCAGCTGATCTGTGGTGGTGGTGGAGAAGAGCTGACTTCAGAAACTTCCATCAGTCTGTAAATTATCTGTAAATTGGACAGGAGACGCGAGAGCCTGAGGGTCCAACATCGGTATCGGGTCAGACAGGTGGGCAGTCAGTAACTCGGAGGAAAGCAGAGAGATGGAATTAGTTTTGACTGGATTTATGCAAAACTGAGAATATTAAAACATTATCAGAGTGTGGCAAATGACTCCGGCAGAACTGAATAAAACAGCCTAACTAAAGGCAGAGAGCCAGAAGGTAACATAGACATGGAGGCACCCTGAAACACCAGCATCCACCCACTCCACCGTCCACAAACCTGAGTGACCGTGTGCAGTGGGAGAACAACAGCACCAGCATCTCAGTTTACCACAATTTCCTCTGTCCATGAACCCCTGAATCTGCAGCCTTATCTAAAGGGAAAAACATTAATTACCAAAAGCTAAACTAAACAAGTAAGTTTTCAGTCTAGACTTAAAGATTGAGACTGTGTCTGAGTCCCGAACATATTCGGGGAGATTATTCCAGAGTTGAGGCGATTTATAAGAGAAAGCTCTTCCTCCTGCAGAGCTCCTCTGAATTTTAGGAACTACTAATAAACCAGCACCCTGAGATCTGAGTAATCGCGGTGGTTCATAACAGGAGATGAGGTCTTGTAAATACTCAGGAGCGAGTCCGTGTAGGGCTTTATACGTTAACAGGAGAATTTTATAGTCTATGCGGAATTTGACTGGAAGCCAGTGCAGTGCTGATAGTACTGGACTAATATGGTCAAATTTTCTAGTTTTAGTAAGGACCCTGGCTGCAGCATTTTGAACTAGCTGAAGTTTATTTAAGTTACTGCCGGAACATCCAGACAGTAGCGCATTACAATAATCTAGCCTTGAGGTAATAAAGGCATGTACAAATTTTTCTGCGTCATGCAGTGATAGGGCATTTCTTAGCTTGGCAATGTTACGGAGGTGTAGAAAAGCTGTTCTAGTAACATTAGATATGTGTTTATCGAATGCTAGATCTGAATCTATGATAACTCCAAGGTTTTTAGCTGCTGAACCAGGGGTGACGGAGAAGTCGAGCAGATTTAGCATTAAGTCTGATAATTTATTTCTAGCAGCTTTGGGGCCTAATAGGAGAACTTCTGTTTTATCACTATTTAATAGGAGGAAGTTGTGCGACATCCATGATTTTACATCTTCTACACAATCCTCGATTTTCTTTAATCTCACTCTGTCATCAGGTTTGGCTGATATGAAGAGCTGCGTGTCATCTGCATAACAATGAAAATTCACATTGTGTTTTCTAATAACTTTGCCCAGTGGGAGCATATATAATGTAAATAATAACGGTCCTAATATAGAGCCTTGTGGAATTCCATATCTTACCTTGGTATAACTGGAAGACATATCAGTTAACCTCACAAACTGATAGCGATCGGTTAAGTACGATTTAAACCATGCTAAGGCAGTTCCGGTTACACCGACCATGTTCTCTAGTCTTTCTAAAAGGATAGTATGATCTATTGTATCAAAGGCTGCGCTCAGATCGAGAAGTACGAGTAGGGAAACACAGCCTTGGTCGGCGGCTATAAGTAGATCGTTTGTTATTCTAACTAAAGCTGTCTCAGTGCTATGATAAGGCCTAAATCCAGATTGAAATTTTTCATAGATCTGGTTTCTTTGCAGGTAAGAGCAAAGTTGTTGGGCTACAGCTTTTTCTAAAATCTTAGAAATAAAGGGTAAGTTTGAAATAGGTCTATAGTTAGACAGTACACTAGGATCAAGATTTGGTTTCTTGATCAGAGGTTTAATTACAGCTGTTTTAAAGGCTTTAGGTACATGGCCCAGGGTGAGCGATGAGTTTACTATCATTAACAGAGGTTTAATTATATCTGGCAGTACCTGTTTTAGTAATTTTGTGGGAACAGCATCAAGTGTGCAGGTTGTGCTGTTTGAAGAGGAGATAATTTTCTCTAGTTCTAGCTGTGGAAGTGGGTTAAAGACTTCCAACCTAACTTCAGTAACAGGGTTTTGTTCTAGATCAGCCAGACCAGATGACAGAGAGGATGTAATGTTTATCTGTTTAATTTTATCCCGAATGTTTTCAATTTTACTATTGAAGAAGTCCATAAAATCGTTGCTGGTGTGAATGGCTGGAATCTGAGGTTCAGTACCTGCCTGGTTTTTAGTTAATTTGGAAATAACACTAAAGAGAACTCTAGGATTATTTTTATTTATCTCGATCTGTGAGGCCAGATACTGAGCGGGCTTTATTTAGTTCTTTTCTATATTTAACAAGACTGTCTTTCCACGCAGAGTGAAACACTTCCAGTTTAGTTGATCGATATTTACGCTCTAAATTTCGTACTAACTGCTTTAAGGTACGAGTTTGATCATTGTACCACGGTGCGAGCTTTTTCTGTCTCTCTATTTTGTGTTTAAGGGGTGCTACAACATCTAAGGTAGAGCGAAAGGTATTTTCTAAACCTTCGGTTAGTTTGTCTAGTTCTACTGGGTCTATAGGAGAGTACATTAGAGTTGATAAGTCTGGAAGCTTATCTGTAAATTGTTGGGCTGTAAAAGGTGTAATTGAACGTTTTATAGAGTAGCTAGGGGATGTACGTATATTATGACTAAGATGTAATTTAAATGAAATAAGGTAATGATCTGAAATTGCGGAGGTTTGAGAACAAATATTCGGGTTATCTATGCTCACACCCAGGGTCAAAACTAAATCCAGAGTATGATTACAGTAATGAGTAGGTCCTGTTATATTTTGAATAATACCAACTGAGTCTAAAATCGATGTGAATGCCTTTTTTAATGGATCATCCAATTTTTCGAAATGAATGTTGAAGTCTCCAACTATAATCACTTTATCATTACTTACTGCTAAGTCTGTGACAAAATCACTAAATTCTTTTAAAAATTCTAAATAGGGCCCTGGTGGTCTGTAGATGTTAAGTAAAGAAAATGCATTCTTTTTTGTAACTGGATTAATTATACTGGTGTAAAGAAGCTCAAAAGAAGTAAAATTTTCATAGTGTTTCTGATTGCTAACTAAGGTACTTTGGAAAAGTATGCAGACCCCACCTCCTCTACCGGACAATCTCGGATTCTGTATATAATTATAGCCTGCAGGGGTGGCTTCATTTAATGCTACATATTCATTTGGCCTAATCCAGGTTTCTGTCAGACACAGAACATCGAATTTCTGATCAGTTATCATTTCATTCACTAGAACTGCTTTTGAATTTAGAGATCTAATATTAAGTAAACCAATCTTTAGGCTTGAAATGTTAGTACTACAGTCTGGATATGATTGTTTAATATAAGTTGTTATTTAGATTTACTGTTTTAGTTTTTTGATGTTTTTGTTTGACTCGGGGGACAGACACAGTCTGAATACATTGGTATCTAGGTAACGTCTCTTTGCAGCTCGCAGACGGTCGGTTAAGCCTCTCTGTCTGCGGCCTGGTCCCGGCTCTGGATTGTCAGCAGCTTCTAATACTACTCTGCCGACTAACTAAAAGACTATGAGCTATGCTGCATGAAAGTAAGGCAGCACCCTCCCGCGTGGGGTGGACACCATCCCTACCTAAAAGACCAGGCTTGCCCTCAAAGTGTAGCCAGTTATCTATAAAGCCCACATGATTTTCTGCACACCACTTGGACATCCAGCGGTTCAGCGAAGAAAGCCTGCTGTAAGCTTCATCACCACGCCTCATTGGGATGGGGCCAGAGCAGATTACCTCCTCGGACAGCGTCTGGGCCTGTTTAATCACCTCTTTAATATTAGCCTTAGTTACTTCAGACTGCCGCAGACGAATATCATTGGCCCCTGCATGAATTACTACCCTCAAATATCTCCTATTCCCTAACCTGAGGTTGCCACTAATGTCCGGTGCTCTGGCTCCCGGTAAACAAGTAACTGTTGCCGCTGGTGCCCCTAAAGGAGTAGCTAATTTCACGTGTCGGACGATAGAGTCTCCTATCACCAGAGTACCTTTAACAGGCTCCTCAGTTGGTGCTTCACTGAGCGGGGCAAACCTGTTTGACACGTGAACTGGGGGAGCGTGGTGTTCAGGTGGGCTGGCTGTGGCCTTTGCGGTAGCATTAGCCTTAGCCTTTCGACTATGCCGCCGAGACGTTACCCATTCGCCCCGCTGTGAGGGCTCTAAGGCCGGAGTCGAGGGGGTACTAACTCTCCCTGAGACACCCGGGGCTGCTAACAGTGAATCCTGCTGTCTATCCCTTATTAAACCCCGGACGTGCAGCTCTAACTTATTCACCTTATCCACCAAGGTGCTAACTATCTCACACTTAGTACAAATACCAATGAAAGCGCAGCGTAAGTTCTACTATAGACTCCAATGCTACGTCACCTAATTACCTATCCAATCAGATTTTCTCTTCTGCTTTAAATAACGATCACTCATTCAGTACCTTGCTGCATTTCAGACGCTGTTGGTCGCTCTTCCGGCTGTTCTCTGTACCTGCAGCTATGTCTCACTCAGGTGTCTCGCCGTCACGGGTGTCCGATTCGGACGCTGAGCTCGTGGCTCCTTCCCCTCCCTCCTCTTCTCGTCGGAGTTCGCGCCTGCTTGTGCGCGTATCATTGGCCCCCTTGGTAAGGAATGAGCGGGCGGCCTCTGACATCCCGCATGGTGCTTACAGGATCAGCACCCGGGACAGCAGCCGGAGCAGTCACAGCGCTAGTCGAGGGGCACAACGCAGATGTGTGTCCGTGCGAGCCACAAACAGTACAGGAGAGGGTACGGTGGCCGCCAAAGTGGCGGACCAGCAGCTCAGTATCTACGACCGACCAGTCCAGCCGGGCATTATAGAGCGCGATAAAAGAAGCGGATTTAGCTGAGAAAGCCTTATGATACTCGTAAAAGAGAGTACCCCCGTACCTTTGACTAAAATCGGCCATCATAGCGAGATATAGATCCAGTTCAAGGCGACGGGCAGGGAAAGCCCGTTTGTTCCTTTCCGTGTTAATTCTCTTGGCGTGGCCACTCGTCGTTACTCTGGCAAGAAACGATTGATTTTTGACATGTCTTCCCCCCATTCCGATGTGGTAGCTAGCGTAAACGAGCTTATTCCGCTTGAACCTTTTTCGTTATACTACGCCTCGGTCGATGACGCTATTAGGTTAATTAAAATCGCGGGTAGTGGCGCGCTCCTCGCTAAGGCGGATATTACTGATGCGTTCAAGATTATTCCTATTCACCCGGCCGATTGGCCCCTTTTCGGCGTTAAGTGGGCCTCCAAATTCTATTTCGCCGTTCGTCTCGTTTTCGGTTGTAGGAGTAGTCCGCGTGTGTTTGACTGTTTGTCCGAGGCGTTGTGCTGGATTTTGTTGAACGTTTGCCGGTTGCCCTTCGTCTTGCACTTGTTGGACGATTTTTTGTTAATCGATTTTGCGTCCTCCCGTCGCTCCGGGTTGGCGGTGCTCCGGCGCGTGTTCGGCGATTTGGGCGTCCCACTCTCCGCGGAGAAGACCATCGGCCCCAGCACGTCGCTCGAATTCCTGGGCGTCAGGTTAGACTCCTTGCGTATGCAGGCTTCTCTCCCCGCCGATAAGTTGGCTCGTATTCGTGCCCTCTTGGTGGAGTTCCTTGCTTTGTCTGTAGTTACCAAACGCGCCGTTCTCTCTCTCCTCGGTCACCTAAATTTCGCGATGCGTATTATTCCTCAGGGCCGGTCGTTTATTTCGAGACTCTTGCGCGCGGCTCACTCGGTTCCTGGCCTGTCGGACCTCGTCGTTCTGGACGACGGCTGCTGGTCCGATCTGCGGTTCTGGTCGCGCCTTCTCGCTTTATGGCCAGGTGTCTCTTTTTTCTATGCTTCGGCGCCTGTTTCTTCGGTCGTGCTTGATTTTTACACTGACGCTGCCCCTTCCGTCGGTTTTGGTGGGTATTTCCAAGGGCGATGGTTTGCAGAACGTTGGCCAGTCGAATTTTCAACCCTCGCCCTTGGATCTGCCTCTTCAGCGCTGCACGAAACTTATCCAGTGGCGGTCGCGTGCGTGTTATGGGGCAAATTATGGGCTCGAAAACGAATCAATTTGTACTGTGACAATGAAGCCGTGGTCGCGATAATCAATAAAGGTCGCTCTTCTTGCTCTTCTATCATGCCCTTGCTCAGGAGAATTACCTGGCAATCTGTAATAGAAAATTTTATACTTAAAGCTGTTCACATTCCCGGTCACTACAATAACGCTGCTGACGCACTGTCTCGTTTTCGTTTACAGGAGTTCAGATGCCTCTGCCCAGCAGCCAATCAGTTCCCGGAACCATGCCCGCCATTCAGTCAATTAATCCTGGATTAAATTATTTTAACACTCTACTCATAAGCGCTCAAAATTTCATGACTAAAGGCCTAGCTCCCTCTACACTAAAAAGCTATAATTCTGTCTGGCATCTCTTTACTCTCTTTTGCTTTTCCCTCCAAATTCCTATCTTTCCTATACTAGCTACTACTGTTTGTGCTTTCCTAGTTCACTCCCATTCTACGCGACATAACCAAATTTCTTCACTGAGAAAAATTATCGCCGCTATACAATTTAAAGCCCGTTGTAATAATCCAGATTATCCAAGCCTGTTTTCCAACCCAGCTATACGCCTACTCCTTAAAGGTATAGAGAAATCATCTCCACAATCCAAAGATAAAAGATTGCCTATTACTCTGGCTATTCTTCACAAATTAATTTTAATTCTACGAGACGAGTTTTATTCCCCTTACGTCAACTCCATGCTAGAAGCTGCTTTTTTACTAGCATTTTACGGATTTATGCGCATAGGAGAGTTTACAAACAACTCTGCGTCTTTCGATCAGTCAAAAGGCCTTACGCTGTCAGATTTAAGTTTTACACCTACCTTCTTTTCTGTTTTCTTAAAACACTCTAAAACTGATCACAGGGGAACTGGTGTAACGATTAAAATTTCAAAACTTCACACCGATTTCTGCCCTTACTCTTCAATGGTTCGCTATCTGCTATCACGCTCCTCTTCTGATCCTAATTCACCTCTTTTCGTTTTACCCAATGGTCACCCTATGACAAAACAGTGGTTCAGGACTCATTTGTCCCATATAATTAAAAAATGCGGGCTATCTCCATCCTGCTACACTGGTCATTCTTTCAGGATCGGCGCAGCCACGTCTTCAGCCGAAGCCGGCGTCAGCATCCCTTCCATTATGCTGCTGGGAAGATGGACATCTTCGGCATACCAGAATTACATTAGACCTGAACAAGACCAAGTTCTAAACGCTCAGCAAGCTCTTTCAAGACTAACCAAGTAAGTTTCTATTTTAGCACTCACTGGAGGCGGTGGATGTTCTTCTGACATCGGTATATGCTAAAAATGCTTCAACTACACGATTATCTCAGCTAATTTAGTATCCACGACATTAACTTTAGCTCATAGTTTCAATGCTTTCCATTTTAATTATTCGTTATTACTAGATCGAAGATACTATATTACTCTATTGCTTAAATTTACAGCCTACTTTTAGGCATAGTTTCTATTTATAGTTAGATTAGTCAATTTTAGCAGGGCTCATGCCCAGTGAATATGGTATTATCATTAAATCTTGTTACTAACAGCAATGCATGTTTTCAGGGGTAAATCCCCGCGCTTGCAAGGTTCTCGCCCAAGCGTTTTTAAGGGCGCTTCGCCCGTTACTAACAGCAACGCATGCTTTGGGGGCGGTCCCCGCGCATGAGGGCTCAACGCCCAACCTAGATGCATGTTTTTGGCCATGGCCCTCACTAACAGCAATGCATGCTTTTCTCGGGCTCGACGCCCAAGTGTATGAATGTAGAGCCCGTGGCTCGACTGCTCGGGGGCGCACCCCTCGCATAACCTCTTCTCTCTCTTTCTAACCTCATTTTCCTTCTCTCCTCCTTCGCTCCTCTATCCCATTATTTCCCTCTGACCTCCTTTAGGCCCTATTGTGTGATGTTTTCCTTCTACTATTCCGTATTTATCTTCTAACATATCTGTACTGTATCTTAGTCGCTTCAGACAAAAAGTCGGCCAAACGTAATTTAATGCAATGTAATGTTATGATCGATGAATGCAGAATGAACGAATAAACGAAATAAATAAAAGAATGAGGTAGGCACGCAGCCTGCATATTTGTGGCATTCCCCGCATGTGATCGGATGAATATAATGAATGAACGAAAGACCGAAAGAAAGGCATGCGGCCGTTTGTCTTTTGGGGACGTCCCCTACGCATAAAAGAATAACGAAAGATGAAGTGAATGAATTATAAGAGCTCACGCGTCGGGGGCGCACCCCGCTCGAGCTAGTATCTAGAGTATGGAAGAGGGCTCGCGCCCTTGCGCTTCGGGGGCGCTCCCCGCTCAAGGCTCGCAGCAAGCGCACGTATGAACGAGGGCATCGGCCCATACTAACAGCATGGAAAGTTGGCGCGATCAAGCGCATCACTGGGCACTACACCCATGTTAACTCTGCTTGTTACTGCACAGAACACCCACATTTAGATGCTCAAGCATGTGCTCACTTGACGCAATTCACAAGTTAAATGCTAAATAACCTCACTCATGCATGGGGATATTAATGGTATAAATAAAACACACCACTGTCCACAATCTCGGTGCAACATAAAATTGTAACATTGCATTATGCTATTATTAATTAAACATTTCTTCTATTACAGGAAGTAGAAACCAGGTAAAGATCTGCCGGTGGGTATATTTATAAATTTTACTTTTGGGGTTGGCTCCGCCCTGTCTTCAGTGTACGACAGGATCTGCAGAGCCCAGATGTATCAAGTCCTGGGCCGACGACGGGCCTACGCCAAAGACTCTAATACATGAAATTGTTTCTATACGACTTTCACGAACATATACGTGTACTTGTTTCGCCTTAAGATATTTTGTTCAAACATTAAATAATTCAACTAACTAAACTTGCTTCCGGAGTCGTAATAGTAGAAATGAAAGCGCAGCGTAAGTTCTACTATAGACTCCAATGCTACGTCACCTAATTACCTATCCAATCAGATTTTCTCTTCTGCTTTAAATAACGATCACTCATTCAGTACCTTGCTGCATTTCAGACGCTGTTGGTCGCTCTTCCCCTCCTCCCTCCCCACCGCCTCCAGGTTGGTCCCGTTTGGTTGCCCGGGGGTTGGCTCCGCCCTGTCTTCAGTGTACGACAGGATCTGCAGAGCCCAGATGTATCAAGTCCTGGACCGACGACGGGCCTACGCCAAAGACTCGAATACATGAAATTGTTTCTATACGACTTTCACGAACATATACGTGTACTTGTTTCGCCTTAAGATATTTTGTTCAAACATTAAATAATTCAACTAACTAAACTTGCTTCCGGAGTCGTAATAGTAGAACTATTGTTACCAGTATCGGTGGATAAGGGATCTAAGCTATACATGCCACACTCTAAACAGGTGTAAACCTGAGCAGAAGCCATGGACAGAAAAGCACTCACCTTGTTTCAGTTGAAATTAGAAACTTACACAAACAAACTGCAGCAGCAAACAGCTAATCCAGCAAACCTGAGGAAAAAGTCTATAAAAGTAGACTGAGAGTGGATTAATAGGTGTGTAGAGCAAAGAGGAAGCAGACTAAAAGTGGATTAGTAAGTGTGAAGAGAGTAAAAGAGAAGAAAACAGAGAAAAGTGTAGAAGCTGAAGATTAAAGCAAGCTTTCAGCAGCAGAGCAGCACAGCAGCAGAGCAGGGAGCAGAGCAGGGAGCAGAGCTGTGATGTTATTCGTGATAAATAAATAAATAAATAAATAAATATCAAATAAATAAATAAAGATCAAGTTTTTAACTAAGTTTTAACATTTTTAAGGTGCAGGTTCCGTGCTATTTATAAGTCCCAAGCCCATATCAAGCCATGCTGATCCAACACGATTTGCATGCATAAATGCGAGCAAATATGACAGAGTAGTAGGAAATACATGATTATACATAGCATCTATAACACCAAAACAGGTGAATAAATGATGGTGTAACTACAAAAGGTATGAAGACTCACACATGATATGGATCAACAAAATGGATTACATACATAGGATATATAAATTGATGAATATATATGATTGGTATGTTACTAAATGATTATATATGTAAGTCAAATAATAATATATTGTCCATCAGGAGGGTCAGACAGGTCCTGAAAGAGTGTACACATCTTGAGTATTAAGATGGCCATTTGTTACAGGTTTTTATAAATTATTGTTACCCCACATTCCCCACCTCAATCGTAGAAATGGCGACTGCTCTAGCATAGTGTGGCACGTCAAACATGGCATCAGGCAATAGCAACCCAACCGGAGCCTATGATACAGCAGGGTACACCAGGAGCCAAGGTATAGGCAAGCCAGCCCCGAACGAAGTCAAGGTCAGGAAGCCCCCCCTGAGAACCAGATGCAATAACTGATCAGGCAGTCACAGGTCAATAGGTCGTACCTGAAACAGATTATCTCATAGTTCCCCTATGAGATTCGTGTAATCTAACCAAAACAAAGCACACACCGTAGGCCCCACCGATGTAAGGGGCTCCTCTTCACTTGTATTGGGAATGTGGGCGTAGGAAAAAGTAGTCAATTTAAGCCAATTAAGCATGTCAAAGTAGACAAGTGATCCAAAATAAGCCTGTCCCCCCTTTCGCACAATATACATATCCAACGTCAAACATTTCACCAAACAGTGAAAGGCACTCGTAGAATACAATAAGTCAAATAATAATGTGAAATAATGGAGCAATGGGACAAAAATGCAAAGGGTGCTCGATTAAGTAGTCCACAGAGTTGGAGAAGAAATGCAAAGATCAAGAAACGAGTACAAAGTTCAAATCCAGAAAACAGGAAGTAGCAAAAAAAGGTAAAACGATGGTCTTCCGCCTTTTGTGACTTTACACCACGTAGAAAGGCACGGTGCAGGTCAAGGGAGAGGTTACTAGCACTTCACCCTGACCCGTAGTCTCCAGGGAAAGGGTCGAAGGACATAAAATGACAAGTCAGTCCGACATTAGAAGAATAAGGAAACGTGAATCACAGCGCATTGGACAGTAAGACCAGAAATATTTTGCTTAACCAAAATTTTTAACACAAGGCACAACAAAACAAACATCAAAATAAAATAAAATACGAAAGAATCATACCCAATGTCATTAACATAGCGTTCTATTGACCAGAAAATAACCAGGAAAAACAAAGAAATTGAGCAGCCTGTGAGTTTTGTACATGGGCGTGTAAAATATATATAGATGAATTACAGAAGAATATGTAAAAACTTTGATGAGATTGTGTACAAAGTGCTGTTTTATATGAACTTACAGAGCATTAATGGGGGTTAACATTTAATTTCTTATAATTTACAATCAAAACCAGAAAAAGCTTATATGAAGTGACTGTCCCAATCACAATTCACAAAGTTAGATCTGTAAACAAATTAAGTAATTTATTTATCAATCATGTATTGATAATCCGACCCTAACAAAAACATTTTGTCCCAAAATGAATGTCATATGGTGCCATGCCAAATCACATTTTTATTAATTAATTAATTATTATAATTGTTATTATTTTTAAATGTGCAGTTGTCCTTTTAACTCATGTTTATAGCATATTATTCACAAATTTAATACTTGTATAGCATTCGCTCATCTAACACAGTTGCAGTTCACTATAGTACACCTGAACATTCAGTTTCAGCACAAAATAGTCCAATAGTAGAGTCATATATCATAAACACATGAGTCTTCAGTTTGTGTTTTAAGTAGAAACCAAAACGTGTCACAATATTTACTAGCCCACTGTTTATAATTATACATCAACAGCTTTCAGATCCACCATCGTTTGGCTTATTTTCATGTCAATAATATTCATTCAACAAAAAAAAAATGCAATGATTTACTAAAAAGGAAAAAAAAAAAAATAGAATTCCTGTATCTAAAGTGTAATGAATACAGTAAGTGGAGTAGCTAATGTATGCTATGTTGAGCATGATTCACATGTTATTCAACAATTTTGTGATTCTGCTGTAACCGAAAATGGTTTCAGTCATTTGCCAAACCAAGTTCATTTGTTAGCTGAATGCAGACAATACAGATTTTTGCATTCAGATTGTTGTGTGATCTGTCATATGGTGTGACACCATGTCTTATGGTGTGAGTTTCAGAATGAAAAAAATAAGGATTTTGTAATGTATCATAACCTCATCAACGTGACAGATGAGGAATAGTACCAGCAAAGGTCACATTATTTATGGTACTCTTTTTAGAAGGTTTTCCATATTGAAAGAATTTGATTAAAGTCTTTCCATGTGTGAAAGAAGCAGGATAATTTGACTTGCATTATCACATTGAGATCCCTGTTAATTTAATCACAATAACAATCATGTCACATCACACAACAACTCCAGTCACAGTGTCAGTAAGTATCTGGGTTGTCGGCTGTAGCTTTCTCAATTATTTGATAAACTGATGTTGGAATATCTACATACACCTGCTGGTGAGCAATCAATGCCAGTATATACTTCACAAAATATACCTTCCCAGCTTGACTGATCAAGATTCTGAATACAGTAATGGAGCAGTCATGTGTTGTGAATATATGGTCAGCTGTATTTGTTTCATAATACTTAGTAGGTTTGTTTTCCCTAAAAATAATAGCAGAAACATTAGGAGTAGTCTGCGTGCCTGTTGCACCTTGTAGATCATTAGGAATGGCTGTTGAGAGAGTAATGACAGCAGCTTGTGTGACAAACTCTGGGTCTTCTGTAAGCATATAGTTATTTAAAATTCTTCCATGGTCTCTTTCATGTTATAGGTGTTTACTAACGTATATAACTATAGGTGTGATTGTTAAAGGTATTGTCCGCCTGCGTGTAGGTGCGCAGTGTGTAAGAGTGTTTTTCAGTGTGCGTTTGCAAGAGAGTATGTGAGAGTGTGTGTGTGTGGGTGAGGGCCTGTCTGCCCCTCTCTCGCCCCCGGTCTCTCCTTCCCTCTGCAAACTGAGGTTAACTGAATGCCTGTAAAAATGAATAGACTAAGAGACGCACATATTATTAGGCAGTAATGGCTTTGTTTGCAAACATAGACTAATATAAACATTCATTATTAATTTACGTACTATTAATTGTAACGTACTTAAGTTTCCAACGACTTTTCAAGGAAAATAACACTTTCACTTGTAAAACATATTGAGCAAGGGCCGAAACATTAAATCATATTCAATCTCAGTATAGTCATAATTCTTATATAATCACCCTAACAATATAAATTTGAAGCTCATAAGCATGTTTCCATAATTATTAGCATCCATTTTTAACACATTTTTATTGATAAGTAATACTGAACACTTCACTAGTATAATTATCAGTGACACTCACTGTTCTGTCCCTTTAGAGGTAGATCAGAGCTTATTTTTCAACACTCTTCGTTGATCAGCGTTTAACCGCAAACATCTCTGTCTCTCCAAAAGGCTCATTATCGGGAATATCTCAGTCTATGTCTCCTCAACCGTTATGACTCGGCTCAGGAGCTCATAAAAGTTATATTACCACTAATATCTCAGTCTATGTCTCCTCAACCCTTATGACTCGGCTCAGGAGCTCATAAAAGTTATATTACCACTAATATCTCAGTCCATGTCTCCTCAACCGTTATGACTCGGCTCAGGAGCTCATAAAAGTGATATTACCATTAAATACAGTGTATTGGGGTCTATGGAATCAATAATATTTTATACTTATAATAACTGTTTTTGTCCCGTTAAATTAGCTGTACTGCTCGGGCTCAAAGAAGCTCATGATGGTTTATAAACAAACATATAGTTTACAGACAAACAAACAAACAAACATTTATGTTGTTAGCGCTTTTTCTCTTGTGTCATAGATCTATTTAATTCTTGTGTATTTTCTTGCTTTGTGCTTATAAATTTACATATATTAAGAGCTCTGTATATACTAAAAACATTCAAGATGGTAACCACAGCATATGCTTTTAAACAAAGACAGTGACAAACAAACACATAACATTTACCTTTCCCAGGTCTCTAGAGATCTCTGTCATTTATTTATCTCTCTCTCTCTCCGTCAACACTCAACACTCTATCAAAACTTCCTGTTAGGCTTTGCGTTAACAGATACCAAGCAAGGTAACTATTCTAACAACTCTTCTCAGCACACATCTGTGCTAATTAGTGTAGTTCATTCAATGCAGCAATATTGCACAGCAATAATGTACACATATCAAATTCAACCATTTCTAATAACATTTACATACATGCAATCACCTCTCTCCTGGGAGTCAATCATCACAAACCCTTTCAACACTGACACACTCATATACATGTGACAATAAGAATTTACACAAAATGATCATAGGTACCTCTATGTTGCACAGCCATCATTTTAATATTTTAACAAATATGGAGATCTCAGACATTACTTAAACACAGACTGTAAACAGACAACACAAAACATATACCCCACTAGTCAGATTTGAATAGCTTTCCCTCGTCTCTCCGTCAGTTACAGTGGCGTTCTGCACTAAGCGTTTTTCTACGAGTGAAAACCAATCTCCGCTGTAAACAGTCAGGATAGAGTGTCTCAACTTACGCTCATGGAACAGAGAGACGGACTTGAGTTTCTTATTACCCTCTGTTAAACAGACGGGTGTCCGAGTCTTGTCCCCTTTTTCTCTTACTCTTTTAGGCCTTTTTAGCGCACGCGTCTCTCTCTGGCGTCGCTCTTATTATATTTCTCTGTTTCCTTATACTTGTTTTCTTTTTCTGTATTCTCTTTTTCTCATGTTCTTTTATCAAGTCTAACGTCGTGCTTCCGAGATCGCACCTTATCACGTGTCCCGTCTTTAACGCCCGGGAGATGAAACATACAACATACACTAGACAGACATTTAACATACAATTATTTTATTGTAATTTACTTGAATTTAGGCGTCTATACGCTAAGATGCCCATCAGGCATTTTTATTAAATTTGGTCAATTGCTTTCAATTTATGATGTTATACACATATTTCTAAATATGTATATATCTTTCTTTAAATCACAGCCCTCGTCTGCTTATTATACAATTACAATTACAATTACAAATACAATTAAATTACAAATGCACTTAGTGGTTATATTGTCTTTTATGAAAGTTTAATTTTCTTTTAACCTCTAAGGCAATGACATCTTTGTGACCAAGAAAACACAAAATTTCCCTTTCAATAGTTAAATTGAAAAAGGTTTTTATGCTCACCTTTCCTTCAGCACTGAAGTGGATTGTCTGTTCTTCGCCACAGGATGTCACGGCTGTTTGTCTCTAATCGTTACTGCGTATGGGTTCTTTTCGAGCCCCGCGGTCGGGCGCCAAATGTCGCGGTTATTTCACGACTCTTCTAGGCCTCCCAGAAAGGGAAGCCTGGGCTAGCTAAAATGAGCTCTAAAACTTATCTAGTCATGCATCACTACAAAAGTTTTAAGTTCAAAGGAAAGAAGGTAAAAACAGACGAGTGCCTCAAGTTTAAAGAAAGGAGAAGACGAGTCTTTCCGAAGTTCTAAAGTGATCTTTTATTGTTCTTGAAGTCAGCCAGATAGGGTCAGGAAGCTTCAGTCTTCTGACAATACAAAGGAATACACACACTTTTATACAGTATTTGGGTGAACAAAGGTGGGGGCTTTAAGCTCCACCTTTCCTTCACTTGGGCACTCTTCTCGTGAGAGAAAGCTGATCTTGAGCAATGTCTGGGCTTTTTCAGCTGACGTCAGACAAAACCCAAGGTCGCCTCGACCAGCACCTCACGCCTTGGTACAGACTGTACAGGCCTCAGAGAAAGGGTCAGACACCTGTTTTAACAGAACTTAGTGAACTCTAGACTTTTTATCCAAATATATTATTATAAAGGTAATATAGCATATATTGATCACCAATTTAGGGCCCACAACTGCTACTACTGTTATGATTAAATAAATTTGCTTACCTTTTAAAGGGCTTGCTTCGTCTTCATTTTGTGTTGAACATGGTTCCAATAATTTTCTGGTAAATTTGTTTAATGTTTTGACAACTTAAGTATGAAAATCAAGTGAAGATGTTGCTGCTGCCACCAATTGTCCATTCCCATTACATGGTACAAGACACATCAATTGTATGACATCATAATTAGGCAAGTACAACAGCAGTAGAATGCCTGGGAAATTGGAGCTGCAGTGACCACAGGATTTACTATCTTGAGTAAAAAAAAATAAAATTCTGTCTAGTCATGTAAAGGTAAACCTCCAAATAATATACTTTGCATTAATGATATGAGTGCAATCAGGGTAAATTTCCTGCATAACGCAGATGTTTAGACGACGTATAGACGACGGGTGCGATCTCTGAAGCACGACGATGGTAATAAGACCAATGTAAGATCAATTCAAATGGAGTGCGATGCATTTAAGATGTTCAGACCTTTACAAGACGTCTTGGAGACGTATGAGTGCTATCAGGGAACTGTTGTTCTTTTGCCACCCTCAAGGTGGCGCTCGCGGCCCACAATTGGGCCCATGGGTTAAGAATCCCTACTGTAAATGACTTGTAAGATGTTTGGTGAAATCTGAGACATATTTCTTCAGAAACTCAAATGAACTCTTAGTGCTGATTCTTTGTTTAATATGAATATAACATCAGTGCGTAACAGTAATGTGTAACCAACTAAGCCATGTATACAGGTACTATAATGGGTTTATAGGTTTGGTTTAATGGTTAAAGCACATGAAAGTAACTTTTATTTAAAATACACTGCATTTAGAAAACTTACATGGGATGTCCTGTGATAATAAAACAACTGGGCACTCCAGACCAACAGATGTATCATCAGAAAAATCTGAAGAGATATCTAACAGGGATTGGCATTTCTGTAATAACTTTAAAGTGTTTATAATATTTTGAAAATAAGTAAAAGGTGTATTATATATATTATTATATAGTTCTTTAGGTGTATCACAACACATAAACATTCATCTTGAGATAATTCATGTCTAATTCCAAGATGGAATGCATTGATATATTTTTGCCAAATGTAGATTAGCTCACAACAAGTGTTTCTTCTTAAACAAGCAAGCTAAATAATTATGTTCATACATTTTAGATGCCACAGGCTGATGATGAACTTCTGTATCCTGGTGCACCTCTAAAAGGGCAAGGGGTCAGAGTCTGCTGCTGTTGATGTTCTGTCCTGCAGCATAACCTGACTGGAATAGCTCTGGAACATCTCCTCAAGATTTGTAACAAACATGTCCCTGGGTTAGTGCCAAAAAGTGTGTACCTTTTTAACACAGCTTATGAAAAGTATGGTCATTATGAACCTAATTTTTACTGCTCCTCATGTTCTATGTACTTGGGGACAAGAAAGAAAAAGTCCAACACAATGTGAAGTATACCAGTTTGTATTTGATACAGATACAAATCTTAAAAATGGCTCCTTTTTTAATGATGAAGTTTGTCATGCCAGATTAAAAACATTCTTTACATTTATTTAGAGAGACAGCAGATAAAGAAGGGGTTCTGACATACAGTGTGAAGCAGAGTACAGAGAATTAAGAGAAACTGGCCACCCATGTGAACATGATATTAGTTTACTGTGGAACCTTGATGAAATTCTAATTTTTAAAACTCTAAGAACCAGATTTGGCAAGTTCAGTGTCAGGTTATTGAACTACAGCCTAAAGACAAGAAAAGCAACATATGTGTGCCATGTGTTTGGTTTGGAGAAAAGAAACCCAACATGCACTCTCTCCTGACTCCCTTTGTAGATGAACTCTTATCTCTAGAACAGGATGGTATTACATGGAGACCAACTAGAGAATAGAGGTCCAAGGTGTTTGCACTAATATGTACAGTCATATGAAAAAGTTTGGGCACACCTATTAATCTTAATAATTTTTAGTTCTAAATATTTGGGTGTTTGCAACAGCGATTTTAGTTCTTTGGAGGTGGTCTGTGGATTATCCTTGACTGTTCTCACCATTCTTCTTCTCTGCC